>NC_057794.1:44227236-44555405 GCF_018294505.1 Triticum aestivum | reverse complement strand
CGCGCGCCTGCTCCGCTCGCCTCGCGTAGCCGCCTCGTTCACCGCGAGCTGCCGCATAGCCTCGCCAAGCTCGTCGTCGCCGCTTTGCTCGCCGGAATCTCGCCGGCGACCGCTTCAAGATCGCCGGAGTTCTCTCTCCGGTGGATCTGGAAAAGGTGGACCAGATCCACCACTTCCACGAACCAAACACGTCCCCGCAATCCGGATCTCCTCATCCCGCTTCGCCTCGTCCCCGCGTTGACTTTTCGCGGAGGTAATATTTCACTAAGTCCTGAGATTCCCTGATTCATATGCCCCTATTCATCAGGCCATAACTCATCATCCATTGCTCCGATTCGTGCGTGTAGCATATCAAAATGTTCGTCTCGACGAGTACATCATTTCATCTCATTGCATCATTTTCATTTGAGCTCATCTTGATGCCAGAAATGCTGTTGGAAGAGGGCTATGTGATGAATTTGTCAGATCTGTTTCATCAATTAGACTTTTGTCATTTTTGCCATGTTTAATGTGTGCATGATATGATCCTGAGCTTTACATGTGTTTTTTTATATGCCATGCCATCTTTATAGAGATGTTTGCCATGTATTTTTGTGGTGTTTGTGGTGACTAGCACAAGCTTGCAAAGTAGAGTAATCGGTAATGCTGATTTCAGGGACTTAGTTTTTCACTAAGTCCTTGTCCTGATTTTTTGTCGTTAAGCCATATGTTCATGTTGTTTCCTAGTGATCCGTGCCTCTTTTGAGGATGATAAGTAAGGATGTTTTGTTATTATTGTGCTGCTCTATCCATCCATGTCTTTGTTTGCATTTATGGAGCACCCTAGCTCGAGTCAATCAAGCTCTACTTTTGCTATAAAATGTTCCTGGCAAATTGTTAACATGTCTAGCGATTTTGCCAAGCTTGTTGTTATTGATCCGTGCATGCTATGTTGTTGTTCTTGCCATGTCTAGCTTCTATGTCATGTATTCTTGATGGGTGTATGCTTAGTTTGTCATGCCATGCTCTGTAGTGAGTGCATCGAGCTCGTAAACATGCCTACTCATTAACTGTTTTGCATGCTCCAGTTTTTCACTAAGTCTGAATCTGTTTATGTTTTTGCCATGTTCACGTGCTTGCAATTGAATGTTCTGATCCCTTTTGTCTCAAGGTCACTAAGGGACTTTTGTTAAGTGCTTTGAGTAGCTTCATGCCATGCCTTGTTTTGCCATGTTAAGTTCCTGTAGCTTATAGTTTTCATGCTCCAAAGTATGCTTCCTGATGATAAATTCCAGACTTGTGTTAATTTCACAAAGTCTGAAACCTGTTGTCTTTTGCACTTTTGCCATGCGTGTTTGAACCTATTAATGGATGAATTAGCCGTAGCTCAGTGTTCATCTTTGTTGAAGCATCTAGAGTGGATCCCTGCCATGTATTTTGTTGCCATGTTTGAGTGTTGTAGCATATTTAACTTGATGCATTTAGATGGCTACTTGCTGTTTATCGCAGACCGGTGCCATATTTGTTTTGCTTGCCATTTCCAAACCATGAGTCCAATTCCGGTGATCTTTATATCGATTTCAACCGAAATCACCTCACCTTTCAAGTGGCACTCTTGGATTTCCAAGTTGAAGCCAGGTTCAATCATTCCTTGTCAAATCATGCATATGCATCACATACCGCATCCCGCATATCATACCATGTTCGTGTGTTGGTTGTTTACTATGTTGTGTGCTTCTTTCCGGTGTTTCTTCTTCGGGTTGGTTCCGATAACGTCGCGTTCGTGAGGATCCGTTCGACTATGTCCGTTTGTCTTCTTCATGGACTCGTTCTTCTTCCTTGCGGGATTTCAGGCAAGATGACCATACCCTCGAAATCACTTCTATCTTTGCTTGCTAGTTGCTCACTCTTTTGCTATGCCAATGCTGCGATACCTACCACTTGCTTATCATGCCTCCCATATTGTTAAGCCAAGCCTCTAACCCACCTTGTCCTAGCAAACCGTTGTTTGGCTATGTTACCGCTTTGCTCAGCCCCTCTTATAGCGTTGTTTGTTGCAGGTGAAGATTGGAGCTTGTTCCATGTTTGGAACATGGATATTTGGTTGGGGTATCACAATATATGTTATTTAATTAATGCATCTATATACTTGGTAAAGGGTGGAAGGCTCGGCCTTATGCTTGGTGTTTTGTTCCACTCTTGCCGCCCTAGTTTCCGTCATATCGGTGTTATGTTCCCGGATTTTGCGTTCCTTATGCGGTTGGGTTATAATGGGAATCCCTTGCCAGTTCGCCTTGAATAAAACTCCTCCAGCAAGGCCCAACATTGGTTTTACCATTCGCCACCTAGCCTCCTTTTCCCTTGGGTTAGGCCAGCCCAAGGGTCATCTTTATTTTTTAACCCCACCCCCCGGGTCAGTGCTTGTCTAAGTATTGGTCCAACCGAGCGATGTCCGGAGCTACCAGGGGCAACTCTGGGCTGGCCCACCCGACGTCTTGCTCATCCGGTGTGCCCTGAGAACGAGATATGTGCGGCTTCTATCGGGATTTGTCGGCACATCTGGGTGGTCTTGCTGGTATTGTTTTACCATTGTCGAAATGTCTTGTAACGGGATTCCGAGTCTGATCGGGTCTTCCCGCTAGAAGGAATATCCTTCGTTGACCGTGAGAGTTTGTGATGGGCTAAGTTGGGACACCCCTGCAGGGATTTGAACTTTCAAAAGCCGTGCCCGCGGTTACGGGCAGATGGGAATTTGTTAACGTCCGGTTGTAGAAAACCTGAAGTTGACCTTAATTAAAATACATCAACCGCGTGTGTAACCGTGATGGTCTCTTTCCGGCAGAGTCCGGGAAGTGAACACGGTGTTGGAGTAATGCTTGACGTAGGTTGTTCTAGGATCACTTCTTGATCATAGTTGTTCAACCATGCTTTTGCCTTCTCTTCTCGCTCTCATTTGCGTATGTTAGCCACCATATATGCTAGTTGCTTGCTGCAGCTCCACCTCATACCTTTTACCCTTCCTATAAGCTTAAATAGTCTTGATCGCGAGGGTGTGAGATTGTTGAGTCCCCGTGACTCACAGATACTTCCAAAACTAGTTTGCAGGTGCTGATGTTACCGAGCAGGTGACGCAACCAAGCTCAAGGAGGAGTTCGATGAAGATCTTGTCCTTTGTGTTGTTTCGTTCTAGTTGATCAGTAGTGGAGCCCAATTGGGGTCGATCGGGGATCTGTGTAGCATTTGGGGTAGTCTTCTTTTATTTTGGCTCCGTAGTCGGGCCCTGATTGTATCTGGTTGATGTAATGCTTTATTCATGTATTTGTGTGAAGTGGCGATTGTAAGCCAACTATGTATCTCTTTCCCTTATGTATTACATGGGTTGTGTGAAGATTACCTCACTTGCGGCATTGCTTTCAATGCAGTTATGCCTCTAAGTAGTGCTTCGACACATGGGAGATATATCCACATCGAGGGCGTTACAAGTTGGTAATCAGAGCCTTCCCCGACCTTAGGATCCCCCTGCTTGATCAAATCGCTGGCGTTATTGAGTCTAGAAATGTTTTGAGTCATTTAGGAATTATATATATTGGAGAGTTAGGACTTCTTTTTACTCCTCAGTCCCTTCGTCGCTCTGGTGAGGCATCCTGACGTAGAGTTTTGACTCTTCTCTTCTCAAATTTCACTAAAAAAAATTAGGATCACGCGGGTATCTTGGAATCGTTCCGATGGTTTTGTGACGAGAACATTGTTCTTGGTGCCTCCTGACATTTAGGGGTTGTGGCAGTGTCCCGGGGAGTTGAGCTCCGAGGTGTTGTCGTCACAATTTTATCGTTGCAGTTCTGGAATACCTGAGATTAGTTTCGCCGACATCGAAAATCTCTTTTATGCAGTTGTTGGTGAGATAACCTCGACGCCACCCAGTACTGGGGCGGGAGTTCGGGAGTATTGTCATAACTCGTATAACGGATGCTTTTCGAAGGTTGAGGTAGATGATTTCCGAAGGTTTCTTGGTTATGTGTTGAAGGATGGATACAGCTGGATGTAGGATTTGTTAGTTTGGGTGAGATATTGTGCTTCCCCTGTATTCCCAACACCTGATTGCATAACCGGAAAGTTTCGGGAGTTTATAAGTGGGAATTCAAGTAGCTCTTAGGATATCTTTTCGACAGATGTATGATATGAAATTGGGGTTCGACGTTTAGTGGTCCGCCTATCCACGGTTGGTTTTATAGTGGTCTCGTTGTGTCTTAAAGAGTCTTTGGCTATGCCGACTCGGGGACGCTTCGTATGTCATGTGCACTGCCTTGTACATGATGGTGCTGTATGATCAAGCCTGTGTAGGCCCCACCACGAAAACTTCGGACGAATTCTCTATCATATGTTTGTTCCGGCTTATTTTGCAAGCCAATCCTTTGTTTTGTTTTGAGTTGTGGTATTCGAGTTGCTTCGAAATCAAATGTTGATTCCATACCTTTTCCAAGCGGTGTTCTCATATTTCTATGTGAATACAAATCCTTCATGATCATCGAGATTGTCATCTAAATTTCTTCTCTACCGGCGTGTTTCTCTTCAAGTGAATCCGATCACTTCAACATTTGCAAGATCAATTATCAGTTCTTCTCAACGGTGTTTGTTTCATCCATCTCCAAGTTGCCTTTGTTTTTCCCACCCTCCCTCCCTTTGTTTTCTTCAAGGACTCAGATTTCTTAATCAAGTATCTTTTTATTCGTGTGAAGTCTCTCCATTCTTTTCCGTCAATGTTCTTACCCGGTGGTTCTCACGAAGATTCTAACGGAGCTTCAAGTTCGTCACTCTTCACTCATTTTATTCTCCGGTGGAACCAATTCAAGCTTGGTTGATCATATCTTTTCCTTGTTTTAAATGCCTTCTTATGCCGGTGCACCTCATAATCATTCCCCGCTTGCTATTCAATTGTTCCGGAGTGCTCAAGATATCTTGAAGATTTGTGTTTTCCACTCTGCATTCATTCAAGATCCTTCGAGGATATTCTCTCATTCAAGCCATTTGATTCAACCGGTGCTATCTATTTTCCAAGCGACCTTTTCAACGGTGTAACTTTTAAGTGGGCCCTAACCCACAGGTCTTTTCCCAGGATCTTACCTGACTCTTCTTATTCTCCCGGAGCTTTTCAAATTCATCTCAAAGTTTGACGTAAGAATGAGTTATCATTAGTCGAATGCCCTTCTCCAAGATCTTTCCAACTCTTTTCATTGTTGGCTCAATCTCTTCGCTTTTGATTCTTCTGGAGTGCCTAAATGATGCATGGTGGTGTTTCTCGTCATCATTCTCGCATTCTGAAGACAAAGAAGATTTTTCTCTCAATCTTGCTCCATTCTCTTCGAGATTCGTGATTCCAGTCGAGCCATCCTCTTATATTTGTTTTCGATTGTCAGAATTCTTTTCACCTATCCGGAGCAATTCAAGAGCCTTCTCAGTTGGATTATCCGGAGTCCATAAATTCAGGTTTATTCATTCCAGCTTTCAGCTCTCATACTCTAAATCATACCGGTGTTTATATCAAGGACCCTCTAATCAGCTCGTAATCTCTTCGTTCTCATGGATCTAAATTCTCTCAAGTATCCTCGTTCATTTCATAATTCTTCCTGGTGTTCCTTTATCTTCCCATCGGTCATTTTAATTATTATGGTGGTTCGTGCAAGATTCCTCTTCTTTCGTTATCATATAAATTCATTCGTTGTTTCGATTCCACCGGTGTTTCGTTGAAGACGTTCTCAAGTTATGCTATACCTATCTTAATCCTTTCTATGAGAATAAGTAGTGTGCCAAGTCCGTGGATTGTCATCAATTTAATTGGTGAAGGATACGCATAATGTAATTCTTATTCTTGTTTCATCGAGTTTACTCAATTCCTTATTCTGGAGCCTCATCAAATTCTTGATTTCATTTGTTCATCTTTCTTTCCCGGAGTCCCAGGCACGCGCAATTACATCATCACGGAGATCCATCTAAATCATTACAAGAGTTCACCCTGTGTTTTCAACTTCTCTTTCCTTCCGTTTGATCATTCTTTGTTTACCGGAGTTCTTCATGAAGGTTCTAAATGATGGTTCATCAAGGTTTTAATTCCTTCTCGAACTGTTCATCGAGATTCTTTTCAGAGGAGCTCAAGCATTTTTCATCTTGCAATCCAGAGTGCAATTCTTTCACGCATCTCTTTTGAGGTGGTGTTATGTTATTCTTGATAATTTCCCTTCGTGCTTCGTGTTTCACAAGTTATCAAGATGAGGTATTTTAAATCCATCAATCTCGTCATTGGAGTTATCTGGGGTTATATTCCACCTAAAACCTTCCCTAAGGATTGTTGCTAATTATGGTGCTTATAAGTGACCCAAGTTCTTCATCTATCCTTCCGGGGAAATATTGTCTCGTCTCCTTGTTCATATCAATCAAATTCTTTTTCCCGTGAGTGGCAGAACGTCACCTCATAATTTGAGATGTATTCTATAATCCCACATCAAGTTTTTCCTTTTCGTTGTTGGGTTTCCAACAACTCCGTTCGAACCTTCTCCTAAAGATGCTTTTTGCAAGCTCATTTGAGGTAGAAGATGTTGTTTTCTTCTCCGTTCTTTTGTTCCGACGATCCAACTTCTATTCTTTCTCCCGGAGGTCTAGCGATGTTGCTCTTTTCACCCCATAATCTTTCTTTGTCAAGATCATGTTCAATTCCTTCCATGTCCAACCGGAGTGTTGTAGTAATTGATCTTTATCGTCCCTTGTACATCTCGTTTCAATCGGAGTGCTTGCATGTACCTATTGTCCATTGTAACACTTTTCTCATGTCTTTTAACCTACAGGGTTCTCGTGATGTTCCTTGTTCCTCTTTTCTAACGGAGGTTTTCAACTTTGTTCATCTCCGTTGTATTATCCTTTTCAATTTGCTCAACCTTGCAAGGTTCATGGTTTCACCCGTTTGTCAAAGAAGCAACTTAGTTTTACCTCTTCTCTTTCTATTCCGTTGTCCCTCTGGTGCCATTCGAGATCTCGGGACGAGATCCACTCGTAGTGGTGGAGTGTTGTGACGCCCCGAGACCGATGTGCCAGGTGTCCTGCAGTTATTCGTTGTTGTTGCCTTGTCTTTGCTTGCGTGTCATGTATTGCATATCATGTCATCATGTGCATTTCATTTGCATACATGTTTGTCTCATGCATCCGAGCATTTTCCCCGTTGTCCGTTTTGCATTCCGGCGCTCCTATGTCACCCGGTGTCCCTTTCTACCTCTTTTCGTGTGCGGGTGTTAAACATTTTCGGATTGGACCAAGACTTGCCATGCATCCTTGGTTTACTACCGGTAGACCACCTGTCAAGTTTCGTGCCATTTGGACTTCGTTTGATAATACAACGGTTAACCGAGGGACCGAAAAGGCCTCGTGTGTGTTGCAGCCCAACACCCCTCCAAAGTGGCCCAAAACCCACCTAAACCTCTCCCATCATCTCGGTCGTTCGATCACGATCGCGTGGCCGAAAACCGCACCTCATTTGGACTCTCCTAGCTCCCTCTACCTATAAATATGCCCTCCCCGTCCATTTTCGCGGACGAAACCCTAGATCCCACCTCCTCGCACCGACGGACACGTCCATCGCCGCGCCGGACATGTCCGCGCCGCCGTGCCCGACCAATCCGCGCCGGCCACCTGTCCACCGCCTCCTTTCTCTCTCCTCCCCGCCTCCCGCGGCCCGCCGGGCCCAGGGCAGGCCCACCCAGGCCTGATCTGCTCCACCGCCGCTCGGTCGCGCGCCCGAGGCACACGCCGCCCCGCCGTCGGCCGTTTCCTCGCCGCGCCGCCCGTCCCCGCCGCCTAGAGCCACGCCTCGCCGCCCGCCATGCGCCTAAGCTCGTCGGCCGCCGTGCGCCTGCTCCACTCGCCTCGCGCCGCCACCTCGTTCGCCGCGCGCCGCCGCATAGCCTCACCAAGCTCGCCGCCGCCGCTTTGCTCGCCGGCCTCCTCGCCGGAATCTCGCCGGTGACCGCTTCAAGCTCGCCGGAGTTCTCTCTCCGGTGGATCTGGAAAAGATGGACCAGATCCACCACTTCCACGAACCAAACACGTCCCCCTCAATCCGGATCTCCTCATCCCGCTTCGCCTCGTCCCCGCGTTGACTTTTCGCGGAGGTAATATTTCACTAAGTCCTGAGATTTTTTGATTCATATGCCTCTATTCATCAGGCCATAACTCATCATCCGTTGCTCCTATTTGTGCGTGTAGCATATCAAAATGTTCGTCTCGACGAGTACATCATTTCATCTCACTGCATCGTTTTCATTTGAGCTCATCTTGATGCCCGAAATGCTGTTGGAAGAGGGCTATGTGATCAATTTGTCAGATCTGTTTCATCAATTAGACTTTTGTCATTTTTGCCATGTTTAATGTGTGCATGATATGATCCTGAGCTCTACATGTGTTTTGTTATATGCCATGCCATCTTTACAGAGGTGCTTGCCATGTATTTTTGTGGTGTTTGTGGTGACTAGCACAAGCTTGCAAAGTAGCGTAATCGGTAATGCTGATTTCAGGGACTTTGTTTTTCACTAAGTCCTTGTCCTGATTTTTTGTCGTTAAGCCATATGTTCATGTTGTTTCCTAGTGATCCGTGCCTCTTTTGAGGATGATAAGTAAGGATGTTTTGTTAATATTGTCGTGCTCTATCCATCCATGTCTTTGTTTGCATTTATGGAGTACCCTAGCTCGAGTCAATCGAGCTCTACTTTTGCTATAAAATGTTCCTGGCAGATTGTTAACATGTTTAGCGATTTTGCCAAGCTTGTTGTTATTGATCTGTGCATACTATGTTGTTGTTCTTGCCATGTCTAGCTTCTATGCCATGTATTCTTGATGGGTGTATGCTTAGTTTGTCATGCCATGCTCTGTAGTGAGTGCATCGAGCTCGTAAACATGCCTACTCATTAACTGTTTTGCATGCTCCAGTTTCTCACTAAGTCTGAATCTGTTTATATTCTTGCCATGTTCACGTGCTTGCAATTGAATGTTCTGATCCCTTTTGGCTCAAGGTCACTAAGGGACTTTTGTTAAGTGCTTTGAGTAGCTTCATGCCATGCCTTGTTTTGCCATGTTAAGTTCCTGTAGCTTATAGTTTTCATGCTCCAAAGTATGCTTCCTGATGATAAATTCCAGACTTGTGTTAATTTCACAAAGTCTGAAACCTGTTGTCTTTTGCACTTTTGCCATGCTTGTTTGAACCTGTTAATGGATGAATTAGCCGTAGCTCAGTGTTCAGCTTTTGTCAAGCATCTTGAGTGGATCCCTGCCATGTATTTTGTTGCCATGTTTGAGTGCTGTAGCATATTTAACTTGATGCATTTAGATGGCTACTTGTTGTTTATCGCAGACCGGTGCCATATTTGTTTTGCTTGCCATTTCCAAACCGTGCGTCCGATTCCGGTGATCTTTATATCGATTTCAACCTAAATCACCTCACCTTTCCAGTGGCACTCTTGGATTTCCAAGTTGAGGCCAGGTTTAATCATTCCTTGTCAAATCATGCATAAGCATCACATACCGCAACCCGCATATCATACCATGTTCGTGTGTTGGTTGTTTACTATGCTGTGTGCTTCTTTCCTGTGTTGCTTCTTTGGGTTGGTTCCGATAATGTCGCGTTCGTGGGGATCTGTTTGACTACGTCTGTTTGTCTTCTTCATGGACTCGTTCTTCTTCCTTGCGGATTTCAGGCAAGATGACCATACCCTCGAAATCACTTCTATCTTTGCTTGCTAGTTGCTCGCTCTTTTGCTATGCCTATGATGCGATACCTACCACTTGCTTATCATACCTCCCATATTGTTAAGCCAAACCTCTAACCCACCTTGTCCTAGCAAACCGTTGTTTGGCTATGTTACCGCTTTGCTCAGCCCCTCTTATAGCGTTGTTAGTTGCAGGTGAAGATTGAAGCTTGTTCCATGTTTGAAACATGGATATTTGGTTGGGATATCACAATATCTCTTATTTAATTAATGCATCTATATACTTGGTAAAGGGTGGAAGGTTCGGCCTTATGCCTGGTGTTTTGTTCCACTCTTGCCACCCTAGTTTCCATCATATCGGTGTTATGTTCCCGGATTTTGTGTTCCTTACGCGGTTGGGTTATAATGGGGACCCCTTGACAGTTCGCCTTGAATAAAACTCCTCCAGCAAGGCCCAACATTGGTTTTACCATTCGCCACCTAGCCTCTTTTTCCCTTGGGTTAGGCCAGCCCAAGGGTCATCTTTATTTTTTAACCCCCCCCCCCGGGCCAGTGCTTGTCTAAGTGTTGGTCCAACCGAGCGATGTCCGGAGCTACCAGGGGCAACTCTGGGCTGGCCCACCCGACGAATGGAGTGGCGGGGGTGGGGGTGCAGGTGCGCCAACAATTAGTTGGCTTGGAGCTTTTCACCCCTGTACCAGCTCACCCCGATGATGACGAGGATGACCCAGCTTGAGGAAGGGCGTCAGTGCAGAGTGGCCTGCGATGTTCGCATGAGACGGCGTCGTCGGAGTGAGGGCCTTCCACGACGGCGTAGACAACCACTATGCCTCTCTCTCTATCTCTGTCTCTTTGTGGGGCAGAATGTGGGGAATTTGACACGGATGCGCTCATGTCGAGCGTGGCCACATGAACAGGTTGGGTTGTTTGAAAGATTCATGTTTCTAATCCAACAAGTAATAGGTAGTTCGCTGGGAAGTGTCAGAAATCTCTGTATACTATTTCCATTTTGCATATTACTATTGGTATTATTTTAGAATATAATTCGTGGGAGAACGCTATGTATCACGAGACAAGTCAAATCGTGATTGGACGGATGAGCACATGCGACGTGGTCGACTCAACAAGAAAATTCAGCTGGCCGGATGTTCCTTCCGGTTACTACAATATAAACTTTCCAAAAAGAAAGAGGATACTTTCCCAAACTTACACTGGTCTGTTTGCAGCAAATTGGTAACCATGCATGATTTCCTTCCAAAAGTTGACGGCATCTCCAACTCCAACACGGATTCGACTCCGCCGTTCTTCTCCTTATATTTCCCTTTCGTTCAAGGTCAACCAGAGAAACAGCCTTCGCCGCCGATGACCAACCAGCATACAGTCGTCGCTCGGCAAGAAGATGAAAGGGTGCCAGTGCCGCGAGAACCGGCTGGTGGAGGACAGGGAGTCCCGGCAGGTGACCTTCTCCAAGCGCAAGTCGGGGATATGGAAGAAGGCCTCCGAGCTCGCCCTGCCCTGTCGCGCCAGTCTCACCGTCGTTGTCTTTTCCGAGGCCGGCAAAGGCTTCGCGTTTGGCAGCCCCTCCACCGACGCCGTCCTGGCCTACACCGGCTACGGCGACACCAATGCTCATCCTGCTGCCACTGATGACGTGGAGTGGGAGGCCCTGGAGGCGCTATGCCGGGAGACGGAGAAGAAAGGCGTGGAGGTGGTCGTGGAGGCCGCGCGGATGAGCGTCGTTGGGAAGAAGGTGGTGGACGTGCAGACGCAGGTGGGGAGGTGGTTCTGGTGGGAGGCGGACGTGGAGGCGCTCGGTGAGGCCGAGCTGCCCGAGTTCGCAAGGGCGCTCCAGCATCTCAGGGACAACGTGCGCCGCCGTGCCGACAACCTGGTGTCTGCTCTACCGCCGCAGTAGTCCAAGGTAGGCTACACATCTGTTAAGATTACCAGAGACTCTTTTACCAGTGGTCCAAGGCATTTGTTCAGAGAAAAGGGTGATTCATTCCTTATAATCCTTGTATTATGATGGCGGGGTGTATTAGGTAGTTTAGACATCATAAATGTTTTGAAAAAAGGGTTGTTGTTGTTGAGACAACTCAAATCGTGATTGGCCGGATGTTCCTTCCCGTTACTACAATATAAACTTTCCAAAAAGGAGGATACTTTACCAAACTTACACCGATCTGTTTGCAGCAAATCGGTAACCACGCATGAGTCTAGTAATTATTCGCACAAGGTGATTGATTTCCTTTCAAAAGTTGACGCATCTCCAACTCCAACACGGCTTCCACTCCGCCGTTCTTCTCCTTATATTTCCCTTTCGTTCAAGGTCAACTCAAAAAGATTCACGAATTTACAGGCAATGTCATTAAATCATCATCAGTATATATCTGGTCGAAAAAGACCCCCTCCCCCATTGCACATGGCTGGCCCTTTGGCATTTACAAAAAAAATAGTGCCACACAAAGGCTCATTTCGCCCCATGTGCAAAGTGGTGGATTCAAATAGCTATCTCATGTGGTGTGACTGGTGACACACGGTTGGTCATAAACAAATGTTCACGATGTGAGGTGTAAAACTATCGATATTTCTTTCTGACTTGGCATGTGCAACACATTACTACTTGCACACAGCCGACCAAAAAAATGTGTGCAGTGTTGATGGGGTCTATATAAATTAGTTCACTCCCCTGTGAACCTAAACATGATTACTCTGCACCTCTCCCTCTCCACTAAGAAACTCGTCCACTAAAGGCAATGATGTTGGCCATCATGGGTCTAGTTGTGGCGCGGATGTTCTCCCAAACATCCGTGCCGTCCATGAGCTAGGTACACATCAATTACATGTATATCACATATACCTTTTGTTTTGCCGGCCTTCTTGTCCGCTAAGTATTTGGGGCAGTTCCGCTTCCAGTGACCACTTCCCTTGCAATAAAAGCACTCAGTCTCGGGCTTGGGTCCATTCTTTGGCTTCTTCCTGGTAGCTTGCTTACCGGGCACGGCAACTCCCTTGTCGTCCTTCTTGAAGTTCTTCTTACCCTTGACTTTCTTGAACTTAGTGGTTTTATTCACCATCAACACTTGATGTTCCTTTTTTACTTCTACCTCTGCTGATTTCAGCATTGCAAATAATTCAGGAATGGTCTTTTCCATCCCCTGCATATTGAAGTTCATCACAAAGCTCTTGTAGCTTGGTGGAAGCGACTGAAGGATTCTGTCAATGACTGCGTCATCCGGGAGATTAACTCCCAGCTGAGTCAAGCGGTTATGTAACCCAGACATTGTGAGTATGTGCTCACTGACAGAACTATTTTCCTCCATCTTACAGCTGAAAAACTTGTCGGAGACTTCATATCTCTCGACCCGGGCATGAGCTTGGAAAACCATTTTCAGCTCTTCGAACATCTCATATGCTCCGTGTCTCTCAAAACGTTTTTGGAGCCCCGGTTCTAAGATGTAAAGCATGCCGCACTGAACGAGGGAGTAATCATCAGCACGTGTCTGCCAAGCGTTCATAACATCTTGGTTCTGTGGGACGGGTGCGTCACCTAGCGGTGCTTGTAGGACATAATCTTTCTTGGCAGCCACGAGGATTATCCTCAGGTTCCGGACCCAGTCCGTATAGTTGCTGCCATCGTCTTTCAGCTTGGTTTTCTCTAGGAACGCGTTAAAGTTGAGGACAACGTTGGCCATTTGATCTACAAGACATGTTGTAAAGATTTTAGACTAAGTTCATGATAATTAAGTTCATCTAATCAAATTATTCAATGAACTCCCACTCAGATAGACATCCCTCCAGTCATCTAAGTCTAACATGATCCGAGTTAACTAGGACGTGTCCGATCATCACGTGAAACGAACTAGTCAACGTCGGTGAACATCTTCATGTTGATCGTATCCTCTATACGACTCATGCTCAACCTTTCGGTCTTCTGTGTTCCGAGGCCATGTCTGTACATGCTAGGCTCGTCAAGTCAACCTAAGTGTTTGCATGTGTAAATCTGTCTTACACCCGTTGTATGTGAATGTTGGAATCTATCACACCCGATCATCACGTGGTGCTTCGAAACAACGAACTGTCGCAACGGTGCACAGTTAGGGGAACACTTTCTTGAAATTATTATGAGGGATCATCTTATTTACTACCGTCGTTCTAAGTTTACAAG
Organism: Triticum aestivum; assembly: GCF_018294505.1. NCBI lineage: Eukaryota > Viridiplantae > Streptophyta > Magnoliopsida > Poales > Poaceae > Triticum > Triticum aestivum. The sequence continues at coordinate 44,541,515 of NC_057794.1, read as the reverse complement.
ATGTACAAAACATGATAAACATCACATGCAATCAAATAATAATAGTGACATGATATGGCCAATATCACATAGCTCCTTTGATCTCCATCTTGGGGCTCCATGATCATCTTGTCACCGGCATGACACCATGATCTCCATCATCATGATCTCCATCATCGTGTCTCCATGAAGTTGCTCGCCAACTATTACTTCTACTGCTATGGCTAACATGTTTAGCAATAAAGTAAAGTAATTTACATGGCGTTTCTCAATGACACGCAGGACATACAAAAAATAAAGACAACTCCTATGGCTCCTGCTAGTTGTCATACTCATCGACATGCAAGTCGTGATTCCTATTACAAGAACATGATCTCATACATCACATATATATCATTCATCATTCATCACAACTTTGGCCATATCACATCACAGAACACTTGCTGCAAAAACAAGTTAGACGTCCTCTAATTGTTGTTGCAAGTTTTACGTGGCTGCAATAGGGTTCTAGCAAGAACGTTTTCTTACCTACGTGAAAGCCACAACATGATTTGTCAACTTCTATTTACCCTTCATAAGGACCCTTTCATCGAATCCGCACCAACTAAAGTGGGAGAGACAGACACCCGCCAGCCACCTTATGCAACTAGTGCATGTTAGTCGGTGGAACCGGTCTCACGTAAGCGTACGTGTAAGGTTGGTCCGGGCCGCTTCATCCCACAATACCGCTGAAGCAAAATAAGACTAGTAGCGGCAAGAAAGTTGACAACATCTACGCCCACAACAAATTGTGTTCTACTCGTGCAAAGAGAACTACGCATAGACCTAGCTCATGATGCCACTGTTGGGGATCGTTGCAGAAAACAAAAATTTTCCTACGGTTTCACCAAGATCCATCTATGAGCTCATCTAGCAACGAGTGATCGTATGCATCTACATACCTTTGTAGATCGCGAGTGGAAGCGTTCAAAGAACGGGGATGAGTGAGTCGTACTCGACATGATCCAAATCACCGGAGATCCTAGCACCGAACGGACGGCACCTCCGCGTTCAACACACGTACGGTCGGCGTGATGTCTCCTTCTTCTTGATCCATCAAGGGGGAAGGAGAGGTTGAGGAAGATGGCTCCAGCAGCAGCACGATGGTGTGGTGGTGATGGAGCTGCAGTACTCCAGCAGGGCTTCGCCAAGCTCTATGGAGGAGGAGGAGGTGTTGGAGAGGGAGAGGGAGGCACCAAAGGCAAAGGTAAGAGGTCCTCCATCCCTCCCACTATATATAGGGGGGCCTAGGGGGGCGCCGGCCCTAGGAGATGCAATCTCCTAGGGGGACGGCGGCCAAGGGGTGGGGGGCTTGCCCCCCAAGCAAGGGGGCGCCCCCCTTTAGGGTTTCCCCCACCCTAGGCGCATGGGCCCTAGGGGAAGTGGCGCCCCGGCCCACTTTGGGCTGGATCCCTTCCCACTTCAGCCCATGGGGCCCTCCGGGATAGGTGGCCCCACCCGGTGGACCTCCGGGACCCTTCCGGTGGTCCCGGTACAATACCGGTGACCCCGAAACTTGTCTCGATGGCCGAAATAGCACTTCCTATATATAATTCTTTACCTCCGGACCATTCCGGAACTCCTCGTGACGTCCGGGATCTCATACGGGACTCCGAACAACATTCGGGTTACTGCATATACATATCCCTACAACCCTAGCGTCACCGAACCTTAAGTGTGTAGACCCTACGGGTTCGGGAGACATGTAGACATGACCGAGATTGCTCTCCGGTCAATAACCAACAGCGGGATCTGGATACCCATGTTGGCTCCCACATGCTCCTCGATGATCTCATCGGATGAACCACGATGTCGAGGATTCAAGCAACCCCGTATACAATTCCCTTTGTCAATCGGTATGTTACTTGCCCGAGATTCGATCGTCGGTATCCCAATACCTTGTTCAATCTCGTTACCGGCGAGTCACTTTACTCGTACCATAATGCATGATCCCGTGACCAAACACTTGGTCACTTTGAGCTCATAATGATGATGCATTACCGAGTGGGCCCAGTGATACCTCTCTGTCATACGGAGTGACAAATCCCAGTCTTGATCCGTGTCAACCCAACAGACACTTTCGGAGATACCCGTAGTATACCTTTATAGTCACCCAGTTACGTTGTGACATTTGGTACACCCAAATCACTCCTACGGTATCCGGGAGTTACACGATCTCATGGTATAAGGAAAGGATACTTGACATTGGAAAAACTCTAGCAAACGAACTATACGATCTTATGCTATGTTTAGGATTGGGTCTTGTCCATCACATCATTCTCCTAATGATGTGATCTCGTTATCAATGACATCCAATGTCCATAGTAAGGAAACCATGACTATCTGTTGATCAACCAGCTAGTCAACTAGAGGCTTACTCGGGACATGTTGGTGTCTATTATTCACACATGTATTACGATTTCCGGATAACACGATTATAGCATGAATAAAGACAATTATCATGAACAAGGAAATATAATAATAATGCTTTTATTATTGCCTCTAGGGCATATTTCCAACAGTCTCCCACTTGCACTAGAGTCAATAATCTAGTTACATTGTGATGAATCGAACAGCCATGGATTCTGGTGTTGATCATGTTTTGCTCTAGGGAGAGGTTTAGTCAACGGATCTGCTACATTCAGGTCCGTATGTACTTTACAAATATCTATGTCTCCATCTTGAACATTTTCACGAATGGAGTTGAAGCGACGCTTGATGTGCCTGGTCTTCTTGTGAAACCTGGGCTCCTTGGCAAGTGCAATAGCTCCAGTGTTGTCACAGAAGAGTTTGATTGGCCCCGACGCATTGGGTATGACTCCTAGGTCGGTGATGAACTCCTTCACCCAAATTGCTTCATGCGCTACCTCTGAGGCTGCCATGTACTCCGCTTCACATGTAGATCCCGCCACGACGCTCTGCGTGCAACTGCACCAGCTTATTGCCCCACCATTCAAAATATACACGTATCCGGTTTATGACTTAGAGTCATCCAGATCTGTGTCGAAGCTAGCGTCGACGTAACCCTTTACGACGAGCTCTTCGTCACCTCCATAAATGAGAAACATTTCCTTAGTCCTTTTCAGGTACTTCAGGATATTCTTGACCGCTGTCCAGTGTTCCTTGCCGGGATTACTTTGGTACCTTCCTACCAAACTTACGGCAAGGTTTACATCAGGTCTGGTACACAGCATGGCATACATAACAGAACCTACGGCTGAGGCATAGGGGATGACACTCATCTTTTCTATATCTTCTGCCGTGGTCGAACATTGAGCTGAGCTCAATTTCACACCTTGTAACACAGGCAAGACCCCTTCTTAGACTGATCCATATTGAATTTCTTCAATATTTTATCAAGGTATGTGCTTTGTGAAAGACCTATGAGGCGTCTTGATCTATCTCTATAGATCTTGATGCCTAATATATATGCAGCTTCTCCAAGGTCCTTCATTGAAAAACTCTTATTCAAGTAGGCCTTAATGTTGTCCAAGAGTTCTATATCATTTCCCATCAAAAGTATGTCATCTACATATAATATGAGAAATGCTACAGAGCTCCCACTCACTTTCTTGTAAACGCAGGCTTCTCCATAAGTCTGCGTAAACCCAAACGCTTTGATCATCTCATCAAAGCGAATGTTCCAACTCCGAGATGCTTGCACCAGCCCATAAATCGAGCGTTGGAGCTTGCACACCTTGTCAGCATTCTTAGGATCGACAAAACCTTCCGGCTGCATCATATACAATTCTTCCTTAAGGAAACCATTAAGGAATGCCGTTTTGACGTCCATTTGCCATATCTCATAATCATAGAATGCGGCGATTGCTAACATGATTCGGGCGGACTTTAGCTTCGCTACCGGTGAGAAAGTCTCATCGTAGTCAACCCCTTGAACTTGTCAATAACCCTTAGCGACAAGCCGACCTTTATAGATGGTCACATTACCATCCGTGTCTGTCTTCTTCTTAAAGATCCATTTATTTTCTATGGCTCGCCGCTCAACAGGCAAGTCAGTCAAAGTCCATACTTCATTTTCATACATGGATCCTATCTCGGATTTCATGGCTTCTAGCCATTTGTCGGAATCCGGGCCCGCCATTGCTTCTTCATAGTTCGAAGGTTCACCGTTGTCTAACAACATGATTTCCAAGACAGGGTTGCCGTACCACTCTGGTGCGGAACGTGTCCTTGTGGACCTACGAAGTTCAGTAGCAACTTGATCTGAAGTTTCATGATCATCATCATTAACTTCCTCTCTAGTCGGTGCAGGCACCTCAAGAACATTTTCTTGAGTTGCGCCATTTTCCGGTTCAAGAGGTAATACTTCATCAATTTCTACTTTCCTCCCACTTACTTCTTTCGAGAGAAACTCTTTCTCTAGAAAGGATCCATTCTTGGCAACAAAGATCTTGCCTTCGGATCTAAGGTAGAAGGTATACCCAATAGTTTCTTTAGGGTATCCTATGAAGACGCATTTTTCCGACTTGGGTTTTCAGGTTGAAGTTTCTTGACATAAGCATCGTATCCCCAAACTTTTAGGAACAACAGCTTAGGTTTCTTCCCAAACCATAATTCATACGGTGTTGTCTCAACGGATTTTGACGGAGCCCTATTTAAAGTGAATGCGGCAGTCTCTAAAGCATGGCCCCAAAAAGATAGCGGTAAATCGGTAAGAGACATCATAGATCGCACCATATCTAATAGAGTGCGATTACGACGTTTGGACACACCATTACCCTGAGGTGTTCCAGGCAGCGTGAGTTGTGAAACTATTCCACATTTTCTTAAGTGTGTGCCAAATTCGTGACTCAAGTATTCTCCTCCACGATCTGATCATAGGAACTTGATTTTTCTGTCACGTTGATTCTCAACCTCACTCTGAAATTCCTTGAACTTTTCAAAGGTTTCAGACTTGTGTTTCATTAAGTAGACATGCCCATATCTACTCAAGTCATCAGTGAGGGTGAGAACATAACGATAGCCACCGCGAGCCTCAACGCTCATTGGACCGCACACATCAGTATGTATGATTTCCAATAAGTTGGTTGCTCGCTCCATTGTTCCTGAGAACGGAGTCTTGGTCATTTTACCCATGAGGCATGGTTCGCACGTGTCAAATGATTCATAATCAAGAGACTCTAAAAGTCCATCTGCATGGAGCTTCTTCATGTGTTTGACACCTATGTGACCAAGGCGGCAGTGCCACAAGTATGTGGGACTATCATTATCAACCTTACATCTTTTGGTATTCACACTATGAACATGTGTAGCATTACGCTCGAGATTCATTAAGAATAAACCATTCACCATCGGAGCATGACCATAAAACATATCTCTCATATAAATAGAACAACCATTATTCTCGGATTTAAATGAGTAGCCATCTCGAATTAAACGAGATCCTGATACAATGTTCATGCTTAAAGCTGGCACTAAATAACAATTATTGAGGTTTAAAACTAATCCCGTAGGTAAATGTATAGGTAGCGTGCCGACGGCGATCACATCGACCTTGGAACCATTCCCGACGCGCATCGTCACCTCGTCCTTCGCCAGTCTCCGCTTATTCCGCAGCTCCTGCTTTGAGTTACAAATGTGAGCAACTACACCGGTATCAAATACCCAGGAGCTACTACGAGTACTGGTAAGATACACATCAATTACATGTATATCACATATACCTTTTGTTTTGCCGGCCTTCTTGTCCGCTAAGTATTTGGGGCAGTTCCGCTTCCAGTGACCACTTCCCTTGCAATAAAAGCACTCAGTCTCGGGCTTGGGTCCATTCTTTGGCTTCTTCCCGGTAGCTTGCTTACCGGGCGCGGCAACTCCCTTGCCGTCCTTCTTGAAGTTCTTCTTACCCTTGCCTTTCTTGAACTTAGTGGTTTTATTCACCATCAACACTTGATGTTCCTTTTTGACTTCTACCTCTGCTGATTTCAGCATTGCAAATAATTCAGGAATGGTCTTTTCCATCCCCTGCATATTGAAGTTCATCCCAAAGCTCTTGTAGCTTGGTGTAAGCGACTGAAGGATTCTGTCAATGACTGCGTCATCCGAGAGATTAACTCCCAGCTGAGTCAAGCGGTTATGTAACCCAGACATTGTGACTATGTGCTCACTGACAGAACTATTTTCCTCCATCTTACAGCTGAAAAACTTGTCGGAGACTTCATATCTCTCGACTCGGGCATGAGCTTGGAAAACCATTTTCAGCTCTTCGAACATCTCATATGCTCCGTGTCTCTCAAAACATTTTTGGAGCCCCGGTTCTAAGCTGTAAAGCATGCCGCACTAAACGAGGGAGTAATCATCAGCACGTGTCTGCCAAGCGTTCATAACGTCTTGGTTCTGTGGGACGGGTGCGTCACCTAGCAGTGCTTGTAGGACATAATCTTTCTTGGCAGCTATGAGGATGATCCTCAGGTTCCGGACCCAGTCCGTATAGTTGCTGCCATCGTCTTTCAGCTTGGTTTTCTCTAGGAACGCGTTGAAGTTGAGGACAACGTTGGCCATTTGATCTACAAGACATATTGTAAAGATTTTAGACTAAGTTCATGATAATTAAGTTCATCTAATCAAATTATTCAATGAACTCCCACTCAGATAGACATCCCTCCAGTCATCTAAGTATAACATGATCCGAGTTAACTAGACCGTGTCCGATCATCACGTGAGACGAACTAGTCAATGTCGGTGAACATCTTCATGTTGATCGTATCTTCTATACGACTCATGCTCGACCTTTCGGTCTTCTGTGTTCCGAGGCCATGTCTGTACATGCTAGGCTCGTCAAGTCAACCTAAGTGTTTGCATGTGTAAATCTGTCTTACACCCGTTGTATGTGAACGTTGGAATCTATCACACCCGATCATCACGTGGTGCTTCGAAACAACAAACTGTCGCAACGGTGCACAGTTAGGGGGAACACTTTCTTGAAATTATTATGAGGGATCATCTTATTTACTACCGTCGTTCTAAGTTTACAAGATGTACAAAACATGATAAACATCACATGCAATCAAATAATAATAGTGACATGATATGGCCAATATCACATAGCTCCTTTGATCTCCATCTTGGGGCTCCATGATCATCTTGTCACCGGCATGACACCATGATCTCCATCATCATGATCTCCATCATCATGTCTCCATGAAGTTGCTCGCCAACTATTACTTCTACTGCTATGGCTAACATGTTTAGCAATAAAGTAAAGTAATTTACATGGCGTTTCTCAATGACACGCAGGACATATAAAAAATAAAGACAACTCCTATGGCTCCTGCTGGTTGTCATACTCATCGACATGCAAGTCGTGATTCCTATTACAAGAACATGATCTCATACATCACATATATATCATTCATCATTCATCACAACTTTGGCCATATCACATCACAGAACACTTGCTGCAAAAACAAGTTAGACGTCCTCTAATTGTTGTTGCAAGTTTTACGTGGCTGCAATAGGGTTCTAGCAAGAACGTTTTCTTGCCTACGTGAAATCCACAACGTGATTTGTCAACTTCTATTTACCCTTCATAAGGACCCTTTTCATCAAATCCGCTCCAACTAAAGTGGGAGAGACAGACACCCGCCAGCCACCTTATGCCACTAGTGCATGTTAGTCGGTGGAACCGGTCTCACATAAGCGTACGTGTAAGGTTGGTCTGGGCCGCTTCATCCCACAATACCGCTGAAGCAAAATAATACTAGTAGCGGCAAGAAAGTTGACAACATCTACGCCCACAACAAATTGTGTTCTACTCGTGCAAAGAGAACTACGCATAGACCTAGCTCATGATGCCACCGTTGGGGATCGTTGCAGAAAACAAAAAATTTCCTACGGTTTCACCAAGATCCATCTATGAGTTCATCTAGCAACGAGTGATCATATGCATCTACATACCTTTGTAGATCCCGAGCGGAAGCGTTCAAAGAACGGGGATGAGGGAGTCGTACTCGACGTGATCCAAATCACCGGAGATCCTAGCGCCGAACTTACGGCACCTCCGCGTTCAACACACGTACGGTCAGCGTGACGCCTCCTTCTTCTTGATCCAGAAAGGGGGAAGGAGAGGTTGAGGAAGATGGCTCCAGCAGCAGCACGACGGCGTGGTGGTGATGGAGCTGCAGTACTCCGGCAGGGCTTCGCCAAGCTCTATGGAGGAGGAGGAGGTATTGGAGAGGGAGAGGGAGGCACCAAAGGCAAAGGTAAGAGGTCCTCCATCCCCCCCCCACTATATATAGGGGGGCCTAGGGGGGGTGCCGGCCCTAGGAGATGCAATCTCCTAGGGGGCGGCGGCCAAGGGGTGGGGGGCTTGCCCCCCAAGCAAGGGGGCGCTCCCCTTTAGGGTTTCCCCCACCCTAGGCGCATGGGCCCTAAGGGAAGTGGCGCCCCAGCCCACTTTGGGCTGGATTCCTTCCCACTTCAGCCCATGGGGCCCTCCGGGATAGGTGGCCCCACCCGGTGGGCCTCCGGGACCCTTCCGGTGGTCCCGGTACAATACCGGTGACCCCAAAACTTGTCCCGATGGCCGAAATAGCACTTCCTATATATAATTCTTTACCTCCGGACCATTCCAGAACTCCTCGTGAGGTCCGGGATCTCATCCGGGACTCCGAACAACATTCGGGTTACTGCATATACATATCCCTACAACCCTAGCGTCACTGAACCTTAAGTGTCTAGACCCTACGGGTTCGGGAGACATGTAGACCTGACCGAGATTGCTATCCGGTCAATAACCAACAGCGGGATCTGGATACCCATGTTGGCTCCCACATGCTCCTCGATGATCTCATCGGATGAACCACGATGTCGAGGATTCAAGCAACCCCGTATACAATTCCCTTTGTCAATCGGTATGTTACTTGCCCGAGATTCGATCGTCGGTATCCCAATACCTTGTTCAATCTCGTTACAGGCAAGTCACTTTACTCGTACCTTAATACATGATCCCGTGACCAGACACTTGGTCACTTTGAGCTCATAATGATGATGCATTACCGAGTGGGCCCAGTGATACCTCTCCGTCATACGGAGTGACAAATCCCAGTCTTGATCCGTGTCAACCCAACAGACACTTTCGGAGATACCCGTAGTATACCTTTATAGTCACCCAGTTACGTTGTGACGTTTGGTACACCCAAATCACTCCTACGGTATCTAGGAGTTACACGATCTCATGGTCTAAGGAAAGGATACTTGACATTGGAAAAACTCTAGCAAACAAACTATACGATCTTATGCTATGTTTAGGATTGGGTCTTGTCCATCACATCATTCTCCTAATGATGTGATCTCGTTATCAATGACATCCAATGTCCATAGTCAGGAAACCATGACTATCTGTTGATCAACGAGCTAGTCAACTAGAGGCTTACTAGGGACATGTTGGTGTCTATTATTCACACATGCATTACGATTTCCGGATAACACATTTATAGCGTGAATAAAGACAATTATCATGAACAAGGAAATATAATAATAATGCTTTTATTATTGCCTCTAGGGCATATTTCCAACAGTTCCTCCCCCATTTCCTCCGCGGACTGGGCTTCCCTCTCCACCCATTTGTCCGAGGGCTCATGTTCTACTACGGCCTGGATTTCCACGATCTGGCCCCGAACTTCATCCTCAACATCTCGGCGTTTATCATCGTGTGCGAGGCCTTCCTCCGCATCCGCCCCCATTTTGGCCTATGGCTCAAGACTTTCAACGTCAAGCCGAAGGTGGTGCGCGGCAACCAGGCGGAGTGCGGAGGCGCCATGGTGGGCAAGATGGCCAACGTCCTATGGCTCGAGGGCTCATTTGTGGAGACCCTGAAGGGGTGGCAATCGGGGTGGTTTTACATCACCGAGCCACGCGACACCGAATGGGTCGCACCCCCTGTGTTTTAATCCGGACCCCCTACGCGGCTCACCTCCTGGAAGGAGACGGGCCTGACGTGGGGCAAGAAGGGAAAGATGACCGGACTCCAAACATGCATCCAAACCCTGGTGGACAAGAAGCTCAAACTTGTCAACGTAGTCCAGGTTATGCTCATCCGCTTGATCCTCCCGTGTCAACAACGGGCTTTCAACCTGTGGGAGTTCGACCCGGCGCGGCACCAAACTCTGAGCAGGCTCTTCGACATGACGTACGAAGATGCCTAGAAGGTGCTTTTCAAGGGCGTCGAGGCTCCCGCGTCCGCTACCGAGGATCGCGGATTCAGTGCGCAGCGTCACGCTCTCGCGGTAAGCTGTTTTTTCCTTTTATAGGGTATCAGTTTTTCATAGTTTGACTTCATGCGGGATCTAAGCTCCCTTTCCTTTGACAGGATTGGCAGGTGACATCCGGACAGATCAACTGTCCAGCTCCTTTGCCCGAAGGCCCAGCGGACGCTCGCTTGGCGAAGCTGCTGGTTCCGGCACCCTATGTGGTGCCGGAGAAGAAGGCCGCAAAAAAGGCCGCGGGGACTCGAAAGAGTGCCCGGCGCCAGGAGGTGTCGGATCCATCATCCGATGGTTCCGAGGCGCATTCCTCCCGTGAAGACGAGGAGGAAGAAGAAGAAGAAGAAACCTCTCCCCCTCCAGCGGGAGGAGAGAAGAAAAGGAAGGCCGCCCTCTCTGGGGAGGCCGGAGGGTCCAAGAAGGGGAAAACCCTTCCTCCGGACTACTCCACCGACACCGACGACGGCGGAGAGGAGTGGCAGCTCAGGGCCAAGCCCCTGGCAAAATCGTAAGTATCCGTATACTAGAGTAATTCATAGTATTCGTTTATTGCGCAGCTTTCCCTTACGTCGAATATGTTTATGCGGCCCACCCAAAGACCGGCTCGACGCGTCGTCGAGCGGCTCACTGGACTCGTCGGATGTGAACTCGCTTCCGACGGCTTCCTCCCCCCGCCCTACGGACGACACCGAAGTGTTGTCCCAACAGGTTCCAAGCCGGGAGGAGGTGGTCCTGGAGGCGCCGCAAGGCGACCTCCCAGACTCCAAGAGTAAAGGGGATGAAACCCCCAGGGCTCCAAATCTGGCTCTAGGCCGGACACCGCTCCGGAACCTTCAAAGGTCCTAGAGTCCGGCGGGGGACCTCCTTCCAAGAGGAGTAAGTCCACCGTGCCGGTGGCCCCCGTCCAACTGGAGGCGCCGGACAATATGTTGGAGGCGCCTCCATCGACAAGGAGCACCGCACTATTATGAGTGTGGTGGTCCATAAGGTTCAGTTCGCCAAGAGCGAACTGACTGAAGCTTGTACTAGCCTTTTAACAGGCTTTGAGGTAAGTAAAGAATGTGTAAATAATATTACCGCATAGACATTAGCCCCTGATGCTCTGTTTGGCATTCAGGAAGAAAAGTCGAATAGAGGATCAAATAAAATTTGCAGGAGTCTAACAAAAATGAGTCAATATGCATATGCAGGCTTCTCTGCTTGCGTCCGCCGCACTGACTGCGGAAGTGGACACGCTAAAGCAGAACCTCGAGCGGTCCGAGCAAGAGCCCGGGCGTGCCAAGAAGCATCTCGAGGACAATGAAGGTGAGAAATACCTTGTTTTTTAAATATATATAAAAAGGTGCAATTGCAAAGAATGATAGGATTATCGTGGCTATTGTAGGGGCCACGTCTGAAGTGGCGACCCTTAAGCAAGCGTTGGTCGAGGCCGAGAAGAGGGCGGCCTCGGAGCGCACCGAGTGGGAGAAGTATGAGGCCGAGGTTGGCAAGGTGCGGCAAGAGGTCCAGGCTCTCATGGAGAAACATGAGAGTTTGGAGCTTGACTCAAAGACGCGAGCGTCCGAGCTCGCGGTGGCTATTGAAAATGCCAAGTCTGCCAAGGCCGAATCCCAGAAGACCCTCTAGGAGTTGGATGAGGTGAAGAAGATAGCGGCGGGTAAGGCATTCTTTATGCAAAGCAAACACATAAACGTGAGTTACTTGTTACTTACCCGAATCCGAAGCTCTCCAGGAGCGTTCACAGATCTTCCCCGGAGTGTGTCCGATGCCGCCGCATTCTATCGAGCCGAGGAGGGCAGCTCGACAGAGAAGGTGCTCTGGTCTCAGTATGCTGAGGCCGGACACCCCGTGCCCCTGAGCGACCAGCTGAAGCAACTGGTCGAGCTCCACAAGGCGGCCGAACAGGCCATGAAGGGCCTCATTGTTCGGCTGTGGCCTGGAGGGGCTCTGCCTAGGAGCTATTTCGGGCTGGTGCAGCGGCTGGTGGAGGCCTGTCCAAGGCTCTAAGTCATCAAGCGCTCCATCTGCATTGAAGGTGCCCGTAGGGCCCTTGCCCGTGCTAAGGTGCACTGGGGCAAGCTGGATGCTGTGAAGCTTGTGAAGGACGGGCCACCGCCGGGGAAAGAGCATCGCAAGCTCGAGAATTACTATAAGGATGTTCTGAAGGGTGCCTGCTTTGTGGCGGATGAATGTTCTAGGGATGTAATTTTTGAGTGAAACTTGCTCGTTTTGTCCTGTGCGCTGAAAACTTGTTCATATGCGCTAAGCAATTCTATTGGAATTTAAAATATTACCTTCTGTGCGGCTGTTTATCAATTCTGAGAGATGGCGAGTCGTCGACTTCTGCCCCCGTGCCGCTAGTGCTGGGGTGTTCGGGGATAAACCTGAGCGCTCTTTTTCCCATGTTTGGGTCCTTCGAGGGAGGTGCTCAGCCCAACGAACAAGGCAATCGGACTATAATGCGTGAACACTCTCACTTAGCCATAGAATTCTATAATTTTAAATTTCGGCAAAGCCCCTGGTATTCGGAAGACCGAGTTCGGGGCGCTATCCACGCCTTGGCTGAATAGAGCCGGCTCCTCGCCCTAAGCGGCATAAGTATTTAGGGACTCGAAAAACCTCTCGAACAGTGACCAGCTCTCGCTTCATCATGACAGTCAGTTTTAGCTTTCTCCACTGAGGTGCTCGACCCAGCTCAACTGGGGCATAATCGCAGTGGTTCTCCTAGTGCTACCTTAGCCGATATAGCGGAACGTAAGGCACCAAAACATAGCAGCCGGGCAAACCCAACTATTGACCCAAGACATGATTCGGAGCCGATGCATATAATGCTATAAGTTCGGGGTGCCGCACTTGTTAAAGTGTTCGGACTTCTCACACCATATTGAGGGGTACTAAAGCCCCTGGCGTATTTTGGTCGTACCAACGTGTACGGGTGCAACATGTCGTTAAGGAACATATATAAAGAAAAAAAAAGGTAATGCAAAAATAGATGAAAGCTATGCATTGTTTATTAAAAAGGGATGCGATCAAAGCAGAACGATACAAATAATGCGATAAGTGGAAGGTTGGAGTAGTTAACATGTCCGTTCCAGGGGCAAGCTGCGGAATAGTATGCGGAGCAGGTATACTGCTCGTGATAGAGACCACCTAGGAGTTCCGTAATGCAACGTGGCTTGTCTGCTTCCCTGGTTCTTGCATCATTTGTGTGGCAATTGAACTGCCGAATAGGCCTTCTCAAGGATGGAGTCCTGAAAGTAAGAGAAAATTAAAAAATCTGCAGCCCCTGGTACGGTTTAAGCCGTGTTTTGGGCGTGCCGTGATGGTGCCCCTCCCCCTGTACCCATGGTATCTCTAGAGCATAGTTATGTACGCGAAGTACTGGCGTCGCCTTTTTGCGAGGGTTGGGGTTGGGGCCGCATTGCTACGCCTGCTCGGATCGTGCCAGGCGGTCTTGTTGTAGGTTACTCCGGGCGCACTTGACGGTGTCCGGTCGTTTAGTGGCCGGACTGGAGAACTGCCTGGAGAGGCTGCTTTGTACTTCCGCTGCAAGGGCCGCTGTGTGCTCCTCCGTTCGGAGGGAGCGTTCGGTGTTTCCATTGACCATAATTACTCCTCGAGGGCCTGGCATCTTGAGCTTAAGGTATGCGTAGTGTGGTACTGCATTGAACTTAGCGAATGCGGTTCGCCCGAGCAGTGCATGATAGCCACTGCGAAATGGGACTATGTCGAAGATTAGCTCCTCGCTTCCGAAATTATCCGAAGATCCGAAGACCACTTCAAGTGTGACTGAGCCTGTACAGTTGGCCTCTACACCTGGTATTACGCCCTTAAAGGTCGTTTTGGTGGGCTTAATCCTCGAGGGATCTATGCCCATTTTCCGCACTGTATCCTGGTAAAGCAGGTTCAGGCTGCTGCCGCCATCCATAAGGACTCTAGTGAGATGAAATCCGTCAATAATTGGGTCTAAAACCAATGCGGCGAATCCGCCATGATGGATGCTAGTGGGATGGTCCCTTCGATCAAAGGTGATCGGGCAGGAGGACCATGGGTTGAACTTTGGGGCGACTGGCTCTACCGCATATACGTCGCTTAATGCGCGCTTCAGCTCCCTTTTGGGGATGTGGGTTGCGTATATCATGTTCACCGTCCGCACTTGTGGGGGAAAACCCTTCTGTCCATTGTTGTTTGGCGGCCGGGGATCCTCGTCGTCATCGCTATGCAGCCCCTTGTCGTCACTTTCGGCGTTTAACTTGTCTGCCTGCTTGAACACCCAATAATTCATGTTGGTGTGATTGGCCGGCTTTTCGGGGGTGCCATGTATCTGACACAAGCGGTCGAGTATTCGGTCCAAACTGGACGGGCCCCTAGGATTCCTTTTGAATGGCTTTTTCCGCTGACCGGATTTAGAGCCTCTGAATCCGGCACTAACTGTCGTATCCTCAGCGTTGTCACCGTTAATGCGGCGCTTTTGCTTGTTGTGACGCGACCTGCCACTACTGTCTCTGGTGTCTGAATTATCAGGGTTCTAGGTCATATTGTTGCTACAAGCAAGCCAGTTGTCTTCTCCCGCGCAAAAGCGGGTCATGAGTGTCGTGAGTGCTGCCATAGATTTCGGCTTTTCCTGTCCAAGGTGCCGGGCCAGCCACTCATCACGGATATTGTGCTTGAAGGCTGCTAGGGCCTCAGCGTCTGGACAGTCAACTATTTGATTTTTCTTTGTTAGGAACCGTGTCCAGAATTGCCTGGCCGATTCCTCTGGCTGCTGAATTACGTGACTTAGGTCATTGGCGTCTGGGGGTCGCACATAAGTGCCCTGAAAATTGTCGAGGAATGCGGCTTCCAGGTTCTCCCAACAACTGATTGATCCTGTTGGCAAGCTGTTAAGCCAATGCCGAGCTGGTCCTTTAAGCTTGAGTGGGAGGTATTTGATGGCGTGGAAATCATCGCCGTGGGCCATGTGGATATGAAGGAGATAATCCTCGATCCATACCGCAGGATCTGTTGTGCCATCATATGATTCAATGTTTACGGGTTTGAAACCCTCGGGGATTTGATGATCCATTATTTCGTCTGTAAAGCATAGTGGGTGTGCAGCGCCTCTGTACTGGGCTATATCATGACGTAGCTCCAATGAGCCTTGTCTACTGTGTTCGGCCCTGCCGAATTTGTGGCCGGCGTGACGGTTACCGTCTCGAGCCATGGGCCGCCCACGCGATCCGTAGATCGATCTTGTTTGCCTTGCCTTGTCCTCCAACATGTCTCGTAAGTCCAGCGCATATTCCCGTGCCTTGGTACGGGGTGCGGCTTGAGTGGAGGGCCGAGAGGCCTCTCTGTCACGGCCACGAGGTGGCCGGTCGGCCGCATCAAATGCTTCCTCCTCTAATCGGGGTAGCAACCTGCGCTTTGGGTAGCTCTTGGAGGGGCGTTCGAGTTTATGCTCTTCGGCCGCAAGGACTTCAGTCCATCTGTCGACTAGCAAATCTTGATCAGCTCTAAGCTGTTATTGTTTTTTCTTGAGGCTTCTTGTTGTGGCCATAAGCCTGCGTTGAAAACGCTCTTGCTCGACGGGATCCTCTGGCACGACGAATTCGTCGTCGTCGAGGCTTGCCTCGTCTTCGGAGGGAGGCATATAATTATCGTCCTCGACCTCTCTGTCTGCCGCTCTCTCATGAGGGCTGGTTTCTCCATCCTCCTGTGCTAAATCTTGCTGGAGGGGGTTTTCTTCGGTGCTTTCCGAAGTATTATTATCTCCCATGCTGGAATCACCGTATTTATTTTGGCGGGATTTTGAGCGGCGTCGCTGACGCTGGCGCTTAGGCTGTTTCTTGGAGGGGTCATCCTCCGTTGTTCCATCGCCATCTCCCTCTTTTGGGGTGTCCACCATGTATATGTCATATGACGAGGTGGCTTTCCAGGGCCTAGTAGGCCCTGGTTCTTATCATCTCCTTCATCGGTGTCCATACCGTCGATGTCTTCGGAGTCGAAGTCGAGCATGCCGGTTAAGTCGTCGACAGTGGCTACAAAGTGGGTGGTGGGTGGGCTTTGAATTTCTTCGTCGTCCGTACCCTAACCTTGCTGACTGTAGTCCGGCCAGGGCTCTCCTGATAAAGAGAGAGACTTCAGTGACTTCAGGATATCGCCGAAAGGCGAGTGCTGAAAGATGTCCGCGGCAGTGAACTCCATGATCGGCGCCCAATCGGATTCGATCGGCAGGGGCGCGGAGGGTTCGGAGTCCGGCTCCTTGGAGTCACGAGTCTCGCAGAGTACGGGGCTGGTGTTCGGCTCAATCGCCGTTGGGGTCGCAGCCCCCGAGGTGGTGTCCAACCGCCCATCCTCGATCGGCGCAGTTGGCTCCGAATTGAGGGTCGGAGCTGATGCGGGTGCGGCCTCCAGGGCACTGTCCGACGGCAGAGCTAGATCATGCTCGTCGTGACAGTGCGGCATGCTCGGCAGTGGCTTGAATCCGTCGAAGATCAAGTCCCCGCGGATGTCAGCCGTGTAGTTTAAACTTCCAAATCTGACATGATGGCCAGGGGCGTAGCTTTCGATCTGCTCCAGACGGCCGAGCGAATCGGCCCGCAGTGTGAAGCCGCCGAAGACGAAGATCTATCCGGGGAGGAAGGTCTCTCCCTGGACTACATCGCTATTGATGATCGTAGGAGCCATCGAGCCTGACGGCGATGACATAGAGGAACTCTCAATGAAAGCACCAATGTCGATGTTAAAACCGGCGGATCTCGGGTAGGGGGTCCCGAACTGCGCATCTAGGCCGGATGGTAACAGGAGGCAAGGGACATGAAGTTTTACCCAGGTTCGGGCCCTCTCGATGGAGGTAAAACCCTACGTCCTGCTTGATTAGTATTGATGATATGGGTAGTACAAGAGTAGATCTACCACGAGATCGGAGAGGCTAAACCCTAGAAGCTAGCCTATGGTATGATTGTTGATGTGTATGTTGTCCTACGGACTAAAACCCTCCGGTTTATATAGACACCGGAGAGGGTTGGGGTTACACAAAGTCGGTTACAATGGTAAGAGATCTTCATATCCGTATCGCCAAGCTTGCCTTCCACGCCAAGGAAAGTCCCTTCCGGACATGGGACGGAGTCTTCAATCTTGTATCTTCACAGTCCAGGAGTCCGGCTGAAGGTATAGTCCGGCCATCCGGACACCCCCTAATCCAGGACTCCCTCAGAAGGTGTCGCCGCGCCCGCCCGCCCGTGACGCACCGCCCGTGAGGAATCAATGGCAAGGCTGACTGGCGGCAGTCTTGCCATTGATTCCCCGTAGGCAACTGAGGCGTTCTGGGAAAGACAAGGCGCGTGCCTCTGACTCGGCGGGCTCGCGGCTCTTTCGCGTCAAAACCGCTCGTCCCGGCGCCCCCGGGCGTCCCAAGCACACTAGGTTTGGCCCAAACCGGTGAAAAACCGGTTCGTGGGGGCGCGATTGGGCCGATTTTTGTGTGCCGGCGCATAAAAACTCCTGTGAAGGACCTGTTGGGGGCGCGGTTGGAGATGCTCTTACACCGATCGGTTTGCAGCAAATTGGTAACCACGCACGTCCAGCAATTATTCGCACAAACAAGGTGATTGATTTCCTTCCAAAAGTTGACGGCATCTCCAACTCCAACACGGCTTCCATTTCTAAGGGCAGGTATAATGGTGCTATCTTAGGAATGCCACGTAGGATAAATGATGAGGTGGAGGAGAGAGAACTCATAAGAGAAGGCTTGTCTTCTCTTATTTTAAGATAAGACAAGAGATGATCTCTTAGCACAATATGTCTCATCATATTTTTAGGAATTGCTAGTTATTAAAGATAAGGCTAAGAGATGATCCATTGTAGACGTTTTTCTTTGTCATCTCTAAATTTCATGCAAAACTTAAGATAAGACTATCTTATAAACCATTGTACATGCCCTAATGGTACGCCTTCTTCTTATTATTATATTTCCCCTTCCTTCAGGCTCAACCAGAGAAAAAAACAGAGCACCCGCCTCCGCGGCCGACAACCAGGATGCAGCCGCCGCTTGGCATGAAGACGAAAGGGCGCCAACGCCGTGAGAACCGGCTTGTCGAGGACAGGGAGTCCCGGCAGGTGACCTTCTCCAAGCACAAGTCCGGGCTCTGGAAGAAGGCCTCCGAGCTCGCCCTGCTCTGCCGCGCCAGCCTCGTCGTCGTCGTCTTCTCCGAGGCCGGCAAAGGGTTCGCGTTAGGCAACCCCTCCACCGACGTCGTCCTGGCCTACGTCGGCTACGATGACGCGATGTTCATCCTGCTGCCGCTTCCACTGACGACGTGGAGTGGGAGGCCCTGGAGGCGCTGTGCCGGGAGACGGAGAAGAAAGGCGTGGAGGTGGCCGCGGAGGCCGCGCGGATGAGCGCCGTCGGGTAGAAGGTGGTGGACGTGCAGACGCAGGCGGGGAGGCGGTTCTGGTAGGAGGCGGACATGTCTCCTACGCTTGTATTGGAAAGCAAAATATTATCTGCATGTGATATTCTCTTGACAATGGAGTTTTCATCCGTCCATTATGAAATACATGATAAATATTTTAAATTTGCATTATTTTTCAATATATAATGATCTTCTTTTCGGCACACAATGACCATTTTCAAATACGCACCATTTATTTAAAATACAGATGACCATTGAAAAATGATGAACATGTTTTAAACAGTTAAAGTATTTTTGAAATAAACAAACAAGATTTCTTAATATAATGTGATGAACAGTTTTTAAAATGCAATGAATATTTTTTAAATACATGATGTACTATTTATAAATACATCCCGAATATCTTCAGAAATATGTGATGACCATTTTTTCAACACACTAAACATTTTTTAAATATGTGATGAACATTTTTTAAAACTTGATCAACAAATATATAAGAGCCGTGTGTATATTGAAATAAAGAGAAAAAATATAAAGAAAAGAGTAAAAAAGAAATATCTATTTAAAATAGATGAATAGGGAAATTATGAAAGAACAAATAAAGAGAAATAAAAAGAAAATAAAATGGGAAATAAATTTAAAATAAAATGAGTATATTTTTTAGAAAATAAAATTGAAAAAAAGGATCAACAATAATGGGGAAAACAATCAATGTACCAAGAAGAAATAAACGCAGAAAAGCCAAGAAATTCACGGTCCATTCTGAGAGTGACCTGTGCACATGCAGAAGAATAAATTAGTAGATTGTGCCGACCCAAATCGGAGCTCGTTTGTATGGTGCGACTAAGGCAACCTTTGTTTGTAGGAATTTTACAATTATGAACTTTTTTTAAATACACATCAAATATTTTCTTATTACATGATTAACATTTTTAATAGATGGTTAGAGTTTTTAAAAATACAAAGTGACAAAGATTAAATAAGTAATAAACATTTTATAGTATATGATGAACATTTTATATTACACTAACACAGTTAACACATTCAAAAATACACAAAGAATACATTTTCAAATATGTTATGAACACTTTTTAAAATGTGAATATTTTTTAAATACACGATGTACTATTTTGAAATACACCCCGAACATCTTCAAAATATCCAACGAACATTTTTTTTGGATGCGCCAAACACTTTCTTAAAGCTGATGAACAAAGAAATTAGAGTCATATATATTGGAGTAAAGATAAGAAATATAAACGAAAAGGTAAAAAAGGTAAATCTACTTTAAAAAAGGTGAACAAGAAAATAAAATAAAAACAAAATATGATAAAGGAACAAGAAAATAAAAAGGTTGTCGTGGAAGACTGAAAGCTAGAGCTATATTTTCCTTCTATTTGTTTGTTTGGGCAGTTATATTTAGCGCTCGTGACGATTCATCGGCCAGTCGCAATGGGCATGAATCCTATTCGGCGCCCGATACACCGGTTGAAGGCATCGCTACAGACAGGCACACACCCCCGCCCCCACCTCCTTCAATGCTGCATGGGCCGGCCCATTAAAAGGTATACAGGGATTTCAATCACTGGTTGACGCTTTCTGAAGCTTCCTAGCCGGTTTTAAAAACTGTTAATCATGTACTTAGAAAATTTAAATGTATATATAAAAAATGCACTTGATGTATGCAAAAAAAAAAACTGTACAATGTGTATACAAAAAATAGAAATAAGAGAATATGTTTTAAAAAATGTTAATTATGTTTTAAAAGAATGTTAAACATGTGTAGAAAATATGTTTATGGTGTATAAAGAAAATGTAGAATGTCGATAGAAAAAGTTGTGTCTACCGGGGGGGCCAACTTGGCCCGGGACGAAGGAGAAGCCTTAAGGAAGCGCTGGAGACCTTCGTGCCCAAGACAAGGGCGGCGATGCCCCAAATCGAATCTACTGGTGTGTAAACATTGTCAAATCTCATCTAGATGTGATTTGGCAAATCTGATAAGATTTAACTGAAGTCAAACTTCGTAAAGTTTGACTAATTTTATATTAAATAAATACCAACATTCGCAACACAAAATCAGTAGGCATCATTAGATGCATCACAAATTTAATTTTTATATTATATAATTTTAATTTTGACTTTAGACAGTTCTCGTATGCAGAGAAAATAAGATCACACTGCACAACACCGAGTCAATGACCGGACACACACTACAGACAAGACAAAGTACAAAGACGCTTATTCGCGGCCACTTCCCCAACGCCCGGCATGCGGCTCTCCTGGCCCATTGGTCGGCTCAGCTTAACGTTCGCTGCAACGGCGCGTTAGCTCGTCGACAAACTCATCGAAGCTCTGCTGCGATGACCCACCGTGCGTCGTGGCGGCCTCGAGTGTCGCCCTCACATTCTTCACCGCCTCCCGGAGCTTCTCACCCTCTTTCCCAGACATGATGCCCTCGATCCTCGCCCTCACCTCATCCGCGAACACCGCGCCACGGTCCCCGATGGGCATGCCGACGCGCCACTCCCGCACGACGAGCCGCCGGTTAGTGAATTGGTCGGTGAGCAGCGGGAAGCAGAGCATGGGCACTCCAGCCCACACACTCTCCAGCACAGAGTTCCACCCGCAGTGCGTGAGGAAGCCACCCAGCGCGGTGTGCGAGAGCACCTCCACCTGGCAGCACCAAGGCACCACCAGGCCACGCCCGGTGGACGCGGCCACGAACCCCTCGGGCAGCGGGTTCGGGTCGTCGGAGCTGACGATGTCTGGCCGCATCACCCACAGAAACCTCGTACCGCTGGCCAGGACTCCCCCAGCGATCTCGTGCAGCTCTTGCTTGGTGACGTGCGCGTAGCTGCCAAAGGAGATGTAGAGCACGGACCCCGGCGGTTGTTCGTCCAGCCAGTGGGAGCAGTCGGACTCGGCCCACATGGAGGTGGCGACGGTGCTGCGGGCGAAGCCGGCGGGGAAGATGGGGCCGACGGCGTAGAAGGGTTTCTCGACGCGGAGGGCGGCGATGGTGGACGGCTCCAGCTCCTCCACGGTGTTGCAGAGAATGTAGTCGGCGTCGCGCGCCTCGTCGAAGGCCTTGAAGATGATGCGGTGCACCACGCTGGTGGTGTCCGTCTCCTGGAGGTACGACATGAGCTCGTGCGGCTCGATCGCCGGCACGCCAGGGATGTAGGTGATCGTGTCCTTCCGAGGCTCTGCAAAAAAGGAAACTTCAAAATCGATGGCATGGCAAACCATTTTGCAGCAAACAAATTTACTACTACTCCCTCACTTTAGTGATCTGAACACTCTTATTATTTTTTCGGCAAAAATATTAGTGGCACTCTGTTGCATTGAAACATAAGCATATTGGAGTGGATTCCAAAAATCGTATTTTTCACCGTTGCAACCGAAGTGGCCGTTGTTGGTGAGCAGGTGGACGTGGTAGTAGAGGTTGAAGATGAGCGCGGGCTCGGTCCAGAAGGACACGTACGCGATGCCGAACTTGCTGGCCAGCGTCGCCGGCCACACGAAGAAGGTGTCGGCGACGAGGCACGTCGCGGCCGGGTCGACCACGACGCGGGCGAGCACCTCCTCGACGTGGCCGGAGTGCGCGTGGAGCAGCGAGCCCATGAACTCGTCGTGATGCAGCGACCGGTCGAACCCCACGGGGAGGCCGTCGCTGATAAGCTCGTAGCGCACGTCCATCCCCGACGCGCGCGCGCCGGCGAAGAAGTCGTAGCCGGCCGGGTCGACGCCGAGAGCGCGCGCCGTCTGGTCGTGCACGGCCTCCGTGTTGACGACCGTGACGGCGAAGCCCCGCGCCGCCAGCCGCAGCGCGAGGTGCGTGACGGGGATGACATGGCCCTGCAGCGGGTACACCACCACCACCGCGTGCGGCTTGGCCTTGCCGCCGCCGCTCGTGGCTCCTACGCCGGCCTCCTTTTGCGCCATGATCACGTACCTCGAGCTAGCTAGTTCCTCTGGTTTCCTGCGAACCGTCGCTGGCACTTGACTTGCTATATGACACCGTAGTGGGCATCGGTGTGACCCCATGGTAATGGTACGTACTATAGCTTATGAAACCGTCGTTATCTCTGTAGCCGCCGGCCTGCGTCGGATTCGTGCTCATGAAATTTGTTGCCAACGTTTAGTCAAAATTTGTGTACTTCGTTAATCTGGTGCGCGCACACGCACACGCATTGTCCGTAGTGAGACGAATGGTGTGATTACACGATGGCGCGGCTTACGAGCTGCCACCATATCTGGCGTTTTTTGTACGGGGGATGAGTGCGCAGGTGATGTAAGCTGACGATGATCTCGATGGAGAAGTCGCCTTTCGTTTAGACCGTACATGCAAGAGTATCTAGAACCGAACCTCTGGAAACCCCGCTATACATCCGGCCGGGTCATTGCCCAGACACGAAATTATTACCCAATCCGATTTCTTAGACTAGCCATAGTGGAAGTAACTTTAACACTAACATCAAGTCCAACTCAGCAAATTTGCTTATGTGGTAATGAGTTAATGAGAAGAGAGATAGTTATAGTAACTTAGCTAGTTACTGGAACATCACATGTCCCAATACAATATGAGTCTATAATATAATAAATGAATCTTTGCATGTTACCACCCTTAAGTTACTACCTACTATGAAGGTAGTAACATAGTCTAGGTCATCTCAAACACGGACCGCATCACTCCGTGAACGGAGGGACTATTCCGCGCCCCCGCGAACACGGATAAGGAGCCGTCCATTCAACTAACCTCATACATTCGGCCATTTTTTTTTATATCAGCATGCTTAAATAGCCGCATATATAGTTTCAATTTAGCTAAAATAGTTCAAATGTAGCAGTAGTTCTAATTTAAAAAATGTAAACATTACGCCCAATATTGTTATCCCTTTAACCGACCATAGACGATCAATCAAATCTTTTTTAGTTGTTCGATGCCGAATTTGTTGATGCATTTGAACAATCTCTTCAAATGTAACGGTATTCTGGTCTAGAAGTTCGATAAAATCACCCATGTTCTTAGATACAAGTTCTACGACAGCATCGTCACCCTCATCCTCCACGATCATGTTGTGCATTGTCACACAACAGGTCATCGCCTCCCACCAGGTCTCTGGATCCCATTATTTAGAAGGTCCACGAACAACTAGAAAACATGCCTGCAGAACTCCAAATGTCCACGAGTGTCTTTTCTTCTTCTTTTTTTTCTTGACGTGCAGGTAAGTTGCTTGGAATGGGACGGGTGACCAGTCGACTGAAAATGAATTAGGGCCACTCAACTTGTTTTTAGCTATCCGATGCAGAACCAACAGCCAGAACCCGAATCATTTTTTTTCTATTTTTTTTCTACACCTTCAAATCGGTTTTTCTGTTCATCTTCTAGCCCGAACCCCGAGCTACCACCGGCCTAACCGCCTGACACCGCCGCCCGTGGCCGGCGGCGCTCCCGCGCCAACCTCTCCGCCCCACCTTTCCCCAGCCATCACCCGGTGAGCCTGAACTCCTGCTGCACCCTGCACCCCTAGGATAGACACAGAGGCTCATGCTTCCGTGGCAGGCCGGCGGCTGCTCCTTCCTTCGCTCTCTCTGGCGGTTGTTGCTTTCTTCCTCCGAAATTGACTGACCCAAATATCATATTCAGGTGACTGACATCCAGCTAAACTGGCTTGGAATTTGTATGGTAATAAGTTGATTTTTTTTAAGTCGCCTGATCCATATCCAATGGCTGTTGTGCTCTCTCCTTCCTCCAGCTGGGCAGCTACCTTCTTCTGAAGTAAACTGTCGAGTGTCGAGTCTCCCGTGCAGTTGGATACTTTTCGTGTTGGGACCAAGTCGGGTGGCAAAATGGAATTGGTATTTTCCACACACTGACACACACACACAAGAAGCCAACAAGAAGGAAAAGGAAACGCCATCGCTGTGCCTCCTAAGCGATTGGGGGACACTTCTCCTGTCCGTATACACGATTATGGACCAGCCAGGGACACACGTTCCAGGTAAGAAACAGCGATGGCTGGAAGGAAAGGAGCAAGAAGCCACTGCAAATATGTGATGCTGCTACGATCGATCGACCCCCAATGGATTCCAGTAATTAACATGCAGAAAACTATGAACTCCTGACGCATGATTTGCAACGTCGTCATGCATGGTGCATCTCAAGATATGAGCGTGTGGTAATTTGTGGTAGTACCTTTGCATTTGAAGTGGCCATGCTCGGCGAGCAGGTCCATGTGGTAGTAGAGGGCGAAGATGAGCGCCGGCTCCGTCCAGAAGGAGACGTAGGGCACGCCGAGCGCCCTGGCCAGCGTCGCCGGCCACACGAAGAACGTGTCGGCAACGAGGCAGGTGGACGCCGGGTCCAGGACGACGCGGCGGAGCAGCTCCTCCACGTGCGCCGGGAGCACGTGCAGCACGCCCTCCATGTACTGGTCGTGGTTCAGCGACCGGTCGAAGCCCAGCGGGAAGCCGTCGCTCACCAGCTCGTACCGCACGTCCTCCGACCCGCGCGCGCCGGCGAAGATGTCGCAGCCCCGCCGGTCGACGCCCAGGGCGCGCGCGGCCTGCTGGTGCACCGACTCCGTGTTGACGAAGGTGACGGTGAACCCGCGCGCCGCCAGCCGCAGGGCGAGGTGCGCCGCCGGGATCACGTGGCCCTGGAGCGGGTACGGTATCACCACGGCGTGCGGCTTCGGCTTCGTCTGGCCGCCGGTGCCGTCTGCCGCCATGTGGCCGGCCGGCTACGGCTGCTTCAGCGAGGGCGAGTGCGTGTGCGTGTGCGCTGGGCTATAGACGTAGTGTCACACTGTGAGTGAGATCGATAGGGAGGAAGAACGAATGGTAAGCAAGTGTGTAGGGACGGAGCGGGAGGTTGAGCGGTGGACGTGCGCTCGTACTACGCAGGTGGGCGTCCCCGCGGTCGATTCATTTGGCCATTTGGGGAAGAGTGTACAAAGTGGCGGGGCTCCACGAAGTAGACGTACGTAGCTTTTTTCTCTTCTTCTTTTTCTTTTTGAGGGGATGAAGTAGACGTTGCTTTTTTTTCTGAGACAATTCGCAAAGCTTTATTACGTCGTCACCAATTGGACCGGGACGAAAGAGAGGTTTTCGGGGTGACCCGACTGATGAAGCTATGTACCTAGGGTAGGGTCATGGCCTGTCCAGCATATCCTCTCCCCCCCCAGGACATCTTTACAAAAAATCAGAAGCAGTCGAAGAGAAATCATCATCCACTCGACCGCGGAGATGCGCTCACTCGACCACGTTGAAGACACTCGACCACCAGAAGATGAGGAACCCTCCACTCTGCAACGGTTAGGACTTAAACCATAGCATTATGAACATTTATGACATTTTACTGTAGACGTTACCAGTAACGCCTTCCTTTATGAGCATTGAACCCTAAGTAACGGAGGGGAGCTGGGGTCCTGGCACACTCTATATAAGCCACCCCCTCCTCTGGGACAAGGGTTCGCACTTTTGTAAACTCACACACACATATAATCCAGTCGACCGCCTCAGGGCACCGAGACGTAGGGCTGTTACTTCCTCGGAGAAGGGCCTGAACTCGTAAAACTCGTGTGTACAACTACTCCATAGCTAGGATCTTGCCTCCTCATACCTACCCCCCATTCTACTGTCAGTCTTAGATCCACGACACTGACCAGACACGGCGGTCGACCCCAAGTTTCAATGCATGCTTTGCTAAATTGTGAGCCTCCACACTGAAGCTCCTAAACTCATGAACGAAATTACAAGAATTAAATCTACTAGAGTAGTCTATGATTTCATGCATGATCGCTTCATATTCTGCTCTGGTCTTTCCCTTAATACTATCTATCACCTCCTTGTTGTCGGAGGCAACATGGATCGATTGAAAATGGAGATCTTTCGACAGTGCCAACGCCTCCCTCACTGCCAAAGCTTCTAAGGTTGTAGGGTTGGTGATCGCTGTGAACCCCAGCGTTGACGCCCCCAAGAACGCTCCGGACAAATCTCTGGCTATTGCTGCAATGGTTCCTACTCCCCGCCTCTCTGCAACCGCTGCATCGACATTGATCTTCGGCATATTGTGCGGCGGCTTCTGCCATTGCTTCGGTCTCTGTGTCTGATCGGGTGTTCTCATCATCGGAACCTTTGACTGGGACTGGAACTCGGCGATATATCATTGGATGAATAGATGTGTAGACAAAGGAGATTGGCGGATATCCTCATAGACCGCTTTTGTGACGCCCCTGATTCAATGGTACACTAATCATACACGCAAGCATGTACGATTAAGATCAGGGACTCACGTGAAGATATCACAACACAACTCTACAAATAAAATAAGTCATACAAGCATCATATTACAAGCTAGGGGCCTCGAGGGCTCGAATACAAGATCTCGATCATAGGCGAGTCAGCGGAAGCAACAATATCTGAGTACAGACATAAGTTAAACAAGTTTACCTTAAGAAGGCTAGCACAAACTGGGATACATATCGAAAGAGGCGCTGGTCTCCTGTCTGGGATCCTCCTAAACTACTCCTGGTCGTCGTCAGCGGCCTGCACGTAGTAGTAGGCACCTCCAGTGTAGTAGGAGTCGTCGTTGACGGTGGCATCTGGCTCCTGGACTCCATCGTCTGGTCGCAACAATCGGATATAGAAAGGGGGAGCAAAGCAACCGTGAGTACTCATCCAAAGTACTCGCAAGCAAGGAGCTACACTACATATGTATGCATTGGTATCAAATGAAAAAAGGATAGCATATGTGATCTGAACTGCAGAATGCCGGAATAAGAGGGGGATAGCTAGTCCTGTCGAAGACTACGCTTCTGGCAACCTCCATCTTGCAGCATGTAGAAGAGAGTAGATGGTAAGTTCACCAACTATCATCGCATACCATAATCCTACCTAGTGATCCTCCCCTCGTCATCCAGTGAGAGAGCGATCACCGGTTGTATCTGGCACTTGAAAGGGTGTATTTTATTAAGTATCTGGTTCTAGTTGTCATAAGATCAAGGTACAACTCCGGGTCATCCTTTTACCGAGGGACATGGCTATTCGAATAGATCAACTTCCCTGCAGGGGTGCACCACATTTCCCAACACGCTCGATCCCCTTTGTCTGGACACACTTTCCTGGGTCATGCCCGGCCTCGGAAGATCAACACGCTGCAGCCCCACCAAGGCACAACAGAGAGGCCAGCACGCCGGTCTAAATCCTATGGCGCAGGGGTCTGGGCCCATCGCCCATTACACACTTGCACGTTGCGAACGCGGACGGCAAGCAGACCTAGCCTCCCTTATACAAGAGCAGGCCTTCCAGTCCAACCCGGCGCGCGCCGCTCAGTCGCTGACATCACGAAGGCTTCGGCTGATACCATGACGTCGAGTGCCCACAACTGTTCCCGCGTAGTTGGTTAGTGCGTATAGTGAAGGAAATATGCCCTAGAGGCAATAATGAAGTTATTATTTATTTCCTTATATCATGATAAATGTTTATTATTCATGCTAGAATTGTATTAACCGGAAACATAATACATGTGTGAATACATAGATAAACAGAGTGTCACTAGTATGCCTCTACTTGACTAGCTCGTTGATCAAAGATGGTTAAGTTTCCTAACCATAGACATGGGTTGTCATTTGATTAACGAGATCACATCATTAGGAGAATGATGTGATTGACTTGACCCATTCCGTTAGCTTAGCACTTGATCGTTTAGTTTGTTGCTATTGCTTTCTTCATGACTTATACATGTTCCTATGACTATGAGATTATGCAACTCCCGTTTACCGGAGGAACACTTTGTGTGCTACCAAACGTCACAACGTAACTGAGTGATTATAAAGGTGCTGTACAGGTGTCTCCAAAGGTACTTGTTGGGTTGGCGTATTTCGAGATTAGGATTTGTCACTTCGATTATCGGAGAGGTATCTCTGGGCCCTCTCTGTAATGCACATCACTTAAGCCTTGCAAGCACTGCAACTAATGAGTTAGTTGCGAGATGATGTATTACGGAACGAGTAAAGAGACTTGCCGGTAACGAGATTGAATTAGGTATTGAGATACCGACGATCGAATCTCGGGCAAGTAACATACCGATGACAAAGGGAACAACGTATGTTGTTATACGGTTTGAACGATAAAGATCTTCGTAGAATATGTAGGAGCCAATATGAGCATCCAGGTTTCGCTATTGGTTATTGACCGGAGACGTGTCTCGGTCATGTCTACATAGTTCTCGAACCCGTAGGGTCCGCACGCTTAATGTTACGATGACAGTTATATTATGAGTTTATATGTTTTGATGTACCGAAGGTTGTTCGGAGTCCCGGATGTGATCAAGGACATGACGAGGAGTCTCGAAATGGTCGATACATAAAGATTGATATATTGGAAGCCTATATTTGGATGTCGGAAGTGTTCCGGGTAAAATCAGGATTTTACCGGAGTATCGGGAGGTTACCGGAACCCCCGGGGGCTTAATGGGCCTACATGGGCCTTAGTGGAAATAGAGGGCAGCAAGGGAAGTATGGGGCGCGCGCCCCCAAGGCCCAAATCGAATTGGTTTAGGGCAAGGGGGCCGGCCCCCTCTTTCCTTCTTCCGCTCTTTCTTTCCTTCTCCCGAATCCTATTCCAACTAGGAAAGGGGGGAGTCCTACTCCCGGTGGGAGTAGGACTCCTCCTGGCGCGCCCTCTCCCTGGCCGGCCGCACCTCCCTTGCTCCTTTATATACGAGGGCAGGGGGCACCCCATAGACACAACAATTGATCTCTTGATCTTTTAGCCGTGTGCGGTGCCCCCCTCCACCATAGTCCACCTCGATAATACTGTAGCGGTGCTTAGGCGAAGCCCTGCGTCGGTAGAACATCAACATCGTCACCACACCGTCGTGCTGACGAAACTCTCCCTCAACACTCGGCTGGATCGGAGTTTGAGAGACGTCATCGGGTTGAACGTGTGCTGAACTCGGAGGTGTCGTACGTTCGGTACTTGATCGATCGGATCGTGAAGAACTTACAACTACATCAACCGCGTTGTGCTAACGCTTTCGCTTTCGGTCTACAAGGGTATGTAGACAACACTCTCCCCTCTTGCTGCTATGCATCACCATGATCTTGTGTGTGCGTAGGAAAATTTTGAAATTACTACGTTCCCCAACATATAGGCCAGTGGCCAGACTCAGATTAAATACCAAGATCTCGTTAAGCGTGTTATTTTGATGTAACCGCAGACGCCGACCAGGGCCAGACCCACCTCTCTCCTGGGTGGTCTCAACCTGCCTTGTCGCTCCGCCACAAAGATCCACCCTGAGGGCCGTTGGGACAAAGGTCCTTTCAGCCCCCAATCTGTGAATCACTCGCGGGTACTGCGCGAGCCGACCCGTCTTTAGTCATCACATGTATCATGTATATGTATAAAGGTATATACCCGTGATCACCTCCCTAGTGATCACGGCCTGGTAGTATAACACGGTAGACAGACAAGAATGTAGGGCCACTGATGATAAATTAGCATCCTATACTAAGCATTTAGGATTGCAGGTAAGGTATCAACAACTGTAGCAACAATGACAGGCTATGCATCAAAATAGGATTAACGGAGGGCAGTAACATGCTACACTACTCCAATGCAATCGGTAGAGAGAAGAATATGTGATATCTGCTGATCAAGAGGGGGGGCTTGCCTGGTTGCTCTGGCAAGTAGGGGTCGTCAACAACGTAGTCGATCGGGGCACCAACATCGGTCTCCGGGTCTACCGGAGAGAAGAGGGGGAAGAAACAGTAAATACAGAGCAAATAAGTGCAATACTATGCATAACATGACGAAGCGCGATGCTAGATGTGACCTAACGCGGTACTACACGTTACCGGCGAAGGGGGGAAATATTCGGGAAAGTTTTTTGGCGGTTAGGCATTTTTTGACAAATGAACCGAAGAGGAAAGGTTCGATGTTCGCTATGCTAGGGGCATGTGGCGGACGAACGGACCGTGTATACGGATTCGTCTCGTCGTTCTGAGCAACTTTCATATATAAAACTTTTCCATCCGAGTTACGGATTATTTTATATGATTTTCCAAAGTTTTAAAGATTTTCAGAAATTTTCAGGAATAATAATAATTCGAGTTGACCAAGTCAACATGACTGGTCAAATGGGGAGGGTGTGTCCCACATGGCATAGGCAGCAAAGAAACTATTCTTGTTAATTAGATTAATTAGCCTAGGGCCCACTTGCCATTTGCTAATGGGCTAAATTAGTACTAAACTAATACTACCTAGCCTAATTAAACAAGGGTCGGCCATTACTCGACACAACCCAGCCGGCCACACACACGGCCATGTACAGGGCGTTGGCACCCATGGCCAAGAGCAGTAGCAACAAATGGCAGCAGCAGCTAATAGCAGTAGAGCAGCGCGCTGCTAGCAGGAGAGAAAAGCAGTAGCGGCAAGCAAGAGGAGCAATTAGCAGTAGTAGCAAAGCAGCGGCAGCGGGCGGCAGTAGGGCATGACCAGCAGTAGCAGTAGGCCGCCGCGCGCGGCAGCAGCAAGGCGCCAACACAAGCAAGCAGCGCATTAGCAGGCACACGGACCTGGGCGCACGCGCAGGGCGCGGGCAGGAGGTGCACCCGGGACGCGGCCATGGCGCGGGACGCGGTAAGCACAACGCTAGCAGGCAGCAGGGCGCGTACAATACGGGTGTGGCCATGGACGAGCACAAGGTGGCGGCTACGGCTACGGATCGAAAGGGGAAAGTAGGGGAATCGGAGGAGGGGCTCACCACGGAGCTCGTGGACGTGGTCAGGAGGTCGGGGGCGGCCCGGAGCAGCGGCAACCGGCGACCTACGTCGGCGACCGTGGGCGAAGATGAGGACCATGGCGAGGCTGTGGGACGTTCCGGCTCGATTCAAGGCTTGGGGAAGACGAAGCCGAGGGTGGCAGTCCTCCTGTACGGATCCTCAGTCGCCGGGGAGCTCGATGGCCACGGGATCGACGATGGCCATGGCGACTACGCTCGGTTCGAACATTCAGATCGAGAGAGAAAATGAGCGGGAAAGAGGAACGAGGGTTAGGGTTCTGCGGGGTGTGGGGATGCTCTTAACCTCTCAGAGGGCCGGGGGATGGCCGCCGCGTGTCCGAGGCGCGGCCATGGTGGGTGGATTGGCGCCACGATCCCCTGCCTCCCTGTAGCTAGGTGGAAGACAGGGGAGGTGCGGCTGGGCTAGGCCTCTGTGCAGCTAAGGCCTAGTCGCACAACAGCTTTAGGACTTTTATTCCTTCTCCTTTTATTTTAAGTTTTATTTATTTCTTTACTACTTGCTTTTAATTGGAGCAACAAATGAATTTTTTTTAAATGTGTGGCTAGTCTCAAAATTTAGTATGCAATATACCTCACTGCCACAAAAAATTTGGGAGTGATTTGAAGTTGTCTGAATTTTTTTTAAACCAAAAGGATTAAATATGATGTTTTGGGTACTGTTTTGGATGCTAGGGTCAATATGGGCATTTTAGTTATGTCGTTTTCCTAATCAAAAATGACTATGGAATATTTGCAAAAATATGAACTATTTAGTTTTGTAGTTTGAAGAAGTAATTTATTTGACTTAAATTTAAATTTGAATTTAAAC
Organism: Triticum aestivum; assembly: GCF_018294505.1. Classification (NCBI taxonomy): domain Eukaryota; kingdom Viridiplantae; phylum Streptophyta; class Magnoliopsida; order Poales; family Poaceae; genus Triticum; species Triticum aestivum. The sequence continues at coordinate 44,509,262 of NC_057794.1, read as the reverse complement.
TTGGTTTGAATCAACGCGAGCTTATCAACAGTAGCTATGATGACGTGGCATCATTAGTAGAGGGTTATTGTAGTATAATTATCCAGACGTCACAGCTTTCCTCTTTGCACTCCAAACAACCCATAGAGTGGCTGCCATCAACATAAATTGTTGTGGGTTCAGAGCTTCGTTCAGGGCGAACAGCCACTGTTGTGGGTCAACATTGCTATGTTGGCACATCTTCTCTACTAACTCCTCATCCGATAAAGCACATGTACAACGGGCGTTAGTGCAGTCCAACATCGTATGCCGCCAAGAATCCCGAGCGCCACAGAGCTTGCATGCTTCAGAAACGCTCATATTTCTGTGTACACGAACATCTGCGGCCGGGATCTAACTTCTTGCCAGTCTCCACAAAAAGAGTTTGATCTTTGGTGGTAGCTTCACTGCCCATAGGGATGACCATGAACTGCTGCCACTCCCAGCCCCCGAAGTTCCCTCCTCCTCGTCTATCCACCATTGCCTCGCGATCTTTGTATGCATAATCAGCCTGTATGCCGATCTAACTGAAAAGCCACCCTTCTTCTCAGCACTCCATGCCCAGAAGTCAGAGATGTTTCTTGTGCAGAGGGGTATGCTCAATATTGCCTCAGCATCAATTGGTAAAAAACCGGTCGGACTAGTGCATCATTCCATGTGGCAGTTGCAAAGGTGATCAGGTCCGAGACCATAACCGACGGTGATGGGATCCTTGATGAGATCGGCCTCATCATGCCATGTCTTGGAAGCCAGTTGTGGCTCCAAATACGCGTAGATTGCCCATTCCCAATGCGACGTATGATCCCAAGCTTGAGCATGTCCTGACCATCCAACACCGCCCTCCAAATCTGAGACGGCCTCCCGCCAAGTTGTGCCTCGAGCAATGTGGTCTCCGGAAAATATGCCGCCTTCAAGATTCTGGCGCTCAAGGACTCGGGTTCTATAAGTACTCTCCAGGCTTGCCTAGCAAGTAGCGCGAGATTGAAAATTTCCATGTCACGAAAACCCAGACCGCCCAAGTGTTTTGGCCTTGTCATCACATCCCACGCCACCCAGCTAGGCTTCCTCCTACCTGCTTTACTTCCCCACTAAAATTGACGGATAATAGACGTGATGTTATCACACAGGCCACGAGGGAGTCTAAAATAGGCCATAGAGTAAACCGGCAAAGCTTGGGCCACTGCTTTAATAAGCACCTCCTTGCCTGCAGCCGATAAGAGTTTCTCCATCCAGCCTTTCACCTTTTCCCAAACCCTGTCTCGGAGATATCTAAAAGTGCCCATCTTCGACTGCCCCACATCTTTTGGCATTCCTAGATATCGATCACTCAGAGATTCATTCAGAACATTGAGCGTGTTTTTGATACTATCCCTTGAAGGTTGCGGGGTCCCTTTACTGAAGAAGATATATGACTTGTTATGATTCACCCTTTGTCCAGAAGCATTTCAATATATATCCAACAGGTTTGACACCTCTGTCGCCCCCTGCACACTTGACTTGAACAGCAACAGGCTATCATCGGCGAAGAGAAGGTGGTTGACAACCGGAGCTGTGGGTGCCACCTTCATCCCACTGAGTGCTGATGATCGATAACTGGTTTTTAAAAGGCACGAAAGGCCCTCTGCTGCGATCAAGAAGAGGTAGGGGAGATCGGGTCTCCCTGACGGATGCCACGTGAAGGCAAAAAACTCTCAAGTCTTTCTCCAATAAACTGAACTGAGAACGAAACCGAGCTGATCATTCCCATTACTATGTTCACCTACTGTTGGTTAAAACCCAGCTTGACCATGATCGCTTGGAGATAAGACCACTCTAGCCTGTCATATGCTTTCATTATATCCAGCTTTAAAGCACAAAAGCTGTTTGAATTCTCCTTGCTGCATTTCATAAAGTGTAAACACTCATAAGCACATATGATATTGTCAGTTATCAGTCTACCTGGCACGAAGGCTGATTGCTCATCTGAAATAATATCTGGTAGCACCATTTTCATCCTGTTTGCAACGACCTTCAACGCTATTTTGTAAATGACATTACATAAGCTGATAGGGCGGAAATGAGTTAAGAGGGTTGGATTAATCACCTTGGGTATGAGCACCAAGACCGTGTCATTCACCCATTCTGCACTCTCCTCCCCTCGAACAATCCTCAACACCGCATTTGTGACCTCCTCCCCGCATAAGTCCCAGTGTCGCTGATAAAAGTGTGCGGGAAAGCCATCCGGCCCTGGAGACTTTGTGGGAAACATCTGGAATAGCAATGTTTTTACTTCTTCCCTTGTATAAGGTGCGATGAGCTGTTCATTCATCCTTTCTGTTACTTTGACAGGCACATGTTGCAAAACCTGATCAATTCCAGTGACACCTTCCATGGTGTACAAATTTTTATAGAAATCCAAGACCATACTTTTCAATGCTGCTCTGTCATCGATCATGGCTCCTAGGGAGTTGGCCAGCGCTTTGATCATATTTTTCTTCCTCCTCAATCTAGCTCTCATATGGAAAAACCTCGTATTCTTGTCGCCGGAAGCTAGCCAGTCTATGCGTGACCGCTGCCGCCACATTATCTCCTCCTGATGGTATAGCTCAACAAGTCGCTTGTTTATCTTAAGCTCAGCATGCGTCGGCCCCACCCTAGCTGGTTCTCCTTGCAAGTGATGTAGCTCGGAGTTTAGATGTTTAATCTCCTTGCGGACAAACCCAAAAGTCTCCCTATTCCATCTGCCTAGGTTGTTTGATACTGCCAGTAGTTTTTCCTTGAGGCCCTCCATTGTTACCGGACTCAGATCCGCACTCCAGTGTTGGGTGATTGTATCATGCCAGGTCTCATGCGACTCCCACATGACCTCATATCTGAAGGGAGGTTTCACCGGCGGGCGTGCACTGTCGCCTCTCAGGCTGAAGAGTACAGGACAGTGGTCAGAGCCGGCTGCGGTGAAGGAAATATGCCCTAGAGAAAATAATAAAGTTATTATTTATTTCCTTATATCATGATAAATGTTTATTATTCATGCTAGAATTGTATTAACCGGAAACATGATACATGTGTGAGTACATAGACAAACAGAGTGCCACTAGTATGCCTCTACTTGACTAGCTCGTTTATCGAAGATGGTTATGTGTCCTAACCATAGACATGAGTTGTCATTTGATTAAACATGATCACATCATTAGGAGAATGGTGTGATTGACTTGACCCATTCCGTTAGCTTAGCACTTGATCGTTTAGTATGTTGCTATTGCTTTCTTCATGACTTATACATGTTCCTATGACTATGAGATTATGCAACTCCCGTTTACCGGAGGAACACTTTGTGTGCTACCAAACGTCACAACGTAACTGGGTGATTATAGAGGTGCTCTACAGGTGTCACCGAAGGTACCTATTGAGTTGGTGTATTTCGAGATTAGGATTTGTCACTCCGATTGTCGGAGAGGTATCTCTGGGCCCACTCGGTAATGCACATCACTATAAGCCTTGCAAGCATTGTAACTAACGAGTTAGTTGCGGGATGATGTATTACAGAATGAGTAAAGAGACTTGCCGGTAACGAGATTGAACTAGGTATTGAGATACCGACGATCGAATCTCGGGCAAATAACATACCGATGACAAAGGGAACAACATATGTTGTTATGTGGTTTGACTGATAAAGATCTTCGTAGAATATGTAGGAACCAATATGAACATCCAGGTTCCGCTATTGGTTATTGACCGGAGACGTGTCTCGGTCATGTCTACATAGTTCTCGAACCCGTAGGGTCCGCACGCTTAAAGTTCAGTGACGATCAGTATTATGAGTTTTTGTGTTTTGATGTACCGAAGGTAGTTCGGAGTCCCGGATATGATCACGGACATGATGAGGAGTCTCGAAATGGTCGAGACGTAAAGATCGATATATTGGACGACTATATTCGGATACCGGGAATGGTTCCGTGTGAGATCGGGAATATACCAGAGCACCGGGAAGTTATCGGAACCCCCCGGGAGGTATATGGGCCTTATTGGGTTTTAGTGGAAAGGAGGGGAAAGGAGCAAGGTAGGTGGCGCCCCCCAAGCCCAATCCAAATTGGGAGGGGGGACGGCCCCCCCTTTCCTTCCTCCCTCCTTCCTCTTCCTTCCCTCTCCCACTTCAAGTTGGAAAAGGGGGAATCCTACTCCCGGTGGGAGTAGGACTCCCCTTGGCGCGCCTCTCCCTGGCCGGCCGCCTCCTCCCCCTCCCTCCTTTATATACGGGGGCAGGGGCACCCCATAGACACAACAATTGATCATTGATCTCTTAGCCGTGTGCGGTGCCCCCTCCACCATAATCCACCTCGATCATATCGTAGCGTTGCCTAGGCGAAGCCCTGCGTCGGTAGCATCATCATCACCATCACCATGCCATCGTGCTGATGAACTCTCCTGTGAAGCTTTGCTGGATCGGAGCTCGCGGGACGTCATCGAGTTGAACGTGTGCAGAACTCGGAGGTGCCATACGTTCGGTACTTGGATCGGTCGGATAATGAAGACGTACGACTACATCAACCGCGTTGTGCTAACGCTTCCGCATTCGGTCTACGATGGTACGTAGACACACTCTTCCCTCTCGTTGCTATGCATCACCATGATCATGTGTGTGCGTAGGATTTTTTTTGAAATTACCATGTTCCCCAACAGGTTTCATGTTTCAGGTGTGCCTCTGGGTACTGAGCACTCAACTCAGCTAATACTAGAGCTCATTCCAAACTACACCTTGTGTAGCTGCCGCCCGTGAATTTCTTTTCAAACATCCAGAAATTGCCCTCATAGCCCAAGTCCATCAGCATGCAAACATCCACAACATCACGAAACCCCTGAATCTGCGCATTAGTGTGTTCACCTTGTTGGAAATATGCCCTAGAGGCAATAATAAATTGATTATTATTATTATATTTCCTTGTTCATGATAATCGTTTATTATCCATGCTAGAATTGTATTGATAGGAAACTCAGATACATGTGTGGATACATAGACAACACCATGTCCCTAGTAAGCCTCTAGTTGACTAGCTCGTTGATCAATAGATGGTCACGGTTTCCTGACCATGGACATTGGATGTCGTTGATAACGGGATCACATCATTAGGAGAATGATGTGATGGACAAGACCCAATCCTAAGCCTAGCACAAGGATCGTGTAGTTCGTTCGCTAAAGCTTTTCTAATGTCAAGTATCATTTCCTTAGACCATGAGATTGTGCAACTCCCGGATACTGTAGGAGTGCTTTGGGTGTGCCAAACGTCACAACGTAACTGGGTGGCTATAAAGGTACACTACAGGTATCTCCGAAAGTGTCTGTTGGGTTGGCACGAATCGAGACTGGGATTTGTCACTCCGTGTAAACGGAGAGGTATCTCTGGGCCCACTCGGTAGGACATCATCATAATGTGCACAATGTGATCAAGGAGTTGATCACGGGATGATGTGTTATGGAACGAGTAAAGAGACTTGCCGGTAACGAGATTGAACAAGGTATCGGATACCGACGATCGAATCTCGGGCAAGTACAATACCGCTAGACAAAGGGAATTGTATACGGGATTGATTAAGTCCTTGACATCGTGGTTCATCCAATGAGATCATCGTGGAACATGTGGGAGCCAACATGGGTATCCAGATCCCGCTGTTGGTTATTGACCGGAGAGTCATCTCGGTCATGTCTGCATGTCTCCCGAACCCGTAGGGTCTACACACTTAAGGTTCGGTGACGCTAGGGTTATAGAGATATAAGTATGCGGTAACCCGAAAGTTGTTCGGAGTCTCGGATGAGATCCCGGACGTCACAAGGAGTTCCGGAATGGTCCGGAGGTAAAGATTTATATATGGGAAGTCCTATTTCGGGCATCGGGACAAGTTTCGGGGTCATCGGTATTGTATCGGGACCACCGGAAGGGTCCCGGGGGTCCACTGGGTGGGGCCACCTGCCCCGGAGGGCCACATGGGCTGTAGGGGGTGCGCCTTGGCCTATATGGGCCAAGGGCACCAGCCCCAAGAGCCCATGCGCCAAGAGTAGAGGAAAAGGGAGAGTCCTAAAGGGGGAAGGCACCTCCGAGGTGCCTTGGGGAGGATGGACTCCTTCCCCCCCTTGGCCGCACCCTTCCTTGGAGGAAGGGGCAAGGCTGCGCCCTCACCCTCTCCCTTGGCCCTATATATAGTGGGGGAAGGGAGGGCAACCACACCTAAGCCCTGGCGCCTCCCTCTCCCTCCCATGACACATCTCCCTCCTCCCGCAGCGCTTGGCGAAGCCCTGTTGGAATCCCGCTACTTCCACCACCACGCCATCGTGCTGCTAGATCTCCATCAACCTCTCCTCCCCCCTTGCTGGATCAAGAAGGAGGAGACGTCGCTGCTCCGTACGTGTGTTGAACGCGGAGGTGCCGTCCGTTCGGCGCTAGGATCATTGGTGATTTGGATCACGACGAGTACGACTCCATCAACCCCGTTCTCTTGAACGCTTGCACGCGCGATCTATAAGGATATGTAGATCCACTCCTCCCTCGTTGCTAGATGACTCCATAGATTGATCTTGGTGACACGTAGGAAAATTTTGAATTATTGCTACGTTCCCCTACAGTGGTATCAGAGCTAGGTCTATGCGTAGTTTCTATGCACGAGTAGAACACAAAGTAGTTGTGGGCGTTGATTTTGTTCAATATGCTTACCGTTACTAGTCAAATCTTGATTCGGCAACATTGTGGGATGAAGCGGCCCGGACCGACCTTACACGTACTCTTACGTGAGACTGGTTCCACCGACTGACATGCACTAGTTGCATAAGGTGGCTAGCGGGTGTCTGTCTCTCCCACTTTAGTCGAATCGGATTCGATGAAAAGGGTCCTTATGAAGGGTAAATAGCAATTGGCATATCACGTTGTGGTTTTTGCGTAGGTAAGAAACGTTCTTGCTAGAAACCCATAGCAGCCACGTAAAACATGCAAACAACAATTAGAGGACGTCTAACTTGTTTTTGCAGGGTATGCTATGTGATGTGATATGGCCAAAAGGATGTGATGAATGATATATGTGATGTATGAGATTGATCATGTTCTTGTAATAGGAATCATGACTTGCATGTCGATGTGTATGACAACCGGCAGGAGCCATAGGAGTTGTCTTAATTTATTTATGACCTGCGTGTCAACATAAACGTCATGTAATTACTTTACTTTATTGCTAACCATTAGCTATAGTAGTAGAAGTAATAGTTGGCGAGGCAACTTCATGGAGACACGATGATGGAGATCATGATGATGGAGATCATGGTGTCATGCCGGTGATGATGATGATCATGGAGCCCCGAAGATGGAGATCAAAAGGAGCAATATGATATTGGCCATATCATGTCACTATTATTTGATTGCATGTGATGTTTATCATGTTTATACATCTTATTTGCTTAGAACGACGGTAGTAAATAAGATGATCCCTCATTACAATTTCAAGAATGTGTTCTCCCCTAACTGTGCACCGTTGCTAAAGTTCGTCGTTTCGAAGCACCAGGTGATGATCGGGTGTGATAGATCCTTACGTTCACATACAACGGGTGTAAGACAGTTTTACACATGCAAAACACTTAGGGTTAACTTAACGAGCCTAGCATGTACAGACATGGCCTCAGAACACAAGGAGACCGAAAGGTCGAGCATGAGTCGTATGGTAGATACGATCAACATGAAGATGTTCACCGATGATGACTAGTCCGTCTCACGTGATGATCGGACACGGCCTAGTTGACTCGGATCATGTAATCACTTAGATGACTAGAGGGATGTCTATCTGAGTGGGAGTTCATAAGATGAACTTAATTATCCTGAACATAGTCAAAAGGTCTTCGCAAATTATGTCGTAGCTTGCGCTTCAGTTCTACTATTTAGATATGTTCCTAGAGATTTTTTAGTTGAAAGATGATAGTAGCAATTATGTGGACTAGGTCCGTAAACTGAGAATTGTCCTCATTGCTTCATAGAAGGCTTATGTCCTTAATGCACCGCTCAGTATGCTGAACCTCGAACGTAGTCTGTGGATGTTGCGAACATCTGACATACACATTTTGATAACTACGTGATAGTTCAGTTAAACGGTTTAGAATTGAGGCACCGAAGACGGTTTTGAAATGTCGCGAAACATATGAGATGTTTCGAGGGCTGAAATTGGGATTTCAGGCTCGTGCCCACGTCAAGAGGTATAACACCTCCGACGATTTTCTTAGCCTGCAAACTAAGGGAGAAAAGCTCAATTGTTGAGCTTGTGCTCAGATTGTCTGAGTACAACAATCATTTGAATCGAGTGGGAGTTAATCTTCCAGATGAGATAGTGATGTTTCTCCGAAGTCATTACCACCAAGCTGCTAAAGCTTCATGATGAACTATAATACATCAGGTACATATATGATGATCCTTGAGATATTCGCGATGTTTGACACCACAAAAGTAGAAATCAAGAAGGAGCATCAATTGTTGATGGTTGGTGAAACCACTAGTTTCAAGAAGGGCAAGGGCAAGAAGGGATACTTCATGAAACGGCAATTCAGCTGCTGCTCTAGTGAAGAAACCCAAGGTTGAACCCAAACCCGAGACTAAGTGCTTCTGTAATAAAGAGGAACAACCACTGGAGCAGAATTGCCCTAGATACTTGGTAGATGAGAAGGCTGGCAAGGTCGATAGAAGTATACTGGATATACATTGTGTTAATGTGTACTTTACTAGTACTCCTAGTAGCACCAGGGTATTATATACCGGTTCGGTTGCTAAGTGTAAGTAACTCGAAATAAAAGCTACGGAATAAACGGAGACTAGCTAAAGGTGAGCTGACGATATGTGTTGGAAGTGTTTCCAATGTTGATATGATCAAACATCGCACGCTCCCTCTACCATCGAGATTGGTGTTTGCGTTGAGCATAGACATGATTGGATTATGTCTATCGCAATACGGTTATTCATTTAAGGAGAATAATGGTTACTCTGTTTATTTGAATAATACCTTCAATGGTCTTACACCTAAAATGAATGGTTTATTGAATCTCGATCGTAGTGATACACATGTTCATGCCAAAAGATAGTAATGATAATACCACCTACTTGTGGCACTACCACGTAAGTCATATCGGTATAAAACGCATGAAGAAGCTCCATGTTGATGGATCTTTGGGCTCACTCGTTTTTGAAAAGTTTGAGACATGCGAACCATGTCTATTGGTGTATATGCATGAAGAAACTCCATGCAGATGGACCGTTTGAACTCACTTGATTTTGAATCACTTGAGACATGCAAATCATACCACATGGGCAAGATGACTAAAAGCCTCGGTTTCAGTAAAATGGAACCAGAAAGCAACTTGCTGGAAGTAATAAATTTTGATGTGTGCAGTCCAATGAGTGCTGAGGCGTGTAGTGGATATCGTTATGTTCTTACTTCACAGATGATTTGAGTAGATGTTGAGTATATTTACTTGATGAATCACGAGTCTGAATTATTGAAAGGTTCAAGTAATTTCAGGGTGAAGTTGAAAGATCGTCGTGACAAGAGGATAAAAGATCTATGATATGATCATAGAGATGAATATCTGAATTACGGTTTTGGCACAGAATTAAGACATTGTGGAAATTGTTTCACAACTAATACAGCCTGGAACACCATAGTGTGATGGTGTGTCTGAACATCATAACTGCACCCTATTGGATATGATGCATACCATGATGTCTCTTATCTAATTACCAAGATAGTTTATGGGTTAGGCATTAGAGACAACCACATTCACTTTAAATAGGGCACCACGTAATTCCGATGAGATGACACCGTATGAACTATGGTTTAGAGAAACCTAAGATGTCATTTCTTAGAAGTTTGGGGCTGGGACGCTTATGTGAAAAGGTTTCAGGCTGATAAGCTCGAACCCAAAGCGGATAAATGCATCTTCATAGGACACCCAAAACAGTTGGGTATACCTCCTGTCTCAGATCCGAAAGCAATAAGGGATTGTTTCTAGAATCGGGTCCTTTCTCGAGGAAAAGTTTCTCTCGAAAGAATTGAGTGGGAGGATGGTGGAGACTTGATGAGGTTATTGAACCATCTCTTCAACTAGTGTGTGGCAGGGCACAGGAAGTTGTTCCTGTGGCACCTACACCAATTGAAGTGGAAGCTTATGATAGTGATCATGAAACTTCAGATCAAGTCACTACCAAACCTCGTGGGATGACAAGGATGCGTACTACTTCAGAGTGATACGTAATCCTGTCTTTGAAGTCATGTTGCTAGACAACAATGAACCTACGAGCCATGGAGAAGCGATGGTGGGCCCGGATTCCGATAAATGGCTTGAGGCCATAAAATCCGAGAGAGGATCCATATATGAAAACAAAGTGTAGACTTTGGAAGAACTACTCGATGGTCGTAAGGCTGTTGAGTACAGATGGATTTTTAAAAGGAAGACGGACAATGATGGTAAGTATTACCATTAAGAAAGCTCGACTTGTCGTTAAGATGTTTCCGACAAGTTCAAGGAGTTGACTACGATGAGACTTTCTCACTCGTAGCGATGCTAAGAGTCTGTTGGAATTATATTAGCGATTACTGCATTATTTATGAAATCTTGCAGATAGGATGTCAAAACATTGTTTCCTCGACGATTTTCTTGAGGAAAGGTTGTATGTGATACAACCGGAAGGTTTTGTCAATCCTGAAAGATGCTAATAAGTATGCAAAGCTCCAGCAATCCTTCTAGGGACTGGAGTAAGCATCTCGGAGTTGGAATGCATGCTTTGATGATGATCAAAGATTTTGGGTGTATACAAAGTTTATGAGAAACTTGTATTTCCAAAGAAGTGAGTGGGAGCACTATAGAATTTCTGATGAGTATATGTTGTTGACATATTATGGATCAGAAATGATGTAGAATTTCTGGAAAGCATATAGGGTTATTTGGAAAGTGTTTTTCAATGGAAAGCCTGGATTAAGCTACTTGAACATTGAGCATCAAGATCTATGAGGATAGATCAAAAATGCTTAATAGTACTTTCAAATGAGCACATACCTTGACATGATCTTGAAGGTGTTCAAGATGGATCAGTCAAAGAAGAAGTTCTTGCCTGAGATGTAAGGTATGAAGTTAAGACTTAAAGCTCGACCACGGCAGAATAGAGAGAAAGGACGAAGGTCGTCCCCTATGCTTAAGACATAGGCCCTACAGTATGCTATGTTGTGTACCGCACCTGAAGTGTGCCTTGCCATGAGTCAGTCAAGGGGTACAAGAGTGATCCAAGAATGGACCACAGGACAGCGGTCAAAGTTATCCTTAGTAACTAGTGGACTAAGGAATTTTCTCGATTATGGAGGTGGTAAAAGAGTTCGTCGTAAAGGGTTACGCCGATGCAAACTTTAACACTAATCCAGATTATTCTGAGTAGTAAACTGGATTCGTATAGTAGAACAGTTATTTGGAATAGCTCCAAATATAGCGTAGTAGCTGCATCTACAAGATGACATAGAGATTTGCGAAGTACATACGGATCTGAATGTTGCAGACCCGTTGACTAAAACCTCTCTCACAAGCAAAACATGATCAAACCCAGAACTCATTGAGTCTTAATCACATGATGATGTGAACTAGTTTAGTGACACTAGTAAACTCTTTGGATGTTGGTCACATGGCGATGTGACCTGTGAGTGTTAATCACATGGCGATGTGAACTAGATTATTGACTCTAGTGCAAGTGGGAGACTGTTGGAAATATGTCCTAGAGGCAATCATAAATTGGTTATTATTATTATATTCCTTGTTCATGATAATCGTTTATTATCCATGCTAGAATTGTATCGATAGGAAACTCAGATACATGTGTGGATACATAGACAACACCATGTCCCTAGTAAGCCTCTAGTTGACTAGCTCGTTGATCAATAGATGGTCACGGTTTCCTGACCATGGACATTGGATGTCGTTGATAATGGGATCACATCATTAGGAGAATGATGTGATGGACAAGACCCAATCCTAAGCCTAGCACAAGGATCGTGTAGTTCGTTCGCTAAAGCTTTTCTAATGTCAAGTATCATTTCCTTAGACCATGAGATTGTGCAACTCCCGGATACCGTAGGAGTGCTTTGGGTGTGCCAAACGTCACAACGTAACTGGGTGGCTATAAAGGTACACTACAGGTATCTCCGAAAGTGTTTGTTGGGTTGGCACGAATCGAGACTGGGATTTGTCACTCCGTGTAAACGGAGAGGTATCTCTGGGCCCACTCGGTAGGACATCATCATAATGTGCACAATGTGATCAAGGAGTTGATCATGGGATGATGTGTTACGGAACGAGTAAAGAGACTTGCCGGTAACGAGATTGAACAAGGTATCGGATACCGACGATCGAATCTCGGGCAAGTACAATACCGCTAGACAAAGGGAATTGTATACGGGATTGATTAAGTCCTTGACATCGTGGTTCATCCGATGAGATCATCGTGGAACATGTGGGAGCCAACATGGGTATCCAGATCCCGCTGTTGGTTATTGACCGGAGAGTCATCTCGGTCATGTCTGCATGTCTTCCGAACCCGTAGGGTCTACACACTTAAGGTTCGGTGACGCTAGGGTTATAGAGATATAAGTATGCGGTAACCCGAAAGTTGTTCGGAGTCCCGGATGAGATCCCGGACGTCACGAGGAGTTCCGGAATGGTCCGGAGGTAAAGATTTATATATGGGAAGTCCTATTTCGGGCATCGGGACAAGTTTCGGGGTCATCGGTATTGTACCGGGACCACCGGAAGGGTCCCGGGGGTCCACCGGGTGGGGCCACCTGCCCCGGGGGGCCACATGGGCTGTAGGGGGTGCGCCTTGGCCTATATGGGCCAAGGGCACCAGCCCCAAGAGGCCCATGCGCCAAGAGTAGAGGAAAAGGGAGAGTCATAAAGGGGGAAGGCACCTCCGAGGTGCCTTGGGGAGGATGGACTCCTTCCCCCCCTTGGCCGCACCCTTCCTTGGAGGAAGGGGCAAGGCTGCGCCCTCCCCCTCTCCCTTGGCCCTATATATAGTGGGGGAAGGGAGGGCAACCACACCTAAGCCCTGGCGCCTCCCTTTCCCTCCCATGACACATCTCCCTCCTCCCGCAGTGCTTGGCGAAGCCCTGTTGGAATCCCGCTACTTCCACCACCACGCCGTCGTGCTGCTGGATCTCCATCAACCTTTCCTCCCCCCTTGCTAGATCAAGAAGGAGAAGACGTTGCTGCTCCGTACGTGTGTTGAACGCGGAGGTGCCGTCCGTTCGGCGCTAGGATCATCGGTGATTTGGATCACGACAAGTACGACTCCATCAACCCCGTTCTCTTGAACGCTTCCGCGTGCGATCTACAAGGGTATGTAGATCCACTCCTCCCTCGTTGCTAGATGACTCCATAGATTGATCTTGGTGACACGTAGGAAAATTTTGAATTATTGCTACGTTCTCCTACACACCTATGCCATCATGTTCTTCTGGACGTAAAACTTCATTAAAATCGCCTATGCACACCCACGGTAGGTCACTTGAACTTACTATTCCCTTCATGGTGTCCCACGTCTGATGTCTCAAGTGTGTTCGGGCCTCCCCATAGAAACAAGATGCACACCACTTGTCATGACCCGGATCATTGATAGAGCAGTCAATATGATACACTGAATACCCCAAGATCTAAACCTTTATTGGATTGTTCCAAAAGATACCAAGGCCGCCACTCCAGCCATTGCTACTAACTGCAAAGGAATTATCAAAGCCCAAAGTGCTTGCTAAATTTTCTACCCGAACTCTATCTAGCTAAGTTTAGATAATACAAAGTAGGGTAGGGACAAATTTCTTCGCTAGTTCACGAAGTTATCGAACTGTCGCGGCTTTGCCCACACCGCGGCAGTTCCAACTTAAGATACTCATTGTGCCCGGCGGTACTCCTCTCGGGAGTCCGCCGATGTTGCTTCCAAACTGCTGCCCAACTGCTTGATCATGCTCCGATTCTGATTCACCTGTTCGGCCGCTGGTTCCATCCGAGCTCGCTTAGGGTCTTGCTTTGGGGGCGGGCTCAATGGCATCTGTGGAGAGGGTAAAGCAAGTAACTCATCCCCCTTCGTAGTCGTCTTATATCCCTTTTGTATGTTGGCTATTGTATCTGAGACTTGCCTGCGTTTTCTGTTGCCTTCCGCATCAGCCATGTGTTCATCCGTATCAGGATTGTTCCGCGTCTGCTGTCCCATGCCCTTGGCTTTCCCTTTGTTGCCGTTTCTTGCACCCCCAGGTCCTGTCCCTGCGCCCCTAAACCAGTCCGCCTTGAGACTCTTGAACACCAGAGCTGATGGTGGATGCACACCATCTCCATGTTCCTTATACAGGTGCCCCAGCCTCCCGCAAACAGCACACCAGTTTGGGAGGCGCTCATACTTCACACGGAAGATCATTCTCTTTTCCCCCACCTTCAGAGACACTGCATTCTTCAGGGGTTTGCCCACATCAACCTTGACCTGCACCCGGTAGAAGTTGCCTTCAAAATCATGCGAGGCTGGTTCGGCGTATACAAAATCACACAGCTTTGCAGCAAGCGATGGGATCTAGGATACATAGCCCTCTGGAAAGTCATGAATCTGAGCCCAAATTTCCAGCCGATCTAGCTTGATAGATGATGGCTTTGAGAAGCCATCATATGGAAGTAGACGTTGCTGGACATTGGCGATGCCACACATGTGAGCGGGCCGTCTGCCAGCAAACGTTATACTCCCTCCGTTCTTTGTGTACTTCCAACTTTGTTAGAAAGTTAAATTTTTAATATTTAATCGTATTTTATATAATAATAGACCAACACTTATGCCATGAAATTAGTAGAGTTAGATTCATGATCAAATATATTTTTGAAATATACATGTTTCGTTTCACAAGTATTGATATATTTTTGCACAAACTCGGTCAATCTTTGAGATAGTTTAACCTTTCAACAAAGTTGGAAGTACACTCTCTCAAGGACGGAGGGAGTATGTGTTGTTTCTCAAAATTCCCTAAAAAGAAGTGTTGTTCCTCAGGGAAAAAACCCCCGAAATGTTAGCGATGTTGGAGAATCTCCAACTAAATCTCTTACTCTCCCTCTTGGTCGAGGATAACACACCCCAGATCAAAAACCGCCACTCAACCAGACCCCTCAAAATGAGTTCAAATGTCCGGGTTGTATGAGGCGGTCCGAACACGTCCGAGCGTGTCCGGCCCACCCCAACCACACATGAAACCCCACCCATCCTCATTCGGACCAAGCCCTAGTTTCACTCTCGACCGCTCTGCTCCCTCCCTATCATCTCCCCTTCCATCCCCTCCACTCCGGCCTCGTCCAGTCCCCATCGTCCCGCGGCACCATCGCCGGCTTCGACAGTGGATACGGATCTGAAGCCGAACCCATCGAGTAGGATGCTCTCGCTGTGGAGGATTCGAGCTCCACGCCACACTCCACCGGCCGAGGGTGGACAATGGCAGCTCTTCGAGCACCACGGGCCAGCAGGGTGAGTGTAGCGTGGCCCAAGGCGGCCTGCGCCATCCTTACCAGACTCGTTCAACTCTCCGGTCTAAATCACGGGCGTCGTTGGGTGCTTTTGCCACATGCTTCGAGCCCGCAGTGGCTCCTAGAGTCCAAGGCGTGTGAGCTCGCCGCGCCAGGAAAGCTATTCGTCAAGAGGAGTCGCTCATCTGTCAATTCGACCCTTCGCTGACGCAGTCACCATTCTCATCTACAGTAGCCACCACCATCTCCATAATAGTCTCCATCTCTGTAGTCCCCATCTTCATAGCCATGATACTTGTAATTGAGAGAACACCGAAATCTGTGGGCATTGTAAGACTATAATCATTCATTCCCAAGTATACCAAATTGTACAATCTCTTGTGTTTGCGATTGATGTACGATAGAGTAGTCCACTCGGGTTAAGGGTTGATGCTTAGCCTGACAGCCCCATGTATGCGTGCTAAGGGATTGTTCGTTTATTTTAACATTAGTGTTATTTGTTGTGTTACACAATGGTTTTTGTCTCTTGCCTCTACCTTGTTCTAAGGCCACGCGGGTACCCAAGATACAGAAGATCAATCAAGAAGAGGTTAAGTGCAGGAGGGAGTAGAAAGCTATGCTAAAAGTCGGTGATAGTAAGGTTAGTACAAAGCAGAACATGTTATCTGTGTTTGCATAAGGTGCAATCATTAAACGCCCAATGCGTTAGCCTGGTTAATTACATAATAACTAAGGTAACCCTATGAGATGGTAAGGCTTAATTGGACAACAGAACCTTGATGCGGCGGCAATTAATTATGGGGTTATTTGGACACATCTCCAACAAATAAGACATCGACAACCGATAGGTAATAGTGTTTACTACTGCCATGTTGATTAATCATCTTGATAGGATCTCGAGCGCGAGTACATGGCTCTAGGGTAAACAAAGATGGCAGATATATAATGTAGAAGACGACTATAGGTCCTCCTGACTGTTTATATGCTGCCCATCGTCAGCGGCCAAGACGTGTCATGAAGTCATCATTGTACCCGCGCATGTCGCACCCCAGGATGGACCCATCATGCACTCAGAGTGGCTACCACGAGGACCCTCGGGCTTAGGGGCGGAGCTTCGTTCAGTACCTAGTAGCATCATGCACTCAGAGTTTTTTTTGCGAGGAAGTCACCCCCTTCACAATCGATCCAAAGCTATCCAGTAGTGTACAAGGAGGCGCAGTACCTAGTAGTCGTGGGCTCGTGGCCGGTGTCTTCCTCCACTCGGAATGAGATGCGACTGCTTCTAGCGGGTGGCCTAGGCACACATCAGGGAGCAGCTGCCGCCCAGCGCCCATGATATCTCGTGCAGATCCGTGTTGGACAACTAGGAGTTGGTTGTGACTTGTGACTCGCCGTACGAGCACATGCCAGACCGCAGAGGTCCAGCAGGCAGTCATGAGCAGCGTCATGGTGGGCAATGACCAACCAGCATCCTAGGCAACGTGCCATCAAGCACAGAATCTTCAGTTGCTTGTAATTGCGAGTCTGAACATATGTGATCTTATTTATTTCCCAAAGTTCTGAGTTTGCTATTTCATAGCCTGTTTTCGCTCAACTGTTTTTTACATTCTAAAATCGCAGGGACGATCCCTCTCCTTTTTTCTGGAGAGCGAAATCGCCAGTCATCTGTTGGGATCACCAACATAGTGTATATATATAAGTAAACAACCAACATGCCCACATGCGAAAAACAAAGAAGAGGCATGCTCCGAGCAATGACCAAACCAAATGTGATGCTCATGCAGGCCAAAGACTTTACAACAACAACGAAAAACTCGAAAACTAAGGAACCTGGATAGTTGCAAACTCGATATTTGTGCTCTCTTTTGAGTTGGCCCGCCCAACTTTTCTTCCAAGCTCCGCCACTGCTCGGGCTAGCTGGCGACCATGCGTGAACCGTGGGGCGGTTCACGCATCCACCGCAATCTAAAGCCTTCACACAGCCCGTCCATCGAGGTGACCCTTTTCATCAAACAGCACCCCCGGGCACCGCATACTTGTTAGGGAGGTGGGTGTCAACCTGAGCAGTCGTCTCTGCCCAGCAACGCGCCCATCAAGTGTCCCGAGAGAGAGCCCCCTTTTCTGTATCGCTGACAGTGAGTCATGGCTTAGCAAAGCTAGGTAAGATAGAGAGGAGGCGAACGCGGCAGAGTGGCTTAATAATTTCCCTCTGAAAATTGTTGTTGCCATGAGTTCTGATTGTATCTCTATTCCTAGATAATACATCCACTCTTTACTACTAGAAAGCAAATAAAAGTGTTCTTTATAAAAAAAAAGTGGCCAAGAGAGTAGAGCAGTTGGGCAAGTGACGTTGGATCAGGACAATTTCTTGTCCACTCCGTCTCCACAGTTTTTTTACGAGTGTCGGTGTCGGCGACTCCCATTTGGCGCGGAGGTTTTGCCCGCAAGCGACCTGGCGCATACCCCCTCAATGCGCTGGGTGTTCGTATGGGCCGGGCCAACTTCGTTTATTTTTCTTTCAATTTTTTTCCTTCACTTAACTTTTTCTTTTTCTTTCCCCCCCTTTTTCTTTTATGTTTATCCGTTTCCTTTTCCTTTTCTTTTTTTCCTTTTCCATATTTCATTTTTTATTTTTTACTTTATATTTTTGAACATCTTTCAAATTCATGAACATCTTTTGTAATCATGAACATTTTACAAATACATGAACATTTTTAAATTCATGAACATTGTCTTAACTAGTGAACATTTTTAGAATCTGCGAACATTTTTCTGAATTATTAAAATTTATTAAATTCATAATTTGTTTTTGAAAATCATGAACATTTACTAAATTCGTGATCATTTCTCTTAAATTGTAAACTTTTTTGAAATCATGAACATTTTTTAAAATTCATGAACATTTTTTAGAAATTCATGAACATTTTTTGAATTCCCTAACATTCTTTTGAAATCATGAACATTTTGGGTATTCATGAACCATTTTTTAAAATACACAATTTCTTTAATTTAGAACTTTTTGATACCCTTTGTTATTGGAAAAAACAAATAAAAACAGGGGGTGTCCCAGCCAGCACATTTGCCTGCCCAAAAGGGCGCTAAGGTGGGCGGCGGGTGCGCGTGCCTGTTTTCTGGTGCGTGGGTCGCCGAACAGGAGGTCCCGTCAGTTTGTCTATTCCAACACTCGTGCTTCCGCGAATCAACCTGTGGTTGAGTTGGTTAGGTGGACAGTGGTATCCCCAACCCACCAGGGTTCAAATCCTGGTGCTCGCATTATTCCTGGATTTATTTCAGGATTTCCGGCGATGCACTTTCAGTGGGAGGAGACGTTCCCGTCGACGACGAGGCGCCTACGGTGACTTCGTAAATCTCAAGATGATATGCCGGCTCAGTCTCTCGGAGGTACTCATAGGGGTAGGGTGTGCGTGTGTGCGTTCATAGGGATGAGTGTATGCGCGTGTATATGAGCGCTTATGTCTGTACTGATGCTCAAAAAAAAAACACTCGTGCTTCCTGGGCCCTTGTGAAGTCTCCGGTGCTTGACGTTTCTACGCGATGGGCCCAGAAGTTGGGTGGTGACATTGTTGCACTGGTGTTTTGGTGCATTCACCTCCAAAATGAAAAGGAAGTGAGTGCGTCTATTTGGCTCCCGAGTTCATCTGCTTCCGGGGTGGACAGTATTTCATAAAAAATATTAAAAAAAATCATTTTTTTTATGAAACATGCTTATGTGCTTGAGGTCCGTTCTAAATTTCAGCTTATTTGGACATCTGGGTAGCTCTCGGCAAAAAATACAAATTCAAGGTCTTTGAAACAAAATTTACTGTTCATGTACTGTCCTGACCCAATTTGTTTTTTTTGGCTGAAAACTACTTGAGCTGAAATTTGAAGTGGACCTCACACACCAAATCATCTTACATGAAAAAAAATGTATTTTTTTTATTTTCTTTTCACAGGGTGCAGATGTCTGGGTTTAGAAATGGATATTCGAAGAGAAGTACTCTAATATGTACTCCCTCCGTTCCGAATTATTTGTCTTGGATTTGTCTAGATACGGATGTATCTAGACTCATTTTAGTGCTAGATATCTCCGTATCTAGACAAATCTAAGACAAGTAATTCGGAATGAAGGGAGTAGGCATTAGCAGCTGGCGCACCACTCAGTAGCTTAGCTGCCAGGACAGTAATTAGATATAATGTCATTTTTTACGAGGTAATTAGACTAACTACCTGCGTAACATCGGGAAAGGATGAAAAGTAGCATCTTATATACGCAGATATTTCACACACAGGTAAAAAAAATCTAGACAATGGAACACTAGTCGAAGGCACGTGCTTTGCACGTGTGCATTCTTAATTAAAAATTTGCATACAAGAAGAAAATTTTAAATATAAATGAAGCACTTTTTATATGGAGTTTTAACTTCACAACCTTTTGCGGAGTTACAATGTTCATGAACAAATTTGATTTTCTTTTTTTTTAAACATGTTAAGAGTAATTTTGGTTAAACACTTACTTGACAAACTTGTTGTTAATACTCTCAAACCGTTAAATCACATCATGGGATCAGAACTATATATTTTTTCAAAAAAATAATCATCTCCATGCATTCTACATCACTTGGACGTAGATGGAATACAATGCATTCTACACCATGCATATTCAATATTTTTGCGAAAAAATGGGTATGTAATCAGTCCATATATACATATACATGTAAATGAATGGTAGCATCATAAAATTCATGCAAAAACGTGAGAACAGCCGTTCCGCTTGACCTTTTTTTTTGCCTTTCTTTATTTTGCAGAAAAATGGGTATGTATCAGTCCATATATACACATACACGTAAATGAATGGTATCATCTTAAAATTCATGCAAAAACGTGAGAACAGCCGTTCCGCTCGACCTTCTGTTTTTTTTTCTTACTTTTTATTAGAAACACATTTTGATTTTATTTTTCCTAAAAAAAACTTTTGATTTTATTTGAGAGGTATGTGCTCGACCATTTTTTTTCCTGCCTTACCAGCTAGGCTAAAATATGGTTTGGGCTGACAATTGGTTATACGCACACGGGCCTTGAAGCTTGCCACTGGGCCAACTGTATGGAGCCCTAGTCCAGTCAGAAACGTCAAACATCAGATCAGCTCCCTCGCACGCTGTCGAGCGAGTTCCCTGAAAAAAGGACAATCGAGCGGAGCGCCACGGCGCCGCCGCCCCTTCTCCCGTGTCTCTGCCCCCCACCCCCCGGGACATCCGACAGGCGCAAGCGCAGTGCACGACTCGGCCATCCCGCAGTTGCAGGTACAGTGACACGACCGCACACGCCGGCAGGTGGCACACTCCACACCTCCACGGCTCCGACGCGCTGGCGCAGGAGATACATGTGAAGCCTGGAGCCTACCGTGGGTTGTGGAGTCCTCTAGAAGGGCGACTCGTTTTCAGGTTTGGCGGGAACTACTTGGGTGGCGAATCCAAGTGACAGAGGCCGTTCGATTTGATAGAGTTGACGGCTACAGATGAATCTACTCTGGAAGTTACGGGTAAAAGAAGAGAGAAGAAGGTAGATTCAAAATATTCAAAAAAATGTGTACTATAGTAGTAGAGAAAATGGGTTGGATTATACAATAGGAAACCACGGAAGATTCTAGAGATGAGACTTGCAGTAGGAGGTGAGGGTGACTGTATAGTCCTATATATAGACATCTCAAAAACAAACGGAGGCCAAGAGTAGCCTCAAGAATGGCTAGAATCTTGCAGTGCAGCACAATGTAATGTGGTGCATTTGAGATGGACACGCATTATTGTGAATTACCTTTAGCTTTGGTGTTCGAAGTTCAGAGCAGTCTGGAAATTTTGAGCACGTAACAAAACCACTGCATCAGTACAACCACAAAACCACCTCCACAGCTGCCTAGCTGCCTACTTACTAACTTGTAGTTTGAACATATTCAAACCATTCTACCTAACTATGTTGATGTATTCGAATTATTCCGTTGTACAAATAGAAATTTGTACAAGGGACAAAACAAAACACAAGAGAGTCTCTTTAATATTGATGTGGCACCAGATAATTTAGAGAAAGAACTTTTGTTTGCATCCATACCTCAGGTGGCTTTGGATGAAGAGGTGTATCGTCACGTTGGCGGATACATTTAAAACAGCGGTGGAGGTATGTGTAGTTCTGAGGGGGCCGTTGCCCCCACCCCCATCCCCCGCCCCCCACACGCGCCCCAATGTACTGAAGGAAAACTTTTTTAGAGGATTACATTATGAAGAGCTCAGTTATTTGGCCCCCAAAAATGCATATTTTCTCTCTCTGCTTTCTCCTGCGCAATCTTCCTAGGATTAGGCGGCGCCACCTCCGTGCGGGCGGCCTCCAGTGCCTCCAGGCGGGCCTTGAGGGCAACTCCAATGCGTCGACGCAAACATACGCGGATTTTGTGCTGCATATTTTATTAATTACTGATGAAATTCGTCGGGCGTCGATCGATCGTAGCAGCATCACATGTTCGCGCGCATTGGCTTCTTGCTCTCTTCCATTCAGACGACGTTGTTTCTTACCTTGAACGTGTGCTCCTGGCGGGTCCATAATTGTGTATACGGACAGGAGAAGTGTCCCCCAATGGATAGGAGGCAGAGCGATGGTGTTTCCTTTTCCTTCTTGTTGGCTTCTTGTGTGTGAAAAATATCAATTCCATTTCGCCAGCCGATTTGGTCCAAACAAGAAAAGTATTCGATTGCATGAGAGGCTCGACAGTTTACTTCTTAGAACATGTAGCTGGCTGGAGGAAGGAGAAAGCACAACATCAGGGAAAGTGTTTGGACTACGCGGTCCTGACATGTTTAGCCATCCAACTCGAGACATTATTGGTCCGTCGATCGGTCTGAACGCACTTTTTCTCGCAAACCCGAGACAAACTATGGGCTTTGCAGAAGTTCGGACAGCAACCACGTAAGACTTCGACACCCTAGCCCATCCAAAAGCCCACAAAACCATCCCCTGACCCAGCACCTCCATCCTCTCATTTTTTTCACCTTCCTTTTTTCTCCTGCCATCGCAGCCGCTTCACCACCCCGGCTGCCCGCCACATCCCTGCCGGAACACTCTGAGTCCATCACATCCAATGGTACACCCCGGGCACCACCTACGTGGTTTCTCCTTCGCCGTCATTCCGCACCTCTCCTTCTACCGCCGCACATGTACCATCCGTTCCTAACATACTCACCATGCCTGGCAATTGTTCGGTGAAATGCCTGTGCTAAATTTTTTGTCCCTTCTTTGAAGCAATGGATTCGGATGTGGAGTACATGTACGAGCACTATGTTGAGTCGTCCGACGGCTTGTTCAATGAGGAGGACTACACAGATGATACGACGATGATGTAGGCGGTCCTTACAAATGGGGGGCGTGCGAAAGAGTATGTTCTCAATTTCAAGGGATCGATCAAGAGTCATCGAGTGCTCAACCGCAATAGGTCGTGCTCAACACCATCTCTAACCCAGTTGGCTGGAAAAAAAAATCTCACTTTGCCCAAAGACAAGAAGCAGGTAGCAAGGATATTGAGAGGGTATTTGAAGTTCTGCAGGCAAGTTTTGTACTTGTTCATGGACCTATTAAAAAATGGAATCGAGAGAGCTTGTGAGAGGTGATGACCTCTTGTGTGATCATGCACTACATGATCGTGCAAAATAAGGATGATGTTGTCGCAGGTCCTGAATTTGAGAATAGGGTGATTTTATCAAACTTTCAGACCAGAATCAGCCACATTTAAAGAGTTTGTTCAAATGTATTAACAAATTCAGCACTGAGAAACCCATGAGCAACTGAAGAAAGAGTTGATTGAGTATCTGTGGGCAGTTAAAGGGGATAACAATGTTGTAGTGTAATATTTAAATATTTTTAAAATAGAAGTACTGATGCATTTTTAAATATTTTTAAAATAGAAGTACTGATGCATTTGAACATTTGAACTATTCTAGCTAAATTGAAACTATATATGCGGCTATTAAGCGTGCGGACATTAAAAAAATTAAGGACCGATGTATGAGAATAGCATCGGATAGCCGGCTCCCGCATCTGTGTCCATGAACTAGTCGCTGAAATTTGTGGATCATTGTTTGAGATGCCCTATGACATCGGGTTGGATGATAATTCTGTGACTGGACAGTGATCCGGTGGGATGTATAGCGAGGTTTTGAGAGGTCCGGTTCCACGGTCTCAAAACGAAAGGCGACTTCTCGGTGGAGATCATCGCCACCTTACATCACCTGCGCACTCATCCCCCGTACAAAAAACGCGAGATATCGTGGCAGCTGGTAAGCCGCGCCGTCGTGTAGTCACACCATTCGTCTCGCTACGGACAAGGCGCGTCCGTGTGCGCGCACCAGATTAACGAAGTATGCAAATTTTGACTAAACGTTGGCAACAAATTTCATGAGCACGAATCGGACGTGAGCCGGCGGCTATACAGAGATAGCGACGGATTTCATAAGCTATAGTACCATGTCGACGACGGTGTCATATAGTAAGTGAAAGTGCGAGTGGCGGAACTAGCTAGCTCGAGGTAGGTGATCATGGCGCAAAAGGCGGCCGACGTAGCAGCCACGAGCGGCGCTGGCAAGGCCAACCCGCACGCGGTGGTGGTGGTGTACCCGCAGCAGGGCCACGTGATCCCGGTGACGCTCCTCTCGCTGCGCCTGGCGGCACGGGCCTTCGCCGTTACGGTCGTCAACACGGAGGCCGTGCACGACCAGACGGCGCGCGCTCTCGGTGTTGACCCGGCCGGCTACGACTTCTTCGCCGGCGCGCGCGCGTCGGGGATGGACGTGCGCTACGAGCTTATCAGCGACGGCCTTCCCGTGGGGTTCGACTGGTCGCTGAACCACGACGAGTTCATGGGCTCGCTGCTCCACGCGCACTCCGGCCACGTCGAGGAGGTGCTCGGCCGCGTCGTGGTCGACCCGGCCGCGACGTGCCTCGTCGCCGACACCTTCTTCGTGTGGCCGGTGACGCTGGCCAGCAAGTTCGGCATCGCGTACGTGTCCTTCTGGACGGAGCCCGCGCTCATCTTCAACCTCTACTACCACGTTCACCTGCTCACCAACAACGGCCACTTCGATTGCAACGGTGAAAAATTCGATTTTTGGAATCCACTCCAATATGCTTATGTTTCAATTCAACAGAGTGCCACTAATATTTTTGTCAAAAAAATATAAGAGTGTTTAGATCACTAAAGTGAGGGAGTAGTAGTAAATTTGGTTGCTGCAAAATGGTTTGCCATGCCATCAATTTTGAAGTTTCCTTTTTTGCAGAGCCTCGGAAGGACACGATCACCTACATTCTTGGCGTGCCGGCGATCGAGCTGCACGAACTCATGTGAATGAAGTCTGTTTTAAACCTTGAATTTGTAGGGCTCGTCGGAAACAAACCTCTACCTCTAAATCCCATGAAGTTCATACCCTATACTTATCGATCCCGGTCAATCTCGACCCCAAACCCGTTTGCATTGGGTTTGGCACGCTAGAAAAATAATGATCTCAGCCGGGATTACTCTCTAGTCTCGCCGACTGCACGGGTCCACATGTCATATTCATCTTCCCCAATCTCTCCATCTCTCCCTCCCGAGAAACAACGGCATCTCCTTCCTCAGGCATGGTGACGGGCTGCCATTCACTTGCACGCCGCGGTTTATCTACCAATCGAGTCGTTGATGTACCCTGCCGGCCGTGCCACTTCTTACACGCCGCTTGATGTCGTGCGAGCCACTCCGTGCTCGAATAGGCCGCACACGCGCAGCCGCCGCTGGCCCCGCTGCTGCCACCTTCTCCTGTCAGAGCATTGTTGCTGCCTCCGCGCTGCACATCGATGTGCAAGCTGTGCTTTCGTACCTGTTGCACCACACAGTGGGTCGAGCTACATGCCGCCCTCGCCGGTAGTCTTGCTGGCCACACGGTGTGTGTGAATCACCGATGATTTTCATTGATCACATCCAAGTGTTTATCTACATGTACTACAAGGGTAAGTGGGTAACAACAGAAATCGCAGCTGATTAGCATTACACAGGCGTGGGCGGTAGCATGGAGCGCTAGAGCACCGTGTTTGCATCGGCCGGCAGCATGGTGAGCGTCAGACACGGGTATGAGCCACTGCCATCTCCGTCGCGGCGTCGCGTAGCTCGGCTCCATGCTCGCTGTGAGTGCACGCCGATCCGCCGGCCGCAGTGCCACATGCCGGTACGGCTACCTCCACACGTTGAGTCACTTGCGGCCACGAGTCGCCGCCCCGTACGAGCGTGAAGCGTCGCTACGCACTGGCGCGAGCACCTTCGTCGCACCTTCGTATGCCTAGCCCCTCCAGGGTCCTCGTGACATCGCGTGGCCGGCTACAGGCAGATTGGCGGCGGGGCTTATAGGCGTGTTCCGCGCAGCGGCACATCGGACGCGAGGCGGGAGGATGGCAGCGTGAAGGGGCGGGCCATGAACAACGACCGGGCTAACGTCCACGGCGGCGCCAGGGACGCATGGGGGTACTACATGCCCTTGTCCGTCGATGAGCCCCATGGCGGGCAAGTGTCGCCGTTCTGCCATGTTGGTGCCGTCGAGGCGCTGCGCTGGTTTCAGGATGGAGAGAAACAGGAGGGGATTGGGGGTAGAGGATAGAGATGACAAGTGGGGCAGGGGTGTAAGTGAGAGTAGACTTTGATCCCAGGTAGGATGTATCTTTTCCCGGTGCGCCAAACAGGTCAAGGTTAAAATTGACCGGGATCAGTGAGTATAGGGTACAAACTTCAGGGATTTAAAGGTGAGGGTTTATTTTCAACGTGCTCTACATCCTCAAGGTTTAAAACAGACTTCACTCGCTCATGTCGTACCTCCAGGAGACGGACACCACCAGCGTGGTGCACTACATCATCTTCAAGGCCTTCGAAGAGGCGGCGGCGCCGACTACGTTCTCTGCAACACCGTGGAGGAGCTGGAGCCATCCACCATCGCCGCCCTCCGCTCCGAGAAACCCTTCTACGCCGTCGGCCCCATCTTCCCTGCCGGCTTCGCCCGCAGTGCCGTCGCCACCTCCATGTGGGCCGAGTCCGACTGCTCCCACTGGCTGGACGAACAGCCGCCGGGGTCCGTGCTCTACATCTCCAGTGGCGGAGCCAGAAACTAAATGTAGAGGGGGCCAAAACATGTCATATAATGTTAGAGGGGGCCAAATCACCTAAACATAGCTAATTTTGTTTGACAAATGGAAGATTAGGAGTACATATAGATGTATTTGTGAGTGCATAGGGGGGGCCTTGGCCCCTGCCAGCACCCCCTGCCTCCGCCACTGTACATCTCCTTCGGCAGCTATGCGCACGTCACCAAGCAAGAGCTGCACGAGATCGCTGGGGGGTCCTGGCCCGCGGTACGAGGTTTCTGTGGGTGATGCGGCCAGACATCGTCAGCTCCGACGACCCGAACCCGCTGCCTGAGGGGTTCGTGGCCGCGTCCGCCGGGCGTGGCCTGGTGGTGCCTTGGTGCTGCCAGGTGGAGGTGCTCTCGCACACCGCGCTGGGTGGCTTCCTCACGCACTGCGGGTGGAACTCTGTGCTGGAGAGCGTGTGGGCTGGAGTGCCCATGCTCTGCTTACCGCTGCTCACCGACCAATTCACTAACTGGCGACTCATTGTGCGGGAGTGGAGCGTCGGCATGCCCATCGGGGATCGTGGTGCGGTGTTCGCGGACGAGGTGAGGGCGAGGATTGCGGGCATCATGTCCGGGAAAGTGGGTGAGGAGCTCCGGGAGGCGGTGAAGAAGGTGAGGGCGACGCTCGAGGCCACCATGACGCACGGTGGGTCATCACAACAGAGCTTCGATGAGTTTGTCGACGAGCTAACGCGCCGTTGCAGCGGACGTTAAGCTGGGCCGACCAATGGGCCAGGAGCGTCGCATGACGGGCGTTGGGGAAGTGGCCGCGAATAAGAGTCTTTGTACTTTTTCTTGTCTGTAGTGTGTGTCCGGTCATTGACTCGGTGTTGTGGAGTGTGATCTTGTTTTCTCTACATATGAAAACTGTCTAAAGTCAAAATTAAAGTTATATAATAAAAATTAAATTTGTGATGCATTTAATGATGCCTACTGATTTTGTGTTGTAAATGTTGGTATTTATTTAATATAAAATTAGTCAAACTTTAAAAGTTTGACTTCAATCAAATCTTATCAGATTTGCCAAATCACATCTAGATGAGATTTGACAATGTTTACATGCCAGTAGATGTGATTTGGGGCGTCACCGCCCTTGTCTTGGGCACGAAGGTCTCCGGCGCTTCCTTAAGGCTTCTCCTTCGTTCCGGGCCAAGTTGGCCCCCGGTAGACACGACTTTTATATAGACATTCTACATTTTCTTTATACACCATAAACATTTCTTCTACACATGTTTAACATTCTTTTAAAAACATAACTAACATTTTTTTAAAGGGACGTGTCGCGTCCGTCGGTTGATCTTTTTAATAGACCGGCCGGATCACGAGCCGTCAGATGCCGCATCAAGCGGCCGAGTGCGCCCCATCATTGCAACACATGTCTTGTTGCAGAATTATGTCTGCAACATAGGTCTTGTTGCAGAATTTTTTTGCAACAGTTGTTTTGTTGTATTTTTTGCAGCTGAGTTTAATGTTTTCTGCAATCAAGGTCTTGTTGCAGAAAAAATTTGTAAGAGAAGTTTTGTTATAAAATGTGGACTCGTCGTAGACCAATGCAACACTACACATATTTCAGAAACATAGCTCCTGTTGCAAAAGCGCATTCGAGTGCGGGCTCTCACTTCAACACAAGTAACGTAGGGAAGGTGGCGGACGCGCCGCTGCAATCCGCAGTGCTAGGCGTCAACCGGCTGATCCGCGCGTGGGGTCAGCCGGCTCGACCACCGTTCGATTTAACCGTGGATCCCCTTGAGAAGGACTGCATGCACATGTCACTTTCATGCTGACGTATTGGTGGACCACGATTGCTTTTCCTTTTGTACTAATCCATGACGTCTGGATAATTAAGGTACAGTAATTCCTTGCTAATGATGCCACATCATCATGATTACTGTTAATAAACTCGCGTTGATCCAATCCCGTTCGAATTCAAATTCTAAATCAAGTCAAACGACAAAAGTTTTCTAACGTTTGAACTAAAATGTTTGCGATATTGTATAAATTCCCCTGACCTTTGTCAAGTTGAACCAACTCAAATTGGCTGACAAATAAATTCCTAGGTTTTCAATAAGTGGTCCAAAGGCTTCTAAATTGGCCTTTTCAAAAAAAGCAAACCTTCTCAACCTTTGCAAATGCCTCAAAACCTTTGTGCAGCCCTAGGTTATTGTATATCATTTTTGTGCAAAGTTTGAGCTTCGACAAAAATCAATCACTAATTAATCTAAACAAGAATACTAGCAGTTTTGTTAAATAAAAAAATGGAAAGACCCCCCCCCACACACACCCACCGGTCTCCTTCTTCCTCTGTTTCCATGGCGCGGTCGCTACAAGGGTGAGGTCAGGGGCGAAGCCAGGATAAAAGGTCGCCGGGGTCAACACAAACAAGTAACACTAATGTGTCCCATTAAAAACAAGGTAGAAAATTTATATCCAAAAATGTGTAGCTCGTATAACATGTCTATAATGTTTTTTTAGTAACCTGACATAAATAAAAATAATAATAGTTGCGAATGTATCCTAAAACTGATTACAAAAGTAGTTACCTCTCTATTTTTCTTGACCTCTACGTTCTTTCATCTTCAAAAAGTAATCTATTACATCCTTACGTGAAGTTGAATATAGAAGTCTTTGCTCCAAGAAACAAATGATGCAGTAGTTCATGAAATCATCACCAATGCGATTACGTAGCACAGTCTTCACTATTTTCATTCCAGAGAAACATCTCTCCACTGATGCAGTTGCGACAGGCAGCACTAATACTAGCTTCAGGAGCTGATAGACCAAAGGAAAAGCAAGATGCTTATTTGTACTAACCATCAGCTTACCAAGTTCATAAATAGTTTTCAGGCCTGTAAATCTTTCGTCTGCTCGCACATTATCAATGTAGAAAGGAAGCTCATGAACAAGTTCCTTCAACTGGATAGAATCAAAATCATCTGGATAGGACTTAGCCAAATCAACTAAGCTCTCAACATCGAAAGCTTCAAAGGAATCTTTTGGACAGAATGCAGCCATTCGGGTAAGAAGGCTCGAATTTACTTCATTAAAACGATCATTGAACTCTGCAAGCTGCAAGTCAATAACAGGGTTGAGGCAATCATATCTGTAGTGCTGATAGTTAGTGCGGTTGGTTTTTTTCCTTGGTTTATGCCGGTCTATATACTCTTCTTCCATATCCAACTTAGGAATATCATACAGCTCACAAAATGAGTGAGTTCTCTCCAATAGAGACTCCCAACCGTCATCTCTGATTTTCTGAAATTTTTGCTTGGTTAACTTCACCTCTACCATAGCCTCCAAGATGTCCTTATCTTTCCTCTGTAAAGATAGAGATAAAGCATTTGCATGTCCCAAGATAAGAAACATCAAGTGTAGATGAAACACGAAGTCAAAATCAGTAACATAATCTAAAAGACCACGAGCTTGACGCTTCTTTGCATCACTTGGCCCATCTTTTTCAACATACTTGAGTACTTCAATAACATCTGGGAACAAGTTAAGTATGCTCCGAAGAGTTTTATAGTGAGAACCCCAACGAGTGTCTCCAGCTCTTTGAAGTGATAGCTCTTGATTTAATCCCGTTCCAGTACTAAGTTGTCCACAACCAATACCTTTCTTCACTCTTTCTTGCTGACTCTCCCTAATCAAGTCTTTTCGTTTACAAGATGCTCCGGCCACATTAAGCAGAAGGGCTATCATGTCAAAGAAGTCACTAACATCATCATTCTTTTTAGCTACTGCCACAATGACTAACTGGAGTTGGTGAGCGAAGCAGTGAACATAATATGCTGAGCTATTCTCCCTCATGATCAAAGCTCTCAAGCCATTGAACTCACCTCTCATGTTGCTAGCCCCGTCGTACCCTTGGCCTCGAACTTGTTTTACGTTCAATCCATACTTCTTGAACAACTGATCAATGCCGGATTTGAGACATGAAGCAGATGTCTCATTCACATGAACAACACCAATAAGTCTTTCTTGGACTGCTCCGAACTCGTCGACATACCGCAAAACTACAGCCATTTGTTCCTTGCCTGAAACATCAGCGGACTCATCAACCAATAAACAGAAAACTCCACCACCAATTTCAGCAACAATAGATTTGACTATGATCTGCACAAATAAAAAAATTAGTTTGAACAGTACTATAGGTAATGTCATCATTTGTAAGATATAATAATAATAGTAATCAATCATTACCTCTGCATAGCATTCAGCAATGTCCTTCTGAATTTCTGGAGCTATCAGTTTATTATTTCCAGGCGCATCTCTTAACACAACTCTCTTTGTGTTCTCATTTTGCTCTGCCAAAAGAATTGATAACTCTCGAAAATTTCCTTTGTTCTTAGACTCTTCTGATTCATCATGACCACGGAATGCTAGACCTTGATGCAGCAAGTATCGAGCAACACTTATGGAATTGTTCAATCGAATCATATACTCCTTTTCAGTGACTTTGCTTTGCTTGTCGAGAGCAATAACAACTGATTGGTTATGTTTCAGCAAATTATCACATCTTTTGACTGTCGTATTATGAAAACTATTAGGAGATTTGCCCACATGGTCACGAAGTCTTTCCGGCTTGTTCCAACAATCAAAACCGTCAATTACAAATGTGTCATTCCCTCCTTGTCCTTCAATGGAATCTCTGAACAAGTAGCAATGTAAGCAAAAGGCAGCATGCTTCTCCTCACTGTACTCTAGCCAGTGATAGTCTCCAAACCATTTATGATTAAACTGGCGTAAAATATTGCCTATCCTCTTCTGTGGATACTTGAAGCCAGGTTGTGGCCTATGCGGACCTCTAATCAAATATCTCCGCCTTACTTCATCTTGTAGCTTTGGTCCTATATATTCTGATATTCTCCTCCTATCGGCTGGATCGTGGGGTAGCTTATCCAAATCTACCTGGTCTGCTCTAACTTTACCTCCTATCCTGCTTGGAGTTGAAGTGGCCGGCAAAGGACATGGGCGTATAGCACGTCTAACGTTTGATGGACTTTCATCATGACTAGGATCATTGCTTGTGGGTGGTGGTGATTTTCTTTTCAAATTCAGAAAACGCTCCATTATACTCTTACTACCTGCAATTTAAAACACACAAATAACAAAACAGAGTTAGTACTAACATAAAAAATTTACAGTACAAAGAGATTGTAATCTTTCTTGTTAGCTTACCTGACATTATGATGGGATGTGACTTGAGGCCTAATCTAAATTGTAATCCAGGTGATTAGATTACCCACACAACCTTCAAGCAGTTATTAAACAAATCAATACGTCAAACAAACCCTAGTACAATAGGAATTAGATGAAGAAATTGGCTTTAGTACTACTTATAGATCAATTCTGTGGAACGAATCTTAAATTTTGACGGAGTAGAGCTGTAGAGGACAGAGGAGTGGAGATTGGGAGCAGCGGCGGGCGGCGGCGGGCGGCGGCGCTTCAGGCGAACACAGGGACCGTCAGGCGAGACGTGAAGAAAGAAAGAAGGGCAACACGGGCCTGATCGACGGCACGCGTGACGTGAGAACGAGCGAAAGCGATCTGATCGATAGGAAGTTTTTTCAGGGGCGGATCGATCAGGTAGTGGAGATCGATGCGAACTCTGAAGTGGCAATGGGCCTGCGTGCAGCAGTTTTGGGCTGCTACAAGAGGGATCCTTTCTGGACCGGGGTCAAAAAAGATTCACTGCACCATTCTTCTGTGTGGGCTGTATATATATATAACTGGGTTTGGGCCAGGGTCATCGGGATTGGGGTCAATTGACCCCGGCCCAACACTGTAGCTCCGCCCTGGGTGAGGTCGACCCCGACCACCTCGTCGGCCTCGCCGAGAGTATAAGGCCGCAGCGCCCCCCCCCGCCTCGCTTCCTCTCCCTTCTCCAGCGCCGGGGAGAAGCGCCCGAAGCCGCCACCGTCTCCGAGCGTCGCCATGGCCCGTCGAAGCCGCGGCCACTGGCCTCATCGCACCCCACCGCCGTGCCCATCCGCACCTTGGGCCTCGTCTTCTTCGTCTACAGAACCAGGTTGGCGCCGGGGAGCCTCAACAACGCCGGTTGTGCCCGTTCCCCTCGCCGGTGCTTGCCTCGGTTACCTCAGCGACCTTCAGCTCCGATCCTCCCCGCGTCCACGCGAGCTCGCCGTCGTCTACCTCGTTGTGAGCTCCCACGCCGATTCCCCTTCCCATCTCCTGTTTTCGTCTCGCTGTTGGTCGTCGTCCCGCGCACGCCAGCGCGACTCCGTGCCCGGGCCCCGTCCCCGCCGTCACGCCCGAGCTCCGAGGAGCTCGCGGCCGCCGTTGCGCCGATGCTGCAGCCGCCCGCCTTCCGCGTCCGTGGATGCGCCGTCGCGCTCGCCGGCCGTCCCCTCCACCCCGCTGCCATGTTCCAGCCACCGTCCGCATAGCCCCTGGCCGCCGGCGCTCATGCCTGGCCCTCCCCATCGCCCGGGCAGGCTACGGCCTCGGGCACGGGCGCCCCTCCGCCCCGTTTTCTCCTACGGCGCCCCGCACCGGGGCCAGGCCGCGCCCCGCTCTCCCGCCCCTCGCAACTGCTTCGGCCGGCCGCTCTTGGCCATGGCCTCGCCTTTCTCTGAACGAGCACGGGCTCATCCGAACTGATAATGGGGATTAGCCCCTGTTATTTTTGTTTTTTTATTACTTAGAGTTAGCCTAATGACAGGTGGCCCTCCACTATTAGTTAATTAACTAAAAACTATAGTTAATTAAGTTAATAGACACTGACAGCTCGGCCCCATGATCTAATTAGTTTAACTAAAACATTTAGCTGTTCAGTCAATGACACATGGGTCCCACAGGGGCCTTTGACCAGTCAACATTGACCAGTCAACTGCCGACTTGGCAGTTGACTGGGCCCTTTGTCAGCCCCACACAGCCGCGGGCTGGGTGTACTTTTGGGTACACTTAGCATTTCTAATCTATTTTCGAAATATTATTAATTTCAGAAAATGGTTTAATCTTTGATAATTTATAGAAAATAAATCGTAACTCGGATGAAAATGTTTTCTATATGAAAGTTGCTTAGAAAAATCCAATGAATCCGAATACGCGGTCCGTTCATCTGTCACATGCCCCTAGCATGCTGAACATGGGACATTCCCCCTCCGGTCATTTGTGTGACAGGTCCGGAACCGGGAAAACATTCCCGGTTGATTTTCCCCTTATCCTTTATCGTGTACCATTACGTTAGGTCACACCTAGCACAGCTTATTGCCATGTTATGCCTTGTGATGCATTATTTGCTCTGTATTTACTGTTTCTTTCCCCTCTTCTCTCCGGTAGACCCCGAGACCGATGATGCCGCTGTGATCGACTACGTCACCTATGACCCCTCCTTGTCTGAGCAACCAGGCAAGCAAACCCTCCTTGAGCATTCCGATATCGCCCATTTCTTTCCCTCTCATGCTTGCATTAGAACTGCTACTGCTTTCTGTATGATCCTACTCTGATGCATAGCCTGTTTTGTTACCTGCTTTCATACCTTACCTGCTTATCCTAAACTGCTTAGTATAGGTTGGTTAGTGATCCATCAGTGACCCCCACCTTGTCCCAGTTGCCTCGCTTTATGTTTGATGACTCGATCAACATGATCGACGTCCAGGCCCCGACACCGCACATCACCCCCCTAGTTGTATGACTCTGCAGAGTTACAATCGAGTGCTGAGGGTGGAACCTCTTACATCACTCCTGATGAGATCTCTGTAGTATAGCTATCCGGTCGTGGTCATCGAGGGTGATTTCCTCCTTAACCACTTCCGATACGACTCTGTCGTGCAACCCCTCAAGTGTGAACCTCGAGGGTGGTCCCCCTGGACTGACTGAGATAAGAAAAGCTGGTATGAACTCGACCTCTTTTGTTTTTGTAAATATGATTAGTTCATCATTCCTGATTCAGCCTATTATGAATAAACATGTTTGCAATGACAACTAGAGATCATAGTTTCTTGTGCCATGCTTTATTAGCTAGGAGCTTATAATGGTTTACCTTGCGTGCCAACATGCTAGTAAAATGGTTATGATCTGGTATGATAGGGTGGTATCCTCCTCTGAATGATTTAAGTGACTTGACTTGGCGCATGTTCACGCATGTAGTTGAAACAACATCAACATAGCCTTCACGATATTTATGTTCATGGTGGATTATATCCTACTCATGCTTGCATTCGGTGTTGATTAATTTTAACGCATGTTCATGACTGTTGTCGCTCTCTAGCTGGTCGCTTCCCAGTCTTTTGCTAGCCTTCACCTGTACTAAGCGGGAATACTGCTTGTGCATCCAATCCCTTAAACCCCAAAGTTATTTCATATAAGTCCACCATACCTACCTATATACGGTATCTACCTGCTGTTCCAAGTAAATTTGTATGTGCCAAACTCTAAACCTTCAAATAAATATCTTGTAATGTATGCTCGAATAGCTCATGTATTAACTAGGGTTGTCCGTATCTTCCATGTTAGGCGGGTTATTCTCAAGAGGAGTGGACTCCGCTCCTCACTCAAGAGATAAATGGCTGGTCACCGGGATGCCCAGTCCCATGCTTTATGCAAAATAAATAAAAATAATTGCAAACAAAACTCCCCCTGGGACTCTTGATAGTTGGAGGCACTCGTTGTTTCGAGCAAGCCATGGATTGATGCTTGTTGGTGGAAGGGGGAGTATAAACTTTATCATTCTGTTTGGGAACCGCCTATAATGTGTGTAGCATGGAAGACACTGCCATCTCTTGGTTGTTATGTTGACAATGAAAGTATACTGCTCAAAATATTATTCATCTCTATTTCAAAACCGAGCTCTGGCACCTCTACAAATCCCTTCTTCCCTCTGCGAAGGGCCTATCTATTTACTTTTATGCTGAGTCATCATCCTATTATTAAAAAGCACCAGTTGGAGAGCACCGCTGTCATTTGCATTCATTACTGTTAGTTTACATTGAGTATGACTCAACTGGATCTCTTTTACCATGAATTACAATGTCTAGTCAGTCCTTGGTCTTTAAAGGTGCTCTGCATTTATGTTTTGCGGTCTCAGAAAGGGCTAGAGAGATACCACCTTGTTATATTATATTATGATTGTTTTGAGAAAGTGTTGTCATCCGAGATTTATTATTATTGCTCGCTAGTTGATTATGCTATTGATATGAGTAAACTTGAGACTTAAGCGTTATTGCGAATGTGGTTAGTTATAATCTTTGCTGAAAACTTGAATGCTGGCTTTACATGTTTACAACAAGAGCAAACAGAGTTTGTAAAAGTTTTTCTTTATCACTTTCAGTTTGTCAACTAAATTGCTTAAGGACAAGCAAAGGTTTAAGCTTGGGGGAGTTGATACGTCTCCGTCGTATCTACTTTTCCAAACACTTTTGGCCTTGTTTTGGACTCTAACTTGCATGATTTGAATGGAACTAACCCGGACTGACGTTGTTTTCAGCAGAATTACCATGGTGTTATTTATGTGCAGAAACAAACGTTCATGGAATGACCTG
This sequence comes from Triticum aestivum, assembly GCF_018294505.1. Lineage (NCBI taxonomy): Eukaryota > Viridiplantae > Streptophyta > Magnoliopsida > Poales > Poaceae > Triticum > Triticum aestivum. The sequence goes on along the minus strand of NC_057794.1, from coordinate 44,473,035 downwards.
AGACTTCACAAAGCAACTTTTTGGAAAATATAAAAAATACCTGCAAAAGATGAAGGCCAGGGAGCCCACCACCTGTCCACGAGGGTGGGGGCGCGCCCCCTACCTCGTGGGCCCCCTGGTGCCTCTCCGACTCCAACTCCAACTCTATATATTGCATTTCGGGGAGAGAAAAATCAGAGAGAAGAATTCATCGCGTTTTACGATACGGAGCTGCCGCCAAGCCCTAAAACCTCTTGAGAGGGCTGATCTGGAGTCCGTTCGGGGCTCCGAAGAGGGGAATCCGTCGCCATCGTCATTATCAACCATCCTCCATCACCAATTTCATGATGCTCACCGCCGTGCGTGAATAATTTCATCGTAGGCTTGCTGGATGGTGATGGGTTGGATGAGATCTATCATGTAATCGAGTTAATTTTGTTAGGTTTGATCCCTAGCATCCACTATGTTCTGAGATTGATGTTGCTATGACTTTGCTATGCTTAATGCTTGTCACTAGGGCACGAGTGCCATGATTTCATATCTGAACCTATTATGTTTTCATCAATATATGAGTGTTCTTGATCCTATCTTGCAATTCTATAGTCATCTATTATGTGTTATGATCCGTTAACCCCGAAGTGACCATAATCGGGATACTTACCGGTGATGACCGTAGTTTGAGGAGTTCATGTATTCACTATGTGTTAATGCTTTGTTCTGGTATTCTATTAAAAGGACGCCTTAATATCCCTTACTTTCTGTAAGGACCCCACTGCCACGGGAGGGTAGGACAAAAGATGTCATGCAAGTTCTTTTCCATAAGCACGTATGACTATATTTGGAATACATGCCTACATTACATTGATGAACTGGAGCTAGTCCTGTGTCACCCTAGGTTATGACTGTTACATGATGAACCGCATCCGTCATAATTCTCCATCACGGATCCATTGCCTACGAGCTTTCCATATATTGTTCTTCACTTATTTACTTTTCCGTTGCTATTGCTATCATCACTACAAAATACCAAAAACATTACTTTTACTAATGTTACCTTTTGCTATCGTTACCACTACTATCATATTACTTTGCTACTAAACACTTTGCTGTAGATACTAAGTTTCCATGTGTGGTTGAATGAACAACTCAGCTGCTAATACTTGAGAATATTCTTTGGCTCCCCTTGTGTCGAAGCAACAAATTTGGGTTGAATACTTTACCCTCGAAAACTGTTGCGATCCCCTATACTTGTGGGTTATCATCTATCATGAAAATAAGGATTCCAATAATTGTGCTCAAGTGCTAGAAGAAGAACGCATTAGAATGTTTGGCACTAAATATTTGAATGATGAGCATGATTGCAATGTTGTTAGTATGAATTCCTTGAATATCCATGATACTAATGATATGCAAAGCCACAAGCTTGGGGAAGCTATGTTTGATGAAGATTATATTTTTTTGTCCCCCAAATTTTGATGAGCAAATTTATTTTGATGATAGCATGCCTCCTATTTATGATGATTATATTGATGAAAGTGGGTTTCACTAGTAGAAAAAGGGCCTATTGTCCCGGTTCGTAAGGGCCTTTTGTCCCGGTTCCTGAACCGGGACTAAAGGGTCGATACTAATGCCCTGTCCCTTTAGTCCCGGTTCAATCCAGAACCGAGACAGATGGGCCTCCACGTGGCCTGTGCGCGGAGCCCAGGCAAGAGGGCCTTTGGTCCCGGTTGGTGGCACCAACCGGGACCAATAGGCATTCACGCGTTAGCATTTCTGTGGCTGGGGTTTTTGTTTTGTTTTGAAGGGAGGGGGGATTGGGGTTTTGGGGGGTTAATTTAGGTGTTTCACATATTGTGTTAGCTAGCTATAATTAATAGAGAGAAGTGTCCTCTCTTATGTCCGTGCTTGGTCGATGCTACGTACTATACATACATATAGAGAGGACTAGACACGCTAGCTAGCTAGTAAGCAAAAGAAGGAAACAGAAGATCGTCATGAACATATATGCATATAGAGAGAAGTGATATCGACCACCTCTCCTTCTCCGAGAGATTGGTCGAACAACAAGTTCTCGTATATATATCCGACACTACCAGCTACATATATACAATAATTATCTCTTACAAATATAATCTCCTAACATACGGACTCATGGTCCACATAGTATTCTCCGTCTTCAACGATGACGTGGTCAAGAAAGAATGCCACCAATTCCTCTTGAATTGCTCGCATGCGAGCTGGTGCTAGGAGTTCATCCCGCTTCCGGAACATCTAATTTGAAGAAGGGGATCAATACATATATATATGAATGAATGAAACTCAACACAAATGATGGTAATAAAATAAAATTGTGAATGTTGTTATTTACGCACTTCATATTGTTCGTCAGAGTAGCCCCGCTCACAGGTCGTGTGGCGGATGGACTCGCAAATGCAGTATCCACAAAAATCATTCCCTTGTTCCTGCCACAACCACTTGACAAGAAATAGAGGTCAATCAAAGTGATAAGCAAGAATGCCAAATGGTATTGATGAAACTAGCGCTTGAATCAATAGGAGATGCGCGGAACATGCTACTATAGTACTTACTTTCGGGTGTCTAAATTGCAGTTTCTTTGGGAGACCCGGAGCTTTTTTGGTGAATTTTTTCCAAACCCTGCGAGACAAAGAAAACAATTACTTGATATATCAGGAAATGAACAAAGTTGCTGATATGGTGGATAATGATCAATTTAACTTACTTCTCGAGCATTTGAGTCATGTTCGCATAGTCCTGGGGATCTTTTCATCTTGAGTCTAAGACGGTTACTAGTCCCTGCTCAAGCTTAATCTCTAGGAGAATATAGTGGACACTGCACACGTATGCATAACTCATCAATTACATTACTATAACCTTGACTAATATATAAGGGAAACCGAATATGCACAAGACAGTAACACTCACTTGAAGTTATAAGAAAAGAGTATTATATCTTTGTTTTCATTTATTACCAACGATCGTAGCAAGTTGGCCTCGGTATCTGCGGCATGAAATTTAACCTGAGTTGCATCTATGAGATTTGTGTTAATGAACCCAATATCACTGATTTGTCTTTTCTTCAATTCGAGGATCTTCAATCTGCATAATATAGTGAGATAATTATAAATACATGCAATGAAAGAGCTAAGCTATATAGAGAGACTTAATGACAGAAGTTGTACTACTTACAGACAGTAGCAGGTGACCGTTGCTTTATCGAGGGCTAATTGATTGAAAAATTGAAAGAACTCAAATGAAACAGGCAACAGTTCAATTCCAACGAGGTCATGCTCCTTTTTAACTCTCACATACAAAGTACTCCTCCCCCCTGACTCTCTGCAGATTTTCAAGTACCAATCATGCAATCATCGCATCATCGTTGATAGAGATCTTTCACCTTTGACGAGAGGCTTCCCGTACTCGTATCTTTGTATCTGCACGTCCATGAAATCATAATGTACATCGTCGGGCAGGTAATCTCCAAGATTATTAGTGACGATGTTGCTAGGCACCTTGAGCGGGGGGCACGATTGCTTCGCTTGTTCGCCGAGCTGGGCAATTTGTTTCCCAGCTCGTCGTTCTTTCAGCCTTTGATCACTGACAGTACTTCCCGACCGCTCCGCTTCAGCAAATTCCTTTCCAATAATGCGCTCATAGTTTCCTTTCGGCGGAGACTTGGGTGGTTTTGTTAGGGCAGCCAGAGTGCGCTTCGCTTTCACCGGATCTATCTTCTCCTCCGGAGGTGGATGTTTCTTTGCTTTCACCCCTTCAAAGAAGTTCCTCACTTCTTCTCACGCGATCTCGGTGTTCTCCTCCGGGGTCCTCTCGTATGGTAACTTCTCTGGAGTCTTCAGAGAAGGACCAAATCTGTATGTCCTCCCGCCTCTGGCTGTACTGCTAGACACCGGCAGAGCAGACGGAGTGGTTGTCTTCTTTACTTCCTTACGAGGCGGAGGATAAGGACTACGACGCGCCGGAGCAGCCAAAGCGGCGGCAGGTCTCTTCCGCCCTTGCTGACGAGGCGGAGAAGGAGGATGCTGGCTGCTCGGGCGCGCCGGTGTAGGCGGAGAAGGAGGCGGAGTGCCGCCACGTGTCGGAGAAGGAGCCGGCCGAGTGCCCTGACCGTCACTCGCCAAAGGAGAAGGCGGTGGAGGAGGCAGAGTGCCCTGACTCGCCGGAGGACGAGGAGGAGGCGGAGGCTTCCAGTTCGGAAGGTTGGTGAGCTCCTTCCGCCATAGGCATGGAGTCTTCAGAGCAGAACCCAGCCGAGTCTCCCCTTCACCGGTAGGGTGGTCAAGCTGGAGGCCCTCAAATCCCTCCGTTATCATCCACCATCACCCTAGCATATCCTTCTGGAATCGGCCGGCAATGAAAAGTTGCGCCGGGTTCAGTAGGAAAAACAGAGCCAACAGCCGCCTTGACCTTCATATTAATCCATTGCGTCATAAGGTGGCAATTTTGAGACTCCGTGATAGCATCCACGGGATAGCTGGCAGGAGCCGTCAAGACATGCTCCGGCTGAAGCAGCTCGGTGGAAGCCACGCTGCTTCTCCACTGAGATGGCGGGGTAGCTTTGGGGGAAGCTCCGGCAGTTCGTTTGCTGCGATTTGCTTCTCGTTCCTCTATCGCTTGTACCCTAGCGTGCAACTCCTGCAGTTGGGTCTGCTTCACTTTCTTCCTCCTCTCGTGGCATTTGTAACCGCCTGCGTCCGGAAACCCAACCTTCCATGGAATGGAGCCTGGCGTGCCTCGTGTCCGTCCAGGGTGCTCAGGATTCCCGAGGGCCATTGTGAGTGTAACGCCCGGATAATTAGGCTACAGTAATTCCCTGCTAATGGGGCCACGTCACCATGATCACTGTTGTTAATCTCGCGATGATTCCAATCCCGTCCGAATGCAAATTCAAATTCAAAGGCAAGTCAAACAATTAAAGTTTTCAAATGTCAAAACTAAAAAAAGTACAAACTGTGACAAATAAATATTAAATAATATTGGTGGAGAAACCCCATTTTTATATATTTAAATGCACTAAATTAATTCAACATCGATAAAACAATTATTTAAGATGCTTTAAAAATAATAAACAAATGCAAAAACTTTATTTAACGTGCCAAATTGTTCATGGCAGTGAAATATTTAGTAATACTAATTTAGGGACTATTGTTGCATTTTGATTAAACTAAAATAAATTAAGAGCTAAAAGAAAACAGAAAGGGAAAATCTAAATAGAAAAGGAATTGGAAAGGAAAACTACCACACTAGGCACTAAGGCCTACTGCTACAGAAAAAGGCCCAGCCCACCTAACCATCCATCTCCTGCCTCACGTACAGAGGAGGCAGGGCCATGGCGTGTCGACCATCCACCGCCTCCATGGCTCGATGGCCGACGTCTGGCGCTACAGGAAGCCTGGGAGAGGATAAGGGCGATGCCCCCGACGCCCAAGACAACCCTAGCTCATTCCTCCCCTTCCCCACGGCCGATCCCCTCGATCCCGAGCTCGGTTGTCGCCGCACCTTCGTCGATCCCGCAACCATCGACTCCCCATCGCTGCATCGCCATGTCCATGAGGTTCTTCGTCGTCTGATTCATCGTCTCCACCACCGGATCGACCCCGGGAACCACACGGACGATGCCCACGTCTTCTTCTTCACCCACGGCCGCCGCGACCAACGCCGTCGATCTCCACCACCGGCACCTCCCTGCCTCGCCGAGCTCGTCCACGGCCTCCTCAGGGTGAGCTACTCGCTCCGTCCCCCTTCCTCCCCGTCGAATCCATCGTCGTAGGCCGCGGTTCGACCGCCATGGCCGGAGCTCGCGGACGCCGTACGCGCCCAGGCGCCCGTGGCTGCGCCCTGGGCCCTGCACGCATGCGCACCTGTGCTCCACGCCCACTCCCTCTGTTCGCGGCATGAGCCCCCGGCCGCGCCCACTGCCGTGGCCCTCTGTCGCTGATGCCCGTCGCTGCCGCTGCTCATCACCGCGACCGCGCCTGCGTCCCGCGCCCTTGGCCACTCAGCCCGCGCCCTACCCGGCGTCCGACCTTGCTCGCGCGTGGCCGCGCCCGTCCGCTGCCGCGCTGCTGCTTCCGGCCGCCGCTGTCACTGCTCTGTTTTAGCTGCTGTCGCTGCTGTGTTGTTGTCTGCTGCTGGTGCCCTCGCCCGCGCGTGTGTGCCTGGCCGCCCATGGGCGCCATCCCAGTGTGCCGCCGTTGCTCGTACTTCCTGCTACTGCCCCGCTGCTCACCCCTGCGGCTTTTGCTGATGCCTGCTGCTACTCTTGTGGCCGTGCTACTGCTCCTGTGTGCCACTAGCTGCTCTCTAGGTGCTGCGTTGTGGTACTGCTGCTCGTGCTTAGCTACTGCTGTTGGTGCTGCTTCTATTCCGCCTGCTATTGCTGTTGTTGGCCACGACCATGTCCATGGCCGTGTGCTTTTTGAGTGTGTGTGTGCACAGCCAAGTGCTCGCATGTGTCTTTGGCAGATGGGCTAATCCCCAATTAAAACAAACCCCTTTTTGTTAGACTATTTTATAACCTAAAATCTAAAAAGCGGCCGGCCACCATCTGGTGGAAACGAGCGGCCGCGCTAGCCGACAACCCTTTGTTCCGCTCGCTCACAGCGGCTCTGGTTCCTTCTTTCCCTCCGTTCGCTCACTCTCTCCACCAAGCCGAGGCGAGGCGGCGGCCGCCGCCGCAGCGACCCCGGCGAGCCCTCCTTCTCCCCGCTTCCCCGACAATCGCCCGCATGCCGAGGGAGCCCTAGAAGCACGGGCCACAACCGCGGGCCTCGGATCTCGCCCCGACTCGATCGACTCCATCCAGTTCATCTTCGGCGAGGACGCCGGCGATCCCTCCTTCTCCCCCGCGCCCCCGCGGCCGGCCAGCATGCCTTGGCTTCGAGGGAGCCCTAGGTGCGTGCGCTACAGCCGCGGGGATCGAATCTCGCTCCGTCTTGACGCCATCTGGTCAGATCGAGGCCTTAAACTCCCTACTCTTCTCCTCATATCTGCAGTTCCAAACTGATGTGTAGCCGAAACTGCACGCATGACATACAGCCGACAATCATATCCAACGATGCACCAGTGCTGCTGCCATGCATCGTACGCTGTAATTTTAGCGTCGTCCACAAATCATGTGTATAAAATCGTGTGTATAGCAGTGTTGTTTGCAGTTGAGTCAGTGCTAATCTCCTTGTGCTTGGAAAACAGTGTTCGAAACTACTGTACTAGTCTGACGAACAGTTTACTGACACTTTTGCTAAATCATTTTCAGTTAGGACATGGAAATAGTCTGAACTATTGTAGGATTATTATAGACAATGGAAATAGTTTTGATAGAACACAGTTGTACTAAGTTGGTCATGGTTGTAGTCTAAGTTGGACACGATCATTGCGAAATTGCATAACACAGCCATACTAAGTTGGCTAGATGATGATTTTGCTTAAGTTTATCTTTTTTTTTACTAGTCACATTTTTTTGGTATCCACAGTAGTTGTAGTTGCACACATAGTAGTTCTCAGTTGGATACGACCTTTGAGAAGTTGCATAATGTAGTGATACTATGTCGGCTAGATAACGTCTCCGCCACAGGACGTCGGAGCACTGAAACATTTTTGTTACCAGACTTGCACCAAAGCAACATATTTTTATTCATACGTTCTTTTCAGTTGTGATTGTAGTGTCTTATTTGGAGTTGTACTATGAACCGCCACTCCATGCATGTCCACCAAAAACTGGGCAGTATCAACACGGGACATCCTTGTCCGATGTTGCAACGTTAGGGGTCTTAGGGTTAGTTATTTAGAAGTTTTTGCAGATTTTGTGTGAATGTTTTTTAGCCATTTGTGCAACCGGGGCAGCTTCCCTTGTGCAACCTGTTATATTGAACTCGCCAACTTCATGTTTAAAAATAGCCAACCTAACTTTTTGTTTTTGATGGAATTTTTTGTTTTTGGCTGGCAGTTCTTTTGTACAACTAGGCAGCAAATCATGTGCAACTTTTATTTTAATTCAACCAGGGTAGTCTTTCTAAGGCTGCTATTTTTTTAGTTGCACAATGAGCATGCAAACGATGTGGATCACACGGTGATACAAAGGCATTTTGTAGCCTTTTTTTTGCAACTAGGCAGGTCCCCTTATCCAAGTTGTTTTGATTGACTTGCCAACCAAGTAGTATAACTATTTCTGGATGGCAATTTTGTTAATTTGACAAATATGTTTGTTCTTTTTCTGTTTTGCAGAGACAAATTGGTTGGTGAAGGAGAGGTGCCTGGCAGTGAAACAAAGGTTCATATTTTCTTTTTCTTTTATCCCATGACCATTAATTATGCTCTTCTCTTTTACCCTCTCAGTAGTTCAATCTTTTTTGTTCATTGTAGGGTTCTCCAAATAGGACCTTTCGGCGGGACTCAAAACGGGGTGCTAAGCAGGAACCATGTGGCACTGATAATGACGGGGATGGAGAGGATGATGACGTGTCCCAGAGAGTATCTAAGTGAGTTGGCATCCTCATACTTTTCTAGTTGCACAAGAGTACCTAATTAGTTGGCATCCTCAGCATTTCTAGTTGCACAATACCATCCAACTAGTTGACATCCTTAGTCTTTTTGTAGCTGCGTTGACACCCTCAGCATTTCTTCTAGAAGCCTGAAACCTGAATGTGCAATTTTTGATTGGTCATGCAAGCGATGAATATTTCTTTTCGAGTATCTAATTAATTGGCATCCTCAATATTTATAGTTGCACAATAGTATTCAATTAGGTGGCATCCTCAGCATTTCTACTTGCACAAACATTATCCAAGTAATTGACATCCTCAACCTTTCTAGTTGCACAAGAGTAACTAATTTTTTAGTCCCATCTTCAAATTTTTGAGGGTTGCCCAAGAGTATCTAATGACTTGGCACCCTCAGCCTTTCTAGTTGCACATGAGTATTAATTAGTTGGCATCCTGAGCATTTTTTAGTTACACAATAGCATCTAACTAGTTAACATCCTCAACCTTCCTAGTTGCACAAGAATAACTATTTTAGTTGGCATCCTATGCATTTTGTAGTTGCACAACTAACATAATATCAAGTTGGCATCGTCAACCTTTTTTATCTAGTTTTTCAGAAGAACATATATTTTGTGTGCAATGTTAACTAATCACCTTTGGCTCCTTTTGTTTTGCAAAACCGCATGTGCTCAAGTCGGAATGTGATCACCTTTGGCACCTTTTTCTCATGACAAGAAAAATAATTTCATCTTCTTTCCTATTTACTTTTAGTAACATCCTATAGAACATATTCCCCCTATTTGCAATTTGTGTGAGACAAGCCTATTTGTACGCTCATTTTTAATATTGTTCTTGTGCTTTTTCTAGTCTGGTTTCTTTGCTGCACACATTTATAGAAAAAGTTGGGATTTGGATACAAGTTTAGTTGCACAATTATATGTTTATATTTGCAGACAGCAAACTCAGTCTTTTTTAGTTTCATCTAGTATGTGTGTTGGTTGTACACATTTTTTGCAGGAAAAGATGGACTGAATGTAGTGTCTGTGCAAATAGAAGCCCATATTTGTGCCAACTAAACATGGATCCAAAACCATCTTTTCCTGCAATGTGTGCAACCAACAGCCAAAAGATTAGAACAGATGGTCTCCAGTCTGGGCTGTTTTGTTGTACATTTGCATAAAAAGGTTGGCTTGGACCCGTGCTTAGTTGCACAAATATGTTCAGAAACAGTACACCCAATCCATCTTTCTAGTCTGGGATGTTTTTTTTGCACACATATTGCAGGAAAGTTGGTTATGGACTAATGGCTTAGTTGCACAAATATGTGCTTCTTTTCGCACAAACAGTACACCCAATCCATCTTTCTAGTCTGGGTTGTTTGTTGCACATATTTTGCAGGAAACATGTCATTGGATTAATGCTTAGTGTGCAAATATATTTACTCCTTTATAGTTTTGGCTGTTGGTTGCACACATTGTAGAAAAAGTTGGCTTGGATCCACGATTTAGTTGCACAAATATGGACTTCTATTTGCACAGACACTACATCCACTCCATGTTTCTAGTCTGGGCTGTTTGTTGCACATTATTTTTTGCAAAACTACTCCCTTGTGTCTATTTGCACACATTTAGGCAGAAGTTGGTTTTGCTACTGGGTCTACTTGCACAAAGTGGTGTTTAATTACAGAGACATTAGATTACTGTTGCTACTCCCTTCAATTAGGAGAAGATTGGTGGTAGATCCAGAGGCAAAGGGGAAGGGGAAGTGAAGAAGGGAGGATCTGGAGCCAAAAGGGAACTTACCTTAATTGATGTTGCCTAGTACGCCTCTCTCCTCCCTCTACTTCCGCTCGGCCAACTGCTCATTACGTGAAGTTGGTTCATGTAGCACTAAAATTGCATCACGTTGTATTATAATTGGTTGTGGTAGCACAAACGGTGGTCTAAAAAATAGTTGCATCTCATAGTATAAAAGTTGCACCATCTAGTACAACCAGTTGGCAATGAAAAAAGTTCATCGAAACGTATATAAATGGGGTCTACTTTTAAAGATCTCGTCGCGAGGGTTCCGATGGTGGAAACGGATTTTAATTTTGACATGTAATTCGAAAGTTATAGCTTTTTGAATTTTTTGGAATGCAATTAATTGCCTTTTTACTTTATTACTGGCATGGCAGAGCATATGAAAAAGCACAAGAATCGTTTTTGGCGCGAAGAGCCGCGGGCCCGCCGCGTCAGCAAGTCTACTCTCTTCTCGCCCCTTCGTCGTCCTCATCGCCTCGTTTCCCGTGGAGAATCAATGCCAAAACTGCCGCGCGCTGCCGCGCCGGTCAGTCTCCATTGATGCCTCACGGGTGGCGCAATAAAGGCTGGGCGACGCGTCCCTCGGCTGCCACGCAATCACGCCACGCGTAACGCGCCTGCCAAGCCTACCACGCGGCGTCTCCGCCTATAAAAGCCGACTGCAAGCGCGCCGGAGAGACTCACCCCGATCATCCACCGACGACGCGCTCATTTCTCCCCCTTTCCTCCTCTCGCCGTCACGAGTTGAGAAAGCATGGCCGAGCGTTTCCCAGGCGAACGGATTCGGGCGCCGTCATCTGCACGAGGACGAGGCTCGCCTCCTTTTCGAGGCCGAGTACCCGGTCCCGCCGGACATGCGGGTGCCCGGGGCGTGGAGGACCAGCGCCGGCGGCGTGCCGGTGCCCCCAGTACCCACCGGCGCGGCGCGGTGTGCGAAGATCGCACGCATCCGCTCGTCCCTGCCGCGTGCGGCGAGGGAGGGGCCCCGGTACGTCCCTGTTAGCCCTCTGGGAGCCGTACTTCCGCCGACGGCACGGCGAGCAGCTCGAGGCCACCAACGACGTCGTGCCCTCCGGCAGGTTCAACGCCGCTGGCCGGCATCGGTGGTGGGGCGTGCCGGGCGCACGTTGGAGTCCGTCCTCGAGTACATCGAGGGCGGCAACACGCCGCGCCTCGAGTACCCCGCTCCCCCGTCCTTCTCACGCCTCCGGGGAAGCTCCTGGACGCCGAGGCGCATGGTGACCGGGGTGTCCTCCTCCTCGTCCGGCGGCTCTCCCTGCCTCCACCTCCGCCCCGTCAAGTCGGAGCCCCAGGACACGCCTGTCAGCGCGCGTACCCGCAGCTCCGGCGTCCTCGTCGAGCCCAAGGTGGAGTCCAGCCTCCCCCGGAGTACGAGGAGATAGCCCGGCGCGGCTTCTCCGACGAGGACGCCATGCGGTGGTCGCGCGACGACTACCTGCGCGAGGAGATGATCCGACAGCGCCGGGCCCTGGAGGAGATCGCCGCCCGCAAACGTGGGCGCGAGGACGAGGACGGTGTCATCGTCCTTGATAGCGACGACGACGACGCCCCCGGACCGTCCAACCCGCCGCGCCAACCGGGGGAGGGATGCAGCAGGGACGGCGGAGGCGTAGGCGGGGGCGACGACGACGATGACGACGACGGTGACTACACGCGGTTCTACAGCCTCCTCGGCATGTAGAACCGCGTGGGCGGGCGGCGAGGCGGGCGGCGAAGGAGACGGCGGGGGTAGCCCGCGGTAGTTTTTTTCTTTTTTTATAAAATATGTTTAAATTTGAACGAACTCGCCCGTGTTTGCGTTGTGTTTGCACCGAATTTGAACATTTTAAAAACCCGTGGGGGCGCGACTGAGGGACATCACGCCTCCGGTGCGCGGTTTAGCGCCGGTGCGCCTCAGGGGCGATTTTTTGCCCTTCCTGGAGGGCCAACGGCTGGAGATGCCTAAGTGCTGGCGCGGGTGTGCTCGTTGGCGGCGTCGCGGGCGCGCAGCTCCCTGATCTCCTCCTCCCACTTGTCCACCCTCTCCTTGTGGATCCTGTGACGCACGCAATACAACAAGTAGTTGGTGAGCACCCGCTCGAGGAGCAAGCATGACGATGATGGGGCTTGCCGCGGCGAGTTTCTTTTCTGACGTGCAGAGGCGGTCCTCGAAGTCGGCGGCGAGGTCCTTGAACATGGCGCGCCCGGAGTCCAGCATCTCCGACACCTGCAATGCCACCGGCATCACTAGACGATTAAGGTGGAATCGGTGGGGGAGGAGGAGAGGGTGAAGAGGCGCACCTTGCGAGTGAAGTTGTCGATGGCGAGGAGGATGCGTTGGACGTGCTCCTCCGTCTCCGCCGACCCCACCACCTCAGCCTCTGCCGCCGCCACGACGGCCGTCTCGTCCCCGTCCATCTCCGTGGCGGCCGCGCGCTGACGGCGACCCCAGAGGACGCCGGCGCTCCCCTGGCTCGCGGTGTCGTCGTTGTCGTTGCTTTGCACAAACGCGTGCAGCATTCGATTACTCGCGAACTCGAAAACTTCACGGGAAACTCGAATTCGACTCCGAAACTCGATCACCAGCGCGCTCCAAATGTTTCAGTGGCTTAGGGCCTGTTCGTGAGCTCGCCGAAAAGAGGAGAGTTTTTTTTCCTAAAATCTAAAAAGTGCACGCGCACCATTTAGACGGAACGAGCGGCCGGCTCCTGGCCGCTCGATCCCGCCCTGAATCGCCGCACGCGTCCAACTTTCGTAGGCTACGATTTTCCCCGAGTTTCCCATTCTACCCCTCCGCCGACACGTTCCCCTCTTCCTCGCCCGACGCCACCGACCACTCGCTCCCCACTCGCCCCCGATCTCTCTCTCTCTCTTGCACGACGCCCCCGCTCGCCTTTCTCTCTCTCTTGCGCGACACCGGCCACCAGTCGCCTCTCTCTCGCGCGCGCGACGCCGCTCTCTCCCCGTTGATGCGCCCTCTCTCTCCCTCTCGCCGGCATCTTGCTCCGCACCGCTGCTCACCGCTCCCCACCACCCTGGTTCACACAAAGCTGCCATTTTTATTCGCCGGCGATGCGCTGCTGGGCGAGGAGGAGCTGGATCCACATGCGCTGGTCCTCGATCTGCTTGTGGATAGGCGTGAGGAGTCGCTGAAGCGGAGCCCGAGCAGCGCCGACGCGGGCGTGAAGACGACGGCGGGAGGAGGTGGAGCCCGAGCGGGAGGATCTGGAGCCGCATCTCAAGTATTGAAGCTACCCCGACGACGCAACGACGCTTGATGTGGAGCGGCGCCTGAGCCGCGGAGTCGGCGGTCATATCCATGGCGACGGCGACGCCGCCAAAGGTACTCTTCCTCCTCTAGTTCAATTCAACCCCTTTCTTTCATGGATTAAAGCATGGAGTACATTCAGTTCAGCCCCTTGCACTGATTTGGAGGTAGCAGTAGCAATAGCACTGATTTGCAGTGATTTAGAGTAGTTGCAGTAAATCTGAATTACTCCAGTGTGCAGATTTGCAGTAAACTTGAATTACACTAGTGTGGATTTGCACTGATTTGGAATAGCTTTGATGCAGTAGGCCTGCTTATTTGATCTACAGTTGGGAAGGAGATTAATAGGCCTGCTTATTTGAAGATTTATAGTTGCACAGGAGTATTCAATTAGTTGGCATACTCATCATTTCTACTTGCACAAACTGTATCCAATTAATTGACATCCTCAGCCACAAGAGTAGCTATTTTTTAGTCCCATCTTCAAATTTTTGAGGGTTGCCCAAGAGTATCAAATGACTTGGCACCCTCAGCCTTTCTAGTTGCACAGGAGTATTTAATTAGTTGGCATCTTGAGCATTTTCTTGTTACACAATAACACCTAACTAGTTGACATCCTCAGCCTTTCTAGTTGCACAAGAGTAACTACTTTTAGTTGGCATCCTCTGCATTTTGTAGTTGCATAACTAACATAATATCAAGTTGGCATCATCAACCTTTTTTATCCAGTTTTTTCTGAAGAAGGACAAATATTTTGTATGCAGTGTTAACTAATCACCTTCGGCACCTTTTGTTTGCAAAACCTTAGGTGATCACGTCGGCCGCCCACTAGTGCAGGAGTTCCGAAGTCGAGGTGAACGACGCCCATCTTGTATTGGTTTGATTCCGAGAAGATGAAATGCAGCTTCCCTCCCAGGGCGGCGACGACACCAGCTATGACTCTCTTGGTCGGGAGAGTGGAAGTGCAATCGTCGTCGCCCTCTGGGAGAGTGTACCCGCCGACATCATACGTGTGCTGCGCCCATTCCCTGCCGCTTCCTCCATTGATTCGGCAGAACCACACGTCAGGGTCGGCGACGTCGAGCAGCACGACGGCGCAGTCAGGATGCGCCGTGGAGCTGTGGGTGAGGTAGCAGGCGCAGTTGGTGGGGACGTAGTGGTCGTCTCGTATGGGCGGGAGGGGTATGGTCTCTCCGGTGACCGGATGCCACAGCCAGGTCTCCCATGGGGCGGCCCCGTGGAGGATGAAGATCCAGCCCTGCGGGGTGGCGAAGCATATCTGGTTGTCCTGCGGGGATAGCATGGCGGGTGTCGGCTCCGTGCATGTTCTCTCTTCCGATATGCTAAACATGAGCATCTCGGGGGTGTCTTCATCATCGTCTCCGGTGGCCGCCGTCGTCTCGTTCCGTGCGGGCTGGTGTTCGAAGACGAGCAGTGGCAAGGAGTTGAGGGCGCCGTGGGGTAGCGCCATTGCTAGCTGGTCGATCGTCCTTGAAATTGAATTCAGACTCCGGCCGGTACGTGCGCTCTGTCGTCGTCGGTGGACGCGCTCAATTGTTCTGCCACTGCTCGCTTATTTCACTCCGTGACTGATCTACGGACGGTAGACTTTTATATAGAAGAAACCTAGGTTTACTGGAGTCCGAGTCGACCATGTAACCCAATCTATTGTACCGAATCTAAATTAGACTCCGAGTGTTCGAGTCAGTACGCGAATAGAATTTCCCTTTATTGCCAAACTTCAGTGTAGCCGGGTCCCCTATATACGGCATTTTACGGATATTTCGCTGTATTTTTCCTTCTTCTGTGGGAGGCCTTATTCTGGAAATATTGCGTGTTCTGATCGCCAAACTTTAACCAATCCACTCTAGAGCGTTGTTGCTGCATAATCTCTTCTCTCATGCAGCTTCCCTTCTATCTCCTTAATTCTCTGCATGCGTGACAATGACATTACCTGTTCCTTTGCTTTCTGCAATTCGCCCTTTAACTGTCTAATCTGAAGACGCACGGATCCAAACTCCTTCCTGGCCCAGGCATGCATGCGCCTCGTGATCCTTGCCAGCAACATCTAGCTCCCATGCTTTCTGAACCATGTCATCGTATGACTCATGCCTCGTCCACATCTCTTCAAACCTGAAACAGCGCACAACATTTGGCTTATTTGCAAAATTCTCTCGGACACGAATGGCCAGTGCCATATGGTCGGATTCTTCCGTCAATATGTGCTCCACTGCTGTTCCAGAATATAATTGCATGAACTCGCTAGTGCAAGTAGCTCTATCCAATGGTACTTGTATATTATCAGGAGGGTCACGCTTATTATCCCTGTATACCCAATGTCCGCCAGTGCGCACATGTCCAGGCACTCACGAAATTGCTCCATCTGGCTAATACTCCTGTCATTACCACCTAGCTGTTCGGACTGATAAAGTGCTTCATTAAAATCCCCCGCGCATATCCAAGGTAGATTATCCTGGGCCTTAAGATACTTCAGCACATCCCAAGTCTTGCCGCAACTCCGTTCGTGGCTTCCCATAGATTCCAGTGAATCTAAAGGTGCGCCCTTCAAAGGAAATGGCCGCGTCTATAAAATACTGACACCATGGTCGGACCGACACATCAACATCATCTCTCCACCGAAGCGCAAGCCCGCCACTTCTCCCTTCACAATTTACTGCCACGCCATGACGAAACCCAAGGCTCTACTTAATTTTATTCATTGGATCTTTTTTTTTCTTTTTTGTTTCTGACAGGAAAACCACCGCTGGGTTGATAGATTGTACCAGGTCCCTTAGTTTGCCCATTGTCGAGTCCAACCCCAACCCTCAACAGTTCCAGGCCAGAATATTCATAGCTCCCGGCAGCCCTGCTCTTTGGCAAGGTCTGCCGATTTGTTTGTGGGTTCGGTGCTTCGGCCCAAGTATTCCCAAACATAGGGGACCCGGCTACATTGGAAGCAATGGCGATCAGGGAAGGTTTGTCCCTAGCTCAAGACTTGAACTTGCATCGGATTCATCTAGCGTTAGATTGTCGAGGCGTCGTGGAAGAAATTCATCGTGGAAGTGGTTCCGTCTATGGGGCGGTCATTCAGGAGATTAGATTTAATTCTACTACTTTTACTTCATGTAACATAGTCGATGAATTTAGGAGCTCAAATATTGAGGCTCACAATCTAGCGAAGCATGCATTGAGGTTAGGGCCTGGCCAACATGTTTGGTTAGGACGGCCGACCGATATTCCTTTTATCCGTGTAAACGTGGTGACGGTTGAATAAAGCTTTGTGAGATTGTCTCAAAAAAAAAAACTAAGCTAGCGAGCTTTGCTGATCGTAAAACAACACAAACCCTTAAGAACAAAATCCAAGCACATATTTGAAATATTTTCGTAATTCCGAACGCCTTTTTTTCTTAGGCAACGCAAATCATTAAAAATGGTAATATTTTCTAAAAATCATGAACAATTATTTTGAAACGGGAACATTTTTT
Organism: Triticum aestivum; assembly: GCF_018294505.1. Lineage (NCBI taxonomy): Eukaryota > Viridiplantae > Streptophyta > Magnoliopsida > Poales > Poaceae > Triticum > Triticum aestivum. The sequence continues at coordinate 44,455,988 of NC_057794.1, read as the reverse complement.
GTAATTCAACAACCAAATTTGGAAAAGCGGACATTTTTTAATCTCCCAAACAAAATATAAGCACTAACATTTTTTGAAAACTGTGAACAATTATTTTGAAACGGGAACAATTTTTGTAATTCAACAACAAAATTTGGAAAAACGGACATTTTTTTAAGCTCCCAAACAAAATATGAAACATGAACATTTTTGAAAACTGTGAACAATCTTTAAAACTCCCAAAAAAGGGAAACATGAAAATTCTTAAAAATTATTGAAAACGGGAATTTTTTTAAAAGTTTTCAATAATTTTTATTAACCTTGCGAACAATTTTTGAAAAAAACACAAACAAAATTGGAAAACATGAACAATTGTTGAAACACGAACAATTTTTCACACTCTTGAAAGATGGAAATATGAACAGTTTTTAAATTTTGTGAACATCTTTTGAAATTTGTGAGCATTTCAAAGAAAACATTCTGAACAAATTGTTGAACCACAAACATTTTTCGTAATTTTCAAACATTTTTTGAAATTTATGAACATTTTTTAAAACGAGAACAGTTTTTGGATATCTGAAATGTTTGAACCTTAGGAACATTTTGAAAATGAACATTTTTTTTAAATGAGAGGACATTTTTTGAACATGTTTTTTGCAAACACAAGTTTTTAAAAACCCCGAACATATTTTCAAAATTTCAAACAATTCTGAATTCTAAACATTGTTAAAGTTTGCACATTTTGAAAAAAGAAACAGAAAAAGGAAAGGAAGGAAAAAAGAAGAAAGAAGAAAGAAACAGAAAACAGAAAAACGAAAATAGAAAAAAAAAGAAACAGAAAAGAAAAAAAATGAAGAGAAAACCTAAATGAAAACCAGGTACAAAAACAACAGGAAAAAAGAAAAACTGATTCAGGGAACCTTCTAGAAGGTTTCCAAAACTGGAGAAAGCCGTTGCTATGCTAACGCTAACGGGCCGGCCCGGATCACGTTGCTCCCTCCTGAATCCTGTGCGAACCGTCCTCAACATCTTGACGCAACGTGCGTCACATAGATTTTCCATCATCGAACGAATCGTTCGTCAGGGGGAGAACTTCCGAGCGACCTTTTCTCCGTGCAGGATTAGAGCCACATCAGATTTCCAAACCAATTCACTATAAGGATGTAGAACATCAAAATTCCTCAGGATTAGAGCCACATCTCTTAATCAAAAAAATGTACCATCTCTTATATTCCGAGTGACATTTTTGTTATTAAGAGATGGTATTTTTATGTTAAGAGATGGCATTTTTATTATTAAGAGATGGTATTTTTATGTTCGTAGGGGTGCAGCACAGAGCGAACTCCCGTTTGACTCAAAGTCCAGTTTTTTTTTTTTTAAGACTGACATGCAAACATCAAAGACTGCCATCCTCTAAAACTTTTAAACTACCATCCTCTGGATAAAAAATTCCATGAACCAAAAAATATGCACAAAATTATAAATTTATGAAAAATCATTTGTTAATAATAAAAATGCCATCTCTTAACATAAAAATACCAACTCTTAATAAAAAATGTCATCTTTTAATATAAAAATGCTAATAATAAAACATGACATCTCTTAGTAAAAATGACATCTCTTAATAATAATAAATGCCATCTCTTAACATAAAAATGCCATCTCTTAAAATAAAAATGCCATCTCTTAATTAAAAAATGTCATGCACAAAAACAAGCTTTATTTGTGAAAAAAAGAAAAAAAAAGTTTAAATTGCCATGTGACGTTGTTTGAAAATTTATAAAACTGCCATGTTGATTTTACCTAGAGAAATTGCCATTTGGTGAAAAAAGGTAGACTGAGATTCAAACCTAGGTGTCCTAGGTGGAAGTGGAGGGTCGCGCTGCTAGCCAATGCGGTGCTGCGGTGTTTTGAAAATAGTCCTTTTTCTTATAGTGAATTGGTTTGGAAATCTGATGTGGCTCTAATCCTGCACGAGGATTTGTGCAAACAAATTTGATGGGAGATAGGGCATTAGGGGGGAACCATCCCCCTGGCCGACGTTCGCTAGATAAGATTTTTTTGTTTGTGTTTTGCCTTTTTTAATTGTTCATTCATTTTCTTGTTTACCAATAAGGATTTTGGATTATTATTTTTGTTTCTATTTGGTCAACGTTACGCGTCGTCCGATTGATTTTGGGAGAAATCAGTCGAGTTGGCAGCCGTTCGAAGGCAGCCATTGGATTCGGTCAACACTTCATTCTGCTCCTTTGTGTCGCAATAAGAAGTCACAATGTCACCTATGTTGCGCTTGCAGTCACTGTGACACAACATTGCCATCGTCGCATGCCTCTTCCCATGGCATCACCGGTGGTACAGACATCGCTGTGTAACATCATTAGAATAGCGGCAACATCGGTCATTTTCTCATCATGGTGTCGTCGGAGTCCATTGCAACATAGTCGAAGTTGCAGGCACCACCGCAAAACGCTGTTGTGTATTGCAGTCACAACATCGCATGTACTTCAAAAACATCGGCCCCACTATGAACCCGCTCCTTCGCAGTGGCACATCGCCAGTAGCACCGGCTGCAACGCCACCTCATTGTGCCCCGGATTGCAGCATCCGAGCATGCATATAGGAAGGAGAGGGCCGATGTGAGCCCGGGATTGCAGCACCGGCTTGAAGCACACCATCTCGCGCGCACAAATCTTCAACCAAGGAAGAAGCACGCCGATGGTCGGACTTACAACATCGTCTTACAACTCTGCACACACATCTTGCAGCAGGCAGAGCACACCAGTGGCCAGGCTTTGCAACATCGATGATCGCTTTGTCGTGCATTGCCTAGTGGCCTTGCAACATCGGCCTTCCAACCCTAGTAATACCGATAGTCAAGCTCCCTAGCAGAATGCGGCGAGGCACAGTCCTTCCAACAATGTCTCCGTCCCGATGTTGCCCTTGTAGCGACAGACACTTGTCTAGCAGTTTCTCTCACCAGCCTCGCAACTACTATTGCGTACACCTGCAATGGCGGCAACATGACACTGGCCTTGCAACAAAGGGGTCGTGCCTTGCAGTAGCCGTGGTATGGAGGGTGTTGCGCATGGCTACTCACTTGGAGCTAGAGCATTGGTGGTGTGGCTGGTTTTGTGACCAAGATGGAGGCGACATGCGAGAGATGAGAGGCGACATGGGGGAAGAAGATAGGGTAGGACTGAGTGGAGTGTCTATGAATGATGACATGTGTGAGACAACTGACGCAACCGACATTATTAGTCGGATCGGTCGACTGAATTGCAGGCTTTTCCTTCCTCCTTTTTGTTTCTTTTTTCAGTTTTTCCCTTTTTATTTTTCTTTCCTTGTTCCTTGTTGTTTTTCTTTCATTTTAAAACATTATGCAAATATTTACTAGATTTCTTTAGAATGCATGAACCCTTCAAATTACGGGAGAAATTTTCTAAATACGTGAATATTTTCAAAATTCTATGAATATTTAAAAAATGTGTTAGATAAATTTTTAGTTAGAATAATTTATTTTTAAAATACATGAACATTTATTTATGAAACATTATTAAAACACGTGAACACTTCTTATAAATACAAAAATATCTTTTAAAATACATTGACCCTATTTTCAAATACATGGTCATTCTTTTCAAAATATGAAACATTTTTTCATGATTACACGGACCTGTTCTACATACACATTCTTGAAAAATTGAGCAGATTTTTAAGAATGCAAATTTTGTACTTGTGTGTCACGGTACATCATTTGCGCTTGAGTGTTGACCATATAGAATTTGATCTCCAAGCTTTATCTTGATCTTTACTACCTGATCAATCTTGATATCTTGAAAGCCACACCAATCCTTTCAAATCATTTCATTTGCGCTTGTGTGTTGACCATATATTCAAAAAAATAGGGTTTTGATTTTTTATGGAATTTTATAAAATTGTTAGCATTTAATTATTTTTTCTGATTTTAAAAATATATTAAGAATTATAATTTTTTTGAAAAGATGTTTGCAGTTTCAATAATTGATTGGAATTTTAAAAAAGTGTTCGTGTTTTCAAAAAATGTTTTGAATGTCCAAATAATATATTCTTTTGGAAAAAAATGTTTATAATTTGAAAATAATTTTTTTGATATATTTTCATTTTATACTTTTTTAAGAAACACTTGTAAGTCTATTCATACTCATAACAACTACAAGCACACTGATTTGAACCTAAGATAAAAAGAAAGACAAAGTAACTTTTATGACTAAGAATTACAATAAAATCTTTTGAAAACACCTTCTTAACGGCATCAATCTCAGCTCGAAGAAATATTGCGAAGATTTGGTAAAGAGGCTGCATTTGGACTGGAGCAAGGATGTTGTCACTCTTTCACCCGCATAAACATTATCAATAATGATTTTTGAAAGCACCTTGAGTCGCCCATCCAAAAAAATGCGAAGCCCAAGTACGAGATGATCCCCTAGAAGTGCATGTCGTCAAATCACTATATCGTCACCATGGTGTCGATGAAAGATTTCATCTCAACAAAGAATCAGACCAACAAAAAAGGCTTGACACAACAACATAAACTCATCAGATCTACGTGGACAAAAAACTCTCTAACCTCATGGCACCGCCAAAAGAATGAGAGGAAATTTAGTCTCACAAAACTATGATGACCACTAGACGATGGCGAAAAACGTAGAGGTCTTGAAGATCCAAGGCCCCCCTCACCTCTCAGTGCAAAGATGGCAGCCGGAGGCGAGGGAACCTAAATTTCTCAGATGACGGCAAGGCCGGCACGAGAAACCATACATATGCCTTTTTTATGAGAGCGTAGATATTTGACGCTTCTTTGAGTGAATTCAATTTATAGATGTTGCCTAGACGGTGACTTTAGTTTAACTATTGTATTACTTTGTAAGGTCTTGTGTGAATAATAAATAAAGTGGCTGCATGCATCGTCTAGATGCAGAGGCCGGGGGTCCTCCTCTATTTTTTCTAAAAAATGTATAGCATTATTGTTAGCATTCTCTATTTGGCCCCCGATGTTCAAATCCTCGCTCTGCACCAGTGTGTATCTTATATTGCATCTTGTGAGTTGATTTGTGCTTCTTATTACGAAAAAGGGTTTCCCCCGCTTTATATTACAAAGCATCCAACACCGAGACAATCGAGAGCTGATACAAACACACACCACCACTACACACACTGACAGTGTCCTGGACTAGGGGGTACTCACCACGTCGTCTCCCGATCTGTTAGATTGGGCCGAGGACCCCCATGGCCGTATACTCATGGGCCAGTTCGGGCAGCTGCCGCATACATGGAAGATTCCACAAGACTTGGTGATCAAGATAAGTACTCCTCCCCACCGGCGTATTCGGCTAGGACCCTTGTTATCCTAGGCCTCTGGTGCATTATATAAACCGAGGCCAGGCTAGTCGATAGAACATACAATCATACCATAGACTAGCTTTTAGGGTTTAGCCTCTCCGATCTCGTGGTAGATCAACTCTTGTAATACTCATATCCTCAAGAATAAATCAAGCAGGACGTAAGGTTTTACCTCCATCAAGAGGGCCCGAACCTGGATAAAACATCGTATCCCCTGCCTCATGTTACCATTCGCCTTAGACGCATAGTTCGGGACCCTACCCGAGATCCGCCGGTTTTGACACCAACATTGGTGCTTTCATTGAGAGTTCCGCTGTGTGTTCGGCAAAAGGTTGATGGCTCGCCTGCAGATCAACTGCGACTTTGACATCTTCGTTACCAGCTCGACTGGTCACCTTGGTTTGACCAAGGACTACGCCCTACCTCCGATCATCATGTTCGGATGAGGGCCTTTATAAACATCAACTCCGATCTCTATCAAGATCATGGAGGAATCATCCAGGGAGCCCGGGGGCTCAACGTCAACATTGCCCTCGGGCGACCGTGCTATTTTTCTAGACAACAAACTTGTGTCCGCCGCCACCGCCTGCTAAAGTGTCTTTTTAACGATCGCTTTGGTGGAATTGTGCAGAATTGAGTCTACAACAACCCTGGAAAATTTCGTCGAGTTCCGATGGAGGAATCTCTGGCAATCCACGATATACCGGAGCCCTCTAAAATCTGGACGGGATCTGGATGAGTTTAGGGCGTTGTGTCCAGCTTCTAGCTCGGACGTCCTTTGGAAGATCCAACCGTTGATCAGCTGAGGAATTCCTATATCTACCACCTCTCAAAATTTCAGCTCGATCCGACCGTCCAAACTCCAGGAACCTTCCGATTAGTGCATCACTTTTCGGATCTGTTTTCTGCGCGAAAACGAATCCGAGCCGAGTTCATCTTTTTTATGAACGGGATTTCGGACATCCCTTTTGAGGGAAGTTTTGTATGGGGTATTATGTTTTGTTCCTGAACACATCCCACTAACTTTAAGATCTTTTGAACATGATCTTCAACATCATGCTGGTGTCAAACCAGCCCGACAATATTGCTCCATTGCTGCCGACCTGCGCTAGACACGTCATCACTTTGTTGAGCCGAGCTCAACTTCTTCGGATCATCATCTCGGCAAGCCGAACAAAAGGCCGGCATCGCGAAGGATAAATCATCACCAACATCGCCGCCCCACGGATTACACGGAGCAGGCATACCGGCATCACCGCACGGTCGCTTCATCAAGCCGGCATCGACCACGTCACGACCTGCATCGGCAGGGCCGCACTATTGCTTCTTCAAGCTGGTGTCCATCACGCCGACCTACTTCGACTCATCGGCTGACATCGAGGCTTTGACATCTCGACTGGACCGGGGGCTTCGACATCTCTTCATCAACCTACTCCGGACACTTCGGCGTCACTAGCCGACCAACTCTGTCATGTTAGCTGGACCGAGGGCTTTGCCTCGGCGAGCCAACCTTTGCCAGCATTGCCATGCCGTTGTTTTATCGCCCATCAGGCAATGGGTGTGCGGATCGAGTCCCAATTTTGGGAATCACCTTTCTTCGGATTGCTACAACAAATAGTGCTATTAATCCCAGTATTTTTTGCTTGTTTGGGTTTATTTTTCCCAAGGAATTATTACTCTGGTTTGTCCATCATATGTACATAGGTGTATCAAATGATGGCCGCATTAACAATAGTCGCGTGGTGGTTCGGTCAGTTTTTGTACATAGTCCGGCGAACGCCGCATCCGGAACTCGGACCGACCTGTGAATTCAGGCTTTGCCATGCCTTTACCGCATCACTCCGACGCCCTGCATCGACATTGACTTCGGTGCCAGGCCATATTTCTTTTATTACTCACTTTGCATAAATTATTTATTATGCAACAATTTTTTTAATTATTATTATTACTATTATCTCCGGTTTGCACTATTTTTTGTGCACAGGAAAATGATCCGGGGACTTCGTCGTCACTCTGCCGGTCTGCATTGACCGTGCTATGTCACCACTTCGGCGTGTCGAGCTCTCCGCTCCGCCACCTCGGGACCGGCTTGGGGGATGGAAACTTGTCCCGCATCAAGCTCGGACCGCGTCATCAATGCCGAACACATTAACCAGCTAAGTCGCTTTCATGCTCAAAGTTTTAATTTTTAATTTGTGTTCGGTTCGACCAAGCATTATATACTTTTTTGGAAAAAAGTTGCTTGTAAAAAATTTCCTTGTCCAAACTTTGTTTGTGACACACATATTCAAATACCCCGTTTATTTGGGGGCTTCTTTTATGAAGCTTTTCCTCTTGCATATGATTATACTTGTACGGCTTCATTCCTTGTTCGTGTATTATGCCACAATATGCACCATATTGACTTAAGCGATTTGCAAGCTGGGTTGCCTGGCTCCTGTGTTTACCCCTACGTTCCCGATTTTTCGGCTAGGGAGTAAAGGGAGCACCTCTGCGATTGTCATGACCGGGTCCTCCGAGCTCTGACCTCAGACTGGGTGAAGCCGAAAGCTAGCGCTCTTATTGTTTTCAATCATGGTCGGCACATAACGGAACTCATGAGTACAAAAAATCTATTGGACAAGTCTCATAGCAATAATGAGCACCGAAGAAAGCTATCGGTGGGGGTACTATTTTCTTCGAAGATGCTTCTTACACTTCATCTGTAATATAGCATAAGTTCCCTAAGCGCGCTTTGTCTGTTACAGTCTTATGGCCCGGTTGCCTGGTTATCAGAAACACTGTCGATATTCTCGACAGGTGGAGTACATAACACTTTTCGGTCCTTGACCGAAGAGGGAGAAGCCGACGGTCGGTTAAGACACGTTTAAAGTTCGGTTGAACAAAGATATGATATAAGTACTTCGGGACATACAATCATTATACATAAAATTCTTTTACCCAAGTCACTTGTGGGCTCTTAAAATTTGTATGAGCTGTTTTATAGTAAATGTGTTTTCTTCTTGGTCGTTGCAAAGTCTTTTTCTATTGCTCCTTTTTCGACATGAGTGTGTGGTCAATAGCTAGATAACCCATTTTCTCTCTAGTGACCGCTCGAGTTTAGTTCACTAAACTGGTCTAACGGGAAGTACTCCGCCTTCGGAATAGGAGGCTGCAACCGTAGGCTGACCCGCTTGAAGTCTTGAGATCGGATGTGTAATATTAATGCACGACAAAAGCACATTTTCCCCCAATTTTCGAGTTGGCACCGAACACTTGATCTTGTTCGGACGTCAAGTTTTTACTAACATTTTTTTGGTTTTCCAAGCTTATGGCACTTTTAAACTATTTGTGTGTTTCTAGCACAAGTCTCACAGTGCAATGCCAGAGACCTTTATAGATTCGGCAAAAACATTCTCGGATCTCACTATATATGCATTGGTTTCGAATTGTGTCTTCGGTCAATAGTTGGGTTGCTCGGCTCCTGCGCTTGCCTCCTACGTTCCGCTTTGTTCGGCTAGGTGTGCAAAGGGAGAACCACTGCGATTGTGCTTCCAGCTCACATGGTTAAGCACCTCAGTGGAGAAAGCCGAAAACTGACTGTCACAATAAGCGTAAACTGGTCAGCAATCCGATGACGGTGTTAAATGACTGGCCATTCATAACATTGGCCGAAGTGTTTACGGCTTGACCTCGACTGTCGCCGAACACTACCGGGAGCTAGTAACTGGCCTCCCAAACTAAATCCTCAATATTTTGCTTTTACATTAGAGCCGAGGTTTCATGATCATGCTCAGCATGACAACCCAAAGAAAGGAACCGATAGCGGAATTATTTTCTTTGGAAGACATTTATTATGTTAAACAGTGATATAACATATCTCTCTGCGTACCTTTGTTTATAAAACCGTATGCCAGATTGCCTTGTTTGTCGTAAATCTTTGCCCTCATAAAGGCTTTATAAAGTAGGACAAACACTCCTCGGCTATTGGCCGAGGAGGTGGAAGCCGATGGTCGGTCAACAAAGTTTTGTACAATGCGGATCCGAGCATTAATGATGTAAAGTACTTGGATACATAGAATCATTACACATAATTTATGATTTTACTCTGGATATCAATCCTTAATTCGGCCACCCGTGCCCGCATTAAGGCTCGGGGCCTAATGGGCTTCGGGCTTATCATTTACTAATATTAAAGGGGCGTATCGATCCCCTGATCTGGTGTTTCCATCCGACCAGTGTCTCGGGGGCTACTGCATTGGCAATCCAGTGCAGAAAATTTAAGTGCAATATAGTTTTCGAGGAGATTATGATCCTCAGATTGGTCGGCCGCACCCAACCCGAGTCTCGAGGACTCTGCACACCGCTTTTTGTGTCCCGAAGTATTCTGCCGAGCTAGGAGTTAATCCTCAGACCGATTTTGCAAATCAACCTGAGTCTCAGCAGCTACTGGGATCAGCGGTCTTATGTCATCCTTCAGGTGCATCTCGGGTTTTAGACCGATACACACCTTGAGGGCTACTAGCTATATATCTCGGCAGAGAATAAATTGCACCAATAAAAAATATAGACAAAAAAATCGGCCCACAGTCAGGGTGGTGCACCACCTCGGAAGCAGTCCGGCATAAAGCTCGGGCGCTAGTGGCTGGCTCCATAGAGGGCATTTCCGACATTAAGCTCGGCTAAACTACTTCAACCTTTTTGAACCAAGGTGATTTATGACACCTCGGATATAGTCCGGCGTTGGAGCTCGGATACAGTCCGGCGTTGGAGCTTGGACATAGTCCGGCGTTGGAGCTCGGATACATTTCGGCGTTGGAGCTCAGAAGCAGTCCGACATTGGTGCACGGCTGCAAAAGATACCTTGAATGTAGTCCGGCGTTAGAGCTCGGACGCAAGAGGACACTGCCTCCCGGGAACAACTTCAAACCCGAGGTGTGGCATAAAAATAACAAGGCATTGATAAAGGCCGGAAACTTAAAGGGGCTCCTCGGATACCCACGTGTAAACTCGTCGAATGCATTTCGGCGATCCTCAAGATCGAAGATGAGAAGATTTGTTGAACCAATTTTCAAGACCGACAACTGAAGATGAAGAATAGTTCGGAAGAATCGAGGAGCATCCCTAACTTGAAGACTGGTTCATGGGGCTACTGACTGTATCCTGGACTACGGGGTACTCACCACATCGTCTCCCGATCTGTTAGATTGGGCCGAGGACCCCCATGGCCATATACTCATGGGCCAGTTCGGACAGCTGCCGCATACATGGAAGATTCCACAAGACTTGGTGATCAAGACAAGGACTCCTCCCTTCGGCTAGGACCCTTGTTATCCTAGGCCTCCGGTGCATTATATAAACCGAGGCCAGGCTAGTCGATAGAACATACAATCATACCATAGGCTAGCTTTTAGGGTTTAGCCTCTCCGATCTCGTGGTAGATCAACTCTTGTACTACCCATATCATCAATATTAATCAAGCAGGACGTAGAGTTTTACCTCCATCAAGAGGGCCCGAACCTGGGTAAAACATCGTGTCCCCTGCCTCCTGTTACCATCCGCCTTAGACGCACAGTTCGGGACCCCCTACCCGAGATCCGCCGGTTTTGACACCGACACACACCAAGCACCCAAGGCAAGAAAACACACCCAGGACGAGATACAAGGGTGCCGCGCACCGAGACACCACTCCAACGAACTACAAAGCACACTAAAGATGAGCAAAGAGGCATCGCCTTGAGCCGACGGAGATCACCATGAGCAATCACCAAGGAGAGGTGAGATGACCGACGACGGAGCAAGGACTCCAAAATGGTGCCTCCAACAAGGGTACGACCATAGCCGCCACCGTCCGATCACGCAGATCAGGTATTCACCCGGAGTAACCTAAAGGGAAAGGAAGCACCGCGACGGAGCCTGCAGGGAGGAAACGATGTTCGTGGACGCCACCACCGTCGGCCAGTACAAGGACTGGGAAAGTGATGTACCCCGGTGCACTAACCCTTCGGCATCCCCATCTCCACCAACCACCCACATCCATGCCGCCCGCGCGGCCATGTCTGCTCGCCCACACCCGAGTGATACGTCTCCGTCGTATCTATAATTTTTGATTGTTCCATGCCAATATTCTAAAACTTTCATATACTTTTGGCAATTTTTATACTATTTTTGGGACTAAGATATTGATCCAGTGCCCAGTGCCAGTTCTTGTTTGTTGCATATTTTTTGTTTCGCAGTAAATCCATATCAAACGGAGTCCAAACATGATAAAAACTGATGGAGATTTTTTTAGAATATATGTGATTTTTGGGAAGAAAAATCAACGCGAGACGATGCTCGAGGGGGGCACGAGGCAGGGGGCACGCCCCAGGGGGGCAGGCGCGCCCTGGGCCCTCATGGCCATCCCGTAAGGCGGTTGATGCCCTTCTTTCGCGGCAAGAAAGCTAATATCCGGATAGAGATCGTGTTAAAATTTCAGCCCAATCGAAGTTACGGATCTCCGGGAATATATGAAACGGTGAAAGGGTAGAATCTGAGAACGCAGAAACAGGGAGAGACAGAGAGACAGATCCAATCTCGGAGGGGCTCTCGCCCCTCCCATGCCATGGAGACCAAGGCCCAGAGGGGAAACCCTTCTCCCATCTAGGGAGGAGGTCAAGGAAGAAGAAGAAGAAGGGGGGCCTCTCCCCCTCTCTTCCGGTGGCGCCAGAACACCGTCGGGGCCATCATCATCACCGCAATCTTCACCAACAACTTCACCGCCATCATCACCAACTCTTCCCCCCTCTATGCAGCGGTGTAACCCCTCTTTTACCCGCTGTAATCTCTACTTAAACATGGTGCTCAATGCTATATATTATTTTCCAATGATGTATGGCTATCCTATGATGTTTGAGTAGATCCGTTTTGTCCTATGGGCTATTTGATGATCGTGATTGGTTTGAGTTGCATGTTTTATTATTGGTGCTGTCCTATGGTGCTCTCCGTGTCGCTCAAGTGTGAGGGATCCCCACTGTAGGGTTTGCAATATGTTCATGATTTGCTTATGGTGGATGGCGTGAGTGACATAAGCACATACCCGAGTAAGTAGGTTGTTTGCGTATGGGATAAAGAGGACTTGATACTTTAATGCTATGGTTGGGTTTTACCTTAATGATCTTTAGTAGTTGCGGACGCTTTCTAGAGTTCCAATCATAAGTGCATATGATCCAAGTAGAGAAAGTATGTTAGCTTATGCCTCTCCCTCAAATAAAATTGCAATAATGATTATCGGTCTAGTTATTGATTGCCTAGGGACAAATAACTTTCTCGTAACAAAAAGCTCTCTACTAAAATTAATTTAGTTGTGTCTTTATCTAAACAGCCCCTACTTTTTATTTACGTGCTCTTTATTATCTTGCAAACCTATCCAAGTACACCTATAAAGTACTTCTAGTTTCATACTTGTTCTAGGTAAAGCGAACGTCAAGCGTGCGTAGAGTTGTATCGGTGGTCGATAAAACTTGAGGGAATATTTGTTCTACCTTTAGCTCCTCGTTGGGTTCGACACTCTTACTTATCGAAAACTGTTGCGATCCCCTATACTTGTGGGTTATCAAGACCTTTTTCTGGCGCCATTGCCGGGGAGCCATAGTGTGGGGTGAATATTCTCGTGTGTGCTTGTTTGCTTTATCACTAAGTAATTTTTATTTACTGTCCTAAGTTGTTCTCTATCTTTAGTTATGGATATGGAACACGAAATACCAAAAAAATAGGTTTACTTGCTACTCATGGAGATGGGGAACCTCCTAAAACTCTCGATGCACATTATGTGAAATATATCATGTACTACTTTGATAATCTTGAGAAAACCCTATTCAATTATATAATGGGAGACACGTTGGATCAACGTGAATACTTTAGGGATTATCGTTGACACAAAAAGGAAAACTATTATGGGATCAAGTTCATATGTTGCATTGGTATGCTCGGCAACTTTGCTTGAGATATGACTATACTTGTTGCTCTAGGATGAAGGCTCCACACCTTCCCTTTTCATGCAAATTTAATGATTATAAAACCTTGGCTTCTTATGCTAATGGTATATATGATTACTATGATGTGGAACAAATAGAAGAATTTGTTGCTTTTATGGGTGCTTATGAAATTGAATCTTTGTTTAAAGAGTGTGAAAATTTTGATGATTCATTTTATAGACCTGAAAATTTAGCTATCCTTAAATATTCCTATGAGAATTATGAATTCAATTCCGATATTGATGATTTTATTGAGAGAGTCTCCGCTGTCCAAGAAGAGACTAATATTTTGCAGGAGTCTATGGAAAAAGAAATTGATGAAACTGTGAGCTCATTGGATGAAAAAGATGCGGAGGAGAGCGAAGAACAAAAGGAGGAAGAGCGGATTGAGCACCTGTGCCCACCTTCTAATGAGAGTAACTCTTCAACTCATACATTGTTTAATTTCCCTTCACGCTTACCGAAGGATGATTGCTATGATGATTGTTATGATCCCGTTGATTCTTTTAAAATATCCCTTTTTGATGATGCTTGCTATGCTTGTGGCCAAGATGCCAATATGAATTATGCTTATGGAGATCAACTTGCTATTGTTCCTTATATTAAACATGAAATTGTTGCTATTGCACCCACGCATGATAGTCCTATTATCTTTTTGAATTCTCCCAACTACACTATATCGGAGAAGTTTACCGTTATTAAGGATTATATTGATGGGTTGTGAAAGGGCATGTAGCCCCTAAGTGTGGTTTTGGTAATTAAATGACAATCTCTATGGACTAATGTTTTCAGTGAGATATATTTGAAGGTTTTGTCCATAGAAGGTGCCACAAGGATATTGGACGGAATCATGGATGAAGTCCATATATATGAAGATAGTGCCTCAAGGATATTGGACGGAATCAAGGATGAAGTCCATATATATGAAGATATATTTTCCCTATGCTTTGGTATTAAATGACAATTCCTATGGAGCATTAAGTGCATTGAATCTTATATAAAGATCTGTTCCATAGTGATGCTTGAAGTGCATTGGGTTGTTTTGTGAAGTCTGGCATCAAAGCATCCGAAGAAGTCCTCATGGTATCCTTCTCTGGATACCCTGTGCACACGGGCTTGTACCGTGCACACAGGGCCGAGTGTCAACTCTCTGTATACCCCGTGCTCACGGGGCCTAGGTGTTGGCTCTCGAGATCCCATATCCAGTGAGGTTTCAAGGTGGTCTTCGGGTACTTCTATTGACGCCATCAAGATTGGTTTCAATGCCTAATCTAATTATGTTCATGATGGAGTTCATTGGAGGATCTCAAAGATTGATATATTTGGGCTTCTAAGGATCAAGGCTTGAGAGAGTAATCAAATAGAAGAATTCAAGTTATGGTTTCAAGACAAGATCATGGTGAGCTCATGTGTTGGGTTTAGGTTGATCAAGTCTTGAAGCAAACAACTAGAGTGAAGAATTCATTGTGCCTCTCGAGATATTATGATGGAGGGCTTTTAAGGATCAAGGGCTTGAGAGAATAATCAAAGAGAAGAATTCAAGTTATGGTCTCAAGACAATATCATGGTGAGCTCATGTGTTGGGTTTCGGTTGATCAAGTCTTGAAGCAAGCAACTAGAGTGATGAATTCATTATGCCTCTCAAGAGATTGTGATGGAGTTTTTTAGAAGGGCAAGTGGTGACCAAGATGGTATTCATAGTGGAACTTGATATGGTCATGGAAGAGTCTTTGGTGATATAGTCTTGAAGCAATGAAGGGAAATGAGGAGTTCATTGTGGCTTTCAAGAAACCAAGATGGAGCTTGGAGTAAAGATGTTGGTTGACCAAGATGAAGCTCGAAGATTATATCTAAGTGGTCAACTCTCAAAGCACAAACATTGTACCACGTGAGACCAAGTGATCTAGTGGTATGGTAAGTAATTGTGAATTGTGCTTTGTTACCTAACCCATGCTATATGTTTGGTATGTCTATGTGGGTTAGATGTTTCTCATGGGCTTGCATCAAAAGGAAATATTTCAAGTAGCCTATGTGAGGATGACATCAAGTGGTGATGGTCATCGGGTTCGAGGTGTCCAAGTGCAAGATGAGAAGCCGGAGGTTATATTCTTTGAAGCTTGTGGTCCACATCATGATAATGCACATGTGAAGATGGGCTTAAGTTAAGGCTTCCCTCATTGCAATATGAGGAAGCAATTCGAGTATCTTCACCAAGTGGTTGTGGACAAGAAAGGGATTCCAACTTGAGGCAAGCATTAAAGTCATCATCAAGCTCAAGTTGAATATGCAAGGCAAAGGTATAACTTAGCTAGGTTTTTCTAGTTTTGCCGATCTCATAGTGCTTGGTGGGAGACCGGATTATAGGTTTGATAGCCGTACTATCAAGAGGGACTCTCGGGCGAGTAGCTTGATCATGTCGCATGTAGAGAGCTCAAACCTTTGCATTACTTGCATCATACTTTCTTGTTGATCTTGGGTGGTTCTCTATGTGAGGACCTTGGGCTTTTCCCTAGCTTCAAAACGAGCCCAAGATCATCAAATTCGGAGTTCGTATGCCAAAGTTATGCATGTTTTAGTGGGCCGCTGCAGGCTGTCCTGGGTACCCCGTGGGCACGGGCTCGTACGTGCGCACGGGACCCCGTGGGCACGGGGTCTAAACCCCCATGGGCACGGGGTGTCTAGGAACTGCCCGTTGAGCCCCAACGGCTAGTTTTGGGTTTTGGCTATTTAAGGGCTCCTTCCTCCCACCGGTTGGGGGGTTGTTGATTCACATTCAAAACATCATTTTGGGCCTCTTACCACCTCTCCCAAACCCCTATCTCCCCTCTAAGTGAAGGGGGATTTGTGGATGGATCTTGGAGTCATTTGTTGATTTGCTCCATTGCATCCCCTCTCTTCAATCTCCCACTTTCTTGAGTTGCATCCTGTGAGATTGAGAGAGTGAGTTGAGCATTTGTTGCTTGACCTTGCATTGCATTTGTTGCGTTGGTTTGAGCTCCCTGCATCGATTTGTTCGAGTGAGAGCCCGTGAGTTTATTACTCTTGGAGGCTTCACCTCCTAGACGGTTTGGTGATATCATTGAGAAGATTGTGAAGAGGCCTATGTGGCCAAGGTTCCCCCGGAAGCTTCCTTTTGTGGTGTGCTTCGGGGAAGGGTGTTCAAGTGGCCTAGGTGGTCAAGTTCCTCCGAAAGCTTCCGTGGTTGTGGTGTGCTCCAGAGAAGTTTGTAAAGGTGTGGTGGTCGCCTTCAAGACCAACCCCGAGTGAACTGAGGCTCATCCGTTGGGGGTGACTCGAAAGGGAGAATACGGTGAGTCACTTGGTGACGCCCCGGAGCTTCGGCTTCGACACCGCTCTAACGGAGATTAGCACTCTCACGAGTGTGAACTTCGGGATAAATCCGCATCCCCGACTCACTTGTGGTTATCTCATACCCACACCCTTTACTTTCCACAATTCATACTTGCTCATATTGAGATATCTTGTAATAGTTGAATTGCTTAGTTGTTCCTTCATTTTCCATATCTTGTGATATAGTTTGTGCTTGCTAGTTTTCTTAAGTGCCTATCTTGTTTAGCATAGGTTGTTGGTGCACTTAGTTGAGCCTAGCATATTTAGGATTTGTGCTTGAAAAGTATCCTGTCGGTGTACAAAAAGAGGGGTTCACTTTTTTTGTACCCCTATAATTGTGCACGTACAGTCTGAGCCACGGGCACCACCACACCAAGCAAGGCAAGGGAGGTGAGCCAGGGTAAGACCGAAGCTCAAGGGAACTAGGACGACGCCAAGGCCAAGACCATGAAGAGCAAAAGGGACGAAGCGGACTCCCCCGGTAAGATCCTTGCCGGGAGACAGCTTTGGCAACCCCGGCAAGACCCTTGCCGCGGCGACTCACCCCACGCCTACGGAGCAAATTACCCTTGAGTCCACTGCCCTCAAGGGGCAAGGATTCGGGAGACATCCCCGTGGTGGCATGCAGATCTTTGTGAAGACATTCAAGATCAGATACGCTCTAAGAAGACGACGACCTTTGGCGAGATACCAGCCAGGGAAGACCACGAGACCCCCGGCAAGCGCCTCGCCGGGGATGATAGCAGGCGCCTCGGCAAGACCCTTGCCGGGGCCCCGGCAAGGCCCTTGCCAAAGACATCCGCAGGGCCACCACCAGGCCCACGCCGACTAAACCTCCACCATCGTACGCATGCGGCTGCCGACCCAACCAGCTGGGCAGGCACCTACGTGGCGGCATGCAGATCTTCGTGAAAACCCTCCACTGCGCCACCTCAGCTGCCTGCCTACCTACATGGCATCACAGGCATCACTGGCCAGAGCGCGTGTCGACACAAGAAGGAGCGGCGACGGACGAGACATGTTTCTCCCCCGTCCCCGATAAAGCAAGGACACCTAAGCAAGACACGTTAAATGCGCCTTGTCATGTAATGCGAGGGATAACCTCGCATCACTGTACCCTTTCCACCTCCTACGTGCCACTGTGGCAACCCCTTTTTCTATAAAAGGAGGCCCGAGGCGACCAGGAGGAGGATTCGGCTTTTTGGAGCTCCTAATACCCCAGAGCTAGCTCAAGAACAGGAATATACATCCACCAAAGCAGGAGTAGGGTTTTACGCATCCTCGCGGCCCGAACCTGGATAAACAAACTATGTACTATCTGTTTGATCCGCTCTTCTCACGACCCCACGCCCCGCTAATCGTAGTAGGGATTCTTGTGATCCTATAGGTGTCGTTCCCACCGACATCTTTGGCGCGCCAGGTAGGGGGCGCAGTTGTGAGAATCGGCTTTAGCAGTTAGTTCGACGCTTCTTCATCATCATGGTGCCCAAGAAGAAGACGACAGTGGCGGTTGGCCATTCGGAAGCCGGACAGCCCGTCCCGACGCGGGCGAGCAGCGGACCGGTCGTAGAAAGGACCCGGGGCACTGCTCGCGAACACCAACACCATCCCAGCAGCCGGAGTTTGGGAGGCGGCGATGTTTGTGCGCCTGGTAACGGGCCACACATCGCCAAATCCAAAGGCGGAGCCAGGCCCTCCGCGGGTGGAGCGGGGCCTTCCAAGGTCATCGCCACCCCACCCGAAGGCGACGCAAGGGCCTCCAAGACTCCCATGCTGGCGCCAACAGCGCGCTCCTCCCAGTCAGCACGCGACGAACGGCGTCATCACGCCGAAGATCCCGGGCGTCGCCGCGGGAAGAGCCCCGAGCGCCACTCCCAGGACGTAGAAGACCTGCCCGCTCGCCGAAGCACTGGTGACAACGGCATGCGACCGCGGGGTCATGATAGAGCTCCTTCTGACATGGTTAGAAGTCGAAGCGCGCCGCGATCCGTGCAGGTTCCGCTGCCACCGACGCCAGCAGAGGCCCTGGCGCGCGCGCAGTTGCTCCTCGACTTTCCTCCCACTACGGGGAAACTCGACGAATGGAGAGCCACTATCCGAAGCCTTGTTGCGGTGGCCAACAAAGACGAACCAAGTCCGGTGGGGCCCCCCGGGTCGATGCTCCGATGGAGTCCCACGCACCAGTGGCGGAAAGGTCGGCGGCGCTGCAACCATGGTGCATTCACCTCTTCCCCATCCGATACTGCGGACGCCGGCTCGTCGCGATGTCATGGGCGACGACATTTCCATAGCGTCGTCTGACCCACGGACCCACTGTGACCAGCGCCAAGTTCTTCGAGAACGAGCCCATGAAGACGCTCGAACCACTATCGAGCGCCGGCGCGGAGCGCGCCACCAGTCAGACAGGCGAGCAGGGCCTGCTACGAACCACCAGGCCTCGGAGAGCCCTCGAGGCCTACCTTACGAGGTAGGCTGTCCGGCTTTTACCCGTGAGCTGCGGCAGTTCCAGTGGCCCACTCGCCGCACCTTCAAACCTGACGTTGGCGAGAAGTACAACGGCAAGACCCACCCGTCTGAGTTCCTCAGCATCTACACCATCGCGATGCAAGCTGCCGGAGCCCGCGATGATAAGGTGCTTGCGAATTACTTTCCATTGGCTCTTAAACCCAACGCCATGTCGTGGTTGATGCACTTGCCGGTAGACTCTATTTCCTCCTGGTCGGATTTGTGCCATGAGTTTGTTGGCGCCTTTACTGGAGGCCACCAAGCCCATGGTCAAGCAAGCGACCTGCACATCATTCCCCAGAAGGGAGGCGAGAGTCTGCGCAAGTATATACAGAGGTTTAGTCGGGTACAGTACAATATCCCTGATGTTCACCCTGCCACCATCATCAGCGCGTTCCATCAGAACGTGCGTAACCGCAAGATGTGCGAAGAGCTGGCAATGAACAAGGTGAAAGACGTGGTAGAACTCTATGTTCTTGCTGACAGATGTGCCCGGGCTGAAGAGGGAAGGAAGTACACCGGCGAAGATGCCGGCGTGGAAACCGACTCCTCAGATGTGGATACTGCCGCCCCGACAAAGAAAGGTCGGCGCCGCAATAGGAAGCGCAAAGGTAAAGCTGTGCTTGCCGTCGAGGGATCTGACGACGCCGGCTCCGCCAAGAAAACCAAGGCAGATGACCCCGGCAAGGAAATTGCCGGATGTGTCGCCTGCCGGGCCTTGGCGGCTACCGAGAAGCCAGGAAACTCCGACAAGCAATACTGCAAGATCCATCGCACCAAAGGCCATGATCTCCAGGACTACCGACAGGTTGAGCTCCTTGCTGAGAAGCAGAGGGCTGAATATGAGAGGCGGGACAAGGAGAAAGGCCAGGACGGTGCTGAGGGGTCCGGCAAGAAGCGTGACGGCCAGGCGGGCCGTCGCGGCAAAGATAAACAGCAGGAGAGGCCCGCCCGGGGCCGTGACAAAAAGCCAGAAGACGATGATCGCGAAGAAGACGATGAGTCTGGTGACCAAGAATTTCAGAAAGCTACGGAGGCCATGTGCGTCGATGGCGGCGCCTCGCTGCATACCTCTCACCGCCAGCTTAAACAGTGGGCGCGTGAGATTATAGCGGCAGAGCCGTCGTTTGATGCCCAAAGGCCGCTGAAGTGGTCCAGCACACCTATCATTTTTGACACTGAGGATCACCCTGATCGCACTACTGCAGTCGGGTGCTTGCCATTGTTGGTTTCACCAACAATACGCAACCTCAAGGTGACAAAGATGCTAGTCGATGGCGGGGCCGGTCTGAACTTAATCTCGCCTGCCGTGATCGAGAAACTGCAGATTCCTGATGAAGACCTCGAAGAGACGGGCACGTTTCAGGGGGTCAACCCGGGAAGAAGTCAACCAAAGGGAAAGGTCACGTTGCCCGTGACTTTTCGGACTGATCTGAACTACATGACAGAAAGGATTGTGTTCGACGTTGCCAAGATCCCCTTGCCTTACAACGGGATCCTTGGCCGCCCAGCGCTGGCCAAGTTCATGGCGGCGTCACATTACGCCTACAACACCCTGAAGATGCCGGGGCCTGTGACGATCATCACCGTCCCATCAGACAAGAAGGATGCGCTAATTTGCGCTGACCAACTCTACCAACAAGCAGTTGCAGCAGCCGCCACTGCTAAGGCGCTTGCTCCTGCCGCTGGAGCCCCGGGAAGGAAAAAGAAGAAGACCGGTGAGACCTCAGGCACCCACTCCGGCAAGCGCACCTCTTCGGAGTGTAGCGCTCCCGTCGAGGACGTGCCAGAGAGCTCCACCGATAGAAACAAGAAGTCCAGGGCCACACCGCTGGGAACCAAGAAGGTTTCTGTCAAGGAGGACAACACGAGAGGGGCTTTTACCATAAGCTCCGCCCTTGACGACAAATAGGAAGACACGCTCGTCATCTTCCTGCGGGCGAATGTCGATGTGTTTGCATGGCAAGCATCCGACATCCCCGGCGTTCCCAGGGAGGTGATTGAGCACCACCTTGCTGTCTGTCCTCATGCGCGGCCCGTCAAGCAGAAGGTCAGAAAGCAAGCCTTGGAACGACAAGAGTTCATCACAGAGGAGATCCGGAAACTGGAAGCAGCGGGTTTGGTAAGAGGAGTGCTCCATCCAACGTGGTTGGCCAATCCAGTGGTAGTGCGCAAGGCAAATGGGAAGTGGAGGCTGTGTATTGATTACACAGATATCAATAAGGCTTGTCCCAAAGACCCCTTCCCGTTGCCGCGCATCGACCAGATTGTTGACTCCACGGCTGGGTGTGATCTGTTGTCATTCCTCGATGCCTACTCCGGCTACCACCAGATCTTCATGACAAGAGAAGACGAAGAGAAAACGACATTCATCACCCCATGTGG
Organism: Triticum aestivum; assembly: GCF_018294505.1. Lineage (NCBI taxonomy): Eukaryota > Viridiplantae > Streptophyta > Magnoliopsida > Poales > Poaceae > Triticum > Triticum aestivum. The sequence goes on along the minus strand of NC_057794.1, from coordinate 44,434,395 downwards.
TACGTATTGTTTCATACGGATGCCTTTCGGGTTGAAGAGTGCTGGTTCAACGTTTGCAAGGGCGGTCCAGATTGGTTTTGAACCCCAGCTCCATAGAAATATGGAAGCTTATATGGATGATATAGTGGTCAAAACCAAGAACAGGGCAACCCTCATACCGGATTTACAAGAAACATTTGCAAACCTACGCAAGATCAATCTCAAGCTGAACCCTGAGAAGTGCGTCTTCGGCGTCCCGTCCGGCAAGCTTCTCGGGTTCTTTGTGTCGCAGCGCGGGATAGAGGCCAATCCGGACAAGATCAAAGCTATAGAGCAGATTGAAGCACCCAAGCGAGTCAAGGATGTGCGTCGGCTTGCTGGTTGCGTTGCCGCCATGAGCAGGTTCATTTCCAAGTCCGCCGAGCGCGCCCTTCCCTTTTTCAAGATTTTGAAAAAGGCGGGCCCGATGGAGTGGACACCAGAAGCCGAAGCAGCATTGCAAGATTTGAAGAGGTACCTCTCCTCCGCGCCAATACTAGTTGCGCCTAGGCCACGGGAACCGTTGCTGCTATACTTGGCGGCAACGAACCAGGTGGTCAGCGCCGCACTAGTGGCGCAGAGAGAAATTGATGACGAGGTAATGGCAGCGACAGAGCCCGATGCCACTGATGCAGAGACAACACAACCAGTTGGAGTGCCGCCGAAGAAGAAAATGATGCAGCACCCGGTCTACTTTGTTAGTTCCCTCCTGCAGGGGGCTAGATCAAGGTACTCCGGTGTGCAGAAACTGCTCTTCGGCCTTCTTATGGCCTCGAGGAAGCTGCGTCACTACTTCCAGGCGCACGAAATCACTGTCGTCACTCGCCTCCCTCTGCAACGGATATTGCACAATCCAAACGCAACGGGAAGAATCATAGAGTGTGCACTGGAACTGTCCAGCTTTGGCCTCAAGTTTGAGAGTACCTCGACGATTCAAAGCCGAGTCCTGGCGGAGTTCATTACAGAATGGACCGTGACGCCTGACGAAGAAGCCCAAGAGACTGCTCTCCCCGGCAAGGAGGCAAGTTGCGATTGGATCATGTACTTTGATGGAGCTTTCTCCTTACAGGGCGCCGGGGCTGGCGTACTGCTTGTCACGCCCACCGGAGAGCACCTCAAGTACATGATCCAGATGCACTTCCCCAGGGAGGTGTCAACAAACAATACGGCTGAGTACGAAGGGCTGCTTGCTGGTCTTAGGATCGCGGTGGACCTCGGAATCCAGAAACTCGTCGTCAGAGGCGACTCGCAACTTGTCGTCAAGCAAGTCAACAAGGATTACCAGAGCCTGTTGATGAAGGCCTACGCCGATGAAGTGAGAAAGCTGGAGGAGCGTTTTGACGGTATACAGGCAGAATACGTTCCCCGAGCGGAGAATGACATCGCCGATTACCTGTCAAAACGCGCTGCCCTCAAGCTACATGTGGAACCAGGTACCTTTGTGCTTCGGCTAACTCAGCCATCCGTTGATCCATCAACAGAGCAGAACAAGAGGAGAAAATCAGGGCCCGGCAAGTACTTTCCCGCCGAGCTCCCCGAAGCCGCCGGCAAGGATGTTGCCGGAGACACTGAGCCCGCCACAGGACGGCTAGCTCCGACGGAGCATCAAGCTCTTGCCGTGGAGACAGCCGCTTCTATAACCGAGGAAATGCCTTTAGTCCTCTCCGTCGAGCCCCAGGCTCCAGCGTGGGCACAACATACCGTCCGATTCCTCCAAACAGGGGAACTTCCTGAGGAGCAGGAAGAAGCGGAAAAAGTAGCCCGTCGCTCTTCTATGTACCAGTTCGTCGATGACGTCCTGTACAGAAAGAGGCCGAACGGTGTGAAATTGAAGTGTATCCCTCGAGAGGAAGGACTGGGGCTGTTGGCGGAGATACATGGAGGCGTATGTGGATCCCACATAGGGTCGAGGGCCCTTGCCGGCAAAGCGTTTCGGCAAGGCTTCTTCTGTCCCACCGCCCTCCAGGATGCGACGACACTAGTCACCAGGTGTGAAGTGTGTCAGCTCCATTCAAAGAAACTTCATCAGCCAGCTCAAGCCCTTCAAACCATTCCTCTCTCCTGGCCTTTCTCGGTCTGGGGGCTCGACATACTGGGCCCTTTCCCCCGCGCTGTCGGGGGCTTTGAGTACTTGTATGTTGCAATCAACAAGTTCACAAAGTGGCCAGAAGTGGAAGCAGTGAGGAAGGTCACAACACAGTCAGCCGTCAAGTTCTTCAAAGGACTGGTGTGCCGTTTTGGTGTACCCAATAGGGTCATCACCGACAACGGCACGCAGTTCACAAGCCACACCTTCATGCAATATATTCAAGACCTCGACAGCAAGGTCTGTTTCGCTTCCGTTGCTCACCCACGAAGCAATGGTCAAGCTGAGAGGGCAAATGCTGAAGTACTGCGAGGCCTGAGGACAGAGACCTTTGACAGACTACACAAGAGTGGAAGGCGCTGGATTGATGAATTGCCGGTGGTTCTGGTCAATCAGAACGACACCAAATCGAGCCACCAGCCAGACACCCTTTGCCCTGGTATACGGGGCAGAAGCAGTTGTCCCCACGGAACTCATATACGGGTCACCTCGAGTACTCTCTTATGACGAGCTTGAGCAAGAGCAATTGCGGCAAGATGACGCAACGGTCCTTGAGGAAGATCGTCTTCGGGCGGCTGTGAGAGCAGCGCGCTACCAGCAAGCCTTGCACCGCTACCATAGCCGCAAGGTTCATGCCCGAAGCTTTGAGGAAGGCGACCTTGTTCTTTGGCGCGTTCAATCGGCCAAGAATTCCAACAAGTTGACGCCAAAGTGGGAAGGCCCTTATCGAGTAATACGAGTCACCAGGCCCGGCGCAGTCCGCCTAGAGACCGAAGATGCCATTCTGGTGAGTAACTCCTGGAACATTGAGCATCTTCGCAAGTTTTACCCGTGAGGCGCGGCTTGCCGGGCTCCCCCGGCAAGCCACCTTTTGTACGAGCCTTGCCGATGACACATGTAACCCTTTGTACAAAGCCAGGCGCAGACCCTGAGCATAAATAAATGAAGCGCTGGCGCCCTAAGTTATAGCATGCATGCTAGGTCAAGTCTCATCCTTGGTTAGGGTTGATAGTGCTTAGCGGCGACTAACCCCTAGCTTAGAGGTCGAGTGTGCGTCTCTTTGTCTTTCTTTTGTCTTCTTTGGTTCACAGGACACACAGATATCCTTGCCAAACCACTTGGGGAGAAAAAAAGGAACAGACCAGCATCTAGGCCCCGGCAAGCCAGTATTGCCGGGGGCTGCAAGAGCAAAGATTCACCCACGGCAAACCAGGGTTGCTGGGGGCTGCAGCTTCAGATAAGTTCTTCATCCCTTATCATGCATTCCATTATGGACTGAGGTATGTGAAACCTCGTTTTTCCTTAAGCTACCGTGCTCCCCTAACTCTAGGCCCTAGGGCTTGTTCCTGGGACCAAGTTTGGTCGTAGTCGCGGCAGCGAAAGGATGAAACAAGGAGCCTGAACCCGCCTCATCCCTGCCTCCGCCAAAGGCGTGAGAAAGGTCGAGCGAAGTGGGGAGACGGCAAGGCCTGTTGCCGGGCGAGAAAATGTTTATCTTAGAGATATCAAGGATTTACTCCTTGTCGTGGGTTCCACCCGCAAACAAATGACCCGACAAGCATCCCTTTTTCATTAAAAACATTCCACTCAGGTACAGTCCGTAGGGAATGAAAAACATGAATGAAGGGATTACAAGTTTTAAATTCAACAAAGGCCCGAAGGCTTACAAACTAAAAAGAGATAAGGTGCCCGTAATCCCTTTCTTGTCCCTCTCCTCAGGAGGCAGGTTAAGGAGGCGAGAAGGGCAAAAGGAGCACCTAGGCGAGCTACGGGTGGTAGAAGACGCAGAGAGAACATCTTGGTGGCCGTCCAAAGGATGGATGGTGATGGCGGCGCCGGAAGCAGAGCTCGAAGACAAGGCGGCAGGACGTCAGCACGCGTCGAAGGCATCGGTGCCCGCATACTCCGACTCGACGGCCTTGCCACCCGTCCTCTTCCTCTTCCACCCAAGGAGACGACCCCGAGAAGTTCAAGGAGCCGGCGACACGGATGATGGGGTCGCCGGTGCCGCACGGAGCGGCACCCGACACCTAGTCGGACCCGTCATCCTGCTGCCTACCGCCCTTGTCGTCATTGCCGCTGTCCTCCTCGTCACTCCCGCCCGAGGAGGAGTCTTCGCTATCAGAAGAGCTCTCCACGCAACACCTTGTACGAGTCCCAAAGTGCCCGAAGACCTTGACAGAGAGAAGGCCACCCTCCATCAGCTTAAAATGGAGAGTGAGCCCCTCCGTCAAGCTATGGATATGAGCAAACGTCTTCCATCCCGACGAAGATATATCACGTGAGGAGCGGGGAAGTCGACGCGGACCCGCGTGCCACTGATCCTGTAGCCCCTCATGTGCAGCCGCAATGACTCCGGCGGATCCAGCTCCATCTCCCGCGCAAATGTAGTCGGGAGACGAAGGCGACGGCGCGGCGGCCGGCGCAGCCTGACGAAGAACTCACAAGGGTCATCCCCAACATGGCCCTCCATTGGAGGAGGAGCTGTTGGCGGAGGCGAGGCCGGCGCGCCACCCCGTCCTCCTCTTCCCCGAGCGCCCCGGCCTCGCCCACGGCCTTTCCCCCTCCCCCTTCCCCTTGCGGCCGGCCCTGCCACCGCAGGCACAGGAGAAGGAGGGACGCGTTGTCGAGCGGCGACCCTCGCCACCACCGTTGAAGGACCGGGATTTCCTCTCTCCATGATGAATGGAAGAGAGGAGCAGAAGCTGAAGGAGGAAGGAGATGGAAGAATGCGGGACGCCATCCCCCCTCCCGCTCTTTATAAAGGAACGGGGTTGGGGCTCGGCCGCCCCGCTCGGCCAATCAAAACACGAAAGGCGCAGGGAGCCAGGACCGACCCGCTGCCCCAACCAGCGATGGCCCGGTTTCCCGCCTCCGCCATTTGCCACCCCAAGCGCATAGGAGGCACGTAGCGGATGTGCAGAACCGAGGGGACGGGTGAGGCGACCTCTCCCCACCCCGTGATCGTGGGGAGTGGACGTCATGAGGACCGCGCCTCGGCCCCATTCAGTAAATGGGCCGCGCCTCCACGCCTCCCTCCGTTTATGGGGAAGACGCGAACCGCCCCTTTACTACGACGTGACGCATGCGTGTAGAGACCAACCCCACGCATGCCGCCCACATCACACGCACCTCCCCACGCCGCGCCGCGCAAAGGAGTCGTGGGAAGCGCAACGCACGAAAAATCTTACCGCGGTAAAAAACCGCCCCGCCTGTCCGCGCACCGTTTTTGGGCCTAGCCCAACAACGCGTTGCGCTTATGTGTGGCCCAGGCCCGGGTGCTCCTGTCGGTGTACAAAAAGAGGGGTACACTTTTTTTGTACCCCTATAACTGTGCACGGACAGTCTGAGCCACGGGCGCCACCACACCAAGCAAGGCAAGGAGGTGAGCCAGGGTAAGACCGAAGCTCAAGGGAACTAGGACGACGCCAAGGCCAAAACCACGAAGAGCAAAAGGGACGAAGCGGACTCCCCCGGCAAGATCCTTGCCGGGAGACAGCTTTGGCAACCCCGGCAAGACCCTTGCCGCGGCGACTCGCCCCACGCCTATGGAGCAAATTACCCTTGAGTCCACTGCCCCCAAGGGGCAAGGATTCAGGAGACATCCCCGTGGTGGCATGTAGATATTTGTGAAGACATTCAAGATCAGATACGCACAAAGAAGACGACGACCTTTGGCGAGATACCAGACAGGGAAGACCACAAGACCCCCAGCAAGCGCCTCGCCGGGGATGACAGCAGGCGCCTTGGCAAGACCCTTGCCGGGGCCCCGGCAAGGCCCTTGCCAAGGACATCCGCAGGGCCACCATCGGGCCCATGCCGACTAAACCTCCACCACCGTATGCATGAAGCTGCCGACCCAACCAGCTGGGCAGGCACCTACGTGGCGGCATGCAGATCTTCGTGAAAACCCTCCACTGTGCCACCTCAGCTGCTGCCTACCTACATGGCATCACAGGCATCGCTGGCCAGGGCGCGTGTCGACACAAGAAGGAGCGGCGACGGACGAGACAGGTTTCTCCCCCGTCCCGATAAAGCAAGGACACCTAAGCAAGACACATTAAATGCGCCTTGTCATGTAATGCGAGGGATAACCTCGCATCACTGTACCCTTTCCACCTCCTGCGTGCCACTGTGGCAACCCCTTTTTCTATAAAAGGAGGCCCGAGGCGACTAAGAGGAGGATTCTGCTTTTTGGAGCTCCTAATACCCCAGAGCTAGCTCAAGAACAGGAATATACATCCACCAAAGCAGGAGTAGGGTTTTACGCATCCTCGCGGCCCGAACCTGGATAAACAAACTATGTACTATCTGTTTGATCCGCTCTTCTCACAACCCCGTGCCCCGCTAACCGTAGTAGGGATTCTTGTGATCCCATAGGTGTTGTTCCCACCGACATATCCGTTAGTTTAATTCCGCATTAGGATAAAGCCAAATCCGTAAAAGTTTTAAAACTCCTATTCACCCCCCTAGTCGTCATCTAGATCATTTCAATTGGTATCAGAGATTTGGTCTCTCCTTGGTAGGCTTCACCGCCTAGAGAGTAAAGATGTCGACTAGGGGTATAGTGCACAATGACACTTTTTGTTTTAGTGGCACAAACTATCACTTGTGGAAAATTCGCATGCTTTGTCATTTTCGGACCATGGGTCCAAATCTTGTGAGAATTGTTCTTGTAGGGGCTTCTCCGTGGAAGGATGACCTTTTTCCAACTAGTGAGGAAAATGATGATATGCTTTGTGGCTATGGTGCTAAGAATGCCATAATCCGGTTTATATCCCTCGAAGTATTTGAGTCTATCATGACTTGTGTGATGGCTCATGATATGTGGACCAAACTTGAAGAAATATATAGTGGGTCCAATATTGTTGATATTCATCATCTTTCGGAGAAGTTAATTGAGGAGGTCTCCACATCTTCAAATCATGAAGATCTCCATATTGCTTCTTCATCCATGTGCTTGGACACTTCTACCTCTTCCACCTCACCATCATATGGCATGTCCCAAGGTAATGACATGGTGAGTGGAAATATCATTTGTGATGATGATGTTGTGCTAAACATTGATTATCTTTCATGTATACATGCTAGTGTTGTAGATTCTATGGACATGAGCATATCTAGCAAAAATGACTTACATTCTTGTGTTGATAGTCCATGCATATAATTTGGAGATTCCTTGAATACCTTTTGTGATGATATGCTTGATACTCATTGTTTCCATGATCTATGTGCTTCTATTTCCTCTAGTTGTTGTTTGACTAACCATGTAGAGGAAACAAGAGAAAATAGTGCACACATCATTAATGAGGAAATTGCTAGAGGAGCAAAGAAGGACATCACCTTGTTGGAGAGGAAATGCTATGAGTGTCAAGAGGATGGACATGGATATCCTACTCTTGATGATAAAGAAACACCCTCTCCAAAAGAATCATCATCAACCTCCAATGTTCACATGTGCCTCATGGCAAGAGGTAATACTGAGGTATCATCTACTCTTTGTAATGATATTGATGAGAGTAATGATGAATGTGATAGGGATATGAGTCAAGAAATATATGAAATTGGTAATTCTCTTCGTGGGGTAAATAAGAACACTTATGAGATGTTTAAAGATCTTATAACTCATTTTGGAAAGTGTAATGATTTACTTCACGAAGAGCAAGAACAAAATGAAAAACTTGATTGTAACCTTCTTGATGCTGTAGAAACTCTTAGAGACTTAGAATCTTATAAAGAAGAGATTGAAGTTTCTCATGATCAACTTAAAGAGGATTTTGAGCACCTTGACCTTGTCTACAAAATGTCAAAGGAGAGCTCACCAAACTCTCTAAGTCTTATGAGGAACTTCAAACTACTCATGTGAAGTCTCTAGTTTCTTCTAGATCCTCTCATATTGTCAATAATGCTTGTGCTACTAACTCTACTTCTTGTGAAGCATCTATCTTGAAGGAGAATGGTGAGCTAAGGGCTCAACTTGCTTTGCTAACTAGCAATTATGGAAGATTAGAAGAAATTCATGAAAATATCTCGGGCTCTCATGATGACCTTCTAATCTCCCATGAAAGGCTAAAGTTAGCTCATGAGGCTATTTTGAAAAAGGTAACATCGTGTGAGCCTCATGTGGACATTAGCACTATTTCTACTCAAAATGCTTTATTGACAGGTGCTAGTCCTAGTGATTCATCTAGACATATTATTGCTAATTTTTGTGATGAATTGCTCTCCTTGCCTTGTTGCTCTAACAATGAAGCTTCTACTTCCTCTAGTACTTTTGTTGATACTAACCTTGTAGATGAAAACAAAGACCTCAAGGCCCAAGTCACTATTTTGAATAAAGACTTGGAAATATGTCATGAAGGAAATACCTCTCTCAACGCTATCTTGAGTGTTCAAAAATCCCCTCATGACAAGGGCGGACTTGGTTTCATCTCCAACAACAAGAAGTCCAAGAGAAAGAAGAAGGGACAAGATCAAGTCAAGAATCCGACCAACATTACATGCTTCAAGTGCAAGAATGTTGGTCACCATGTGAGATCTTGTCCATTGAAGAAGAAGGCTTCAAATGTGAAACATCAAGGGAAGTGTCCACAAGTTCAATCTCAAGGTCAACCTCATGTTGAAGAAAGGCCACTAGCAATGATGAACAAAGATATTGTTCCCCAAGTTGAGAAAATAAAGAAGAAGAGAAGGGGGAGCACATGTTGCTATATTTGTCGTGAGAAGGGACACATATCCTCATCTTGTCCCAACGGTAACATCCCTAAGCCTCCTCTAGTCAATGATCATTATTCACTTAGAAAGGATGTTGTTGGCAATTTGTTTGCCAAGTTTGTTGGTACCCAAAGTGGTTTGGAAATGGAAAATACCATTTGGGTTGCCAAGCCTATTGTGACTAAGTTCTTAGGACCCAACTTGGTTGGGGACCATCAAGCTCAAACTTGATCAATAGGTGTGTGGAGGACATTGGAGATTTGGCTAGTTCATGACGAAAAGGATATCCACCATTTATTTGTTCGAGCCAACTCATGTGGATTATCTTCATATTATCTATCCAATGTTCCTGTGACGCCCGGATAATTAGACAACAGTCATCCCCTGCTAATGATGCCACATCACCTCGGTTACGGTGGATAATCTCGCGTTAGTTCATAACGATTTAAATTCAAATTTGAATTAAGGCAAACATCAAAAAGTTTTCAAACAATAAAACTAAAAAGTTCGAGTTGTGCCAAATAATTCATAAGTAAATATCATGGAGAAAACACTTTGTTGTAGAATGCTTAAATGCTTTAAAATAAATAAAACGTCAGCAAGACAATTATTAAAAGCCTTTTATACTTTATAAAATGTTAAACTATTTTCTATTGGGTAACCAAATTGTAGTGGGAGTATTATATTTAGTAATGCTAACTTAGAGGCTATTTTTATATATTATAAAACTAAACATAAAAGGAAATAGAAATAGAAAAATACAAAAAAAACAGAAACAACCACCCCCCCCCCCCCGCTGGGCCAAGTAGCCCAGCTGGGCCTCGAGCCAGCGCGTCGGCCCACCCCGCGCCCCTAGCCTATATGGCCCTACTCCCCCCACCCACCGAGGGAAACCCTATCCACTCCCACTCCTCCCCCCCATGATGCCACACCCGCTCCCCTCCCGATCCAATCGGGGCGAGCCCCCCTCACTCCCCTCGCTCCCTCACGGCGCCCCAACCCCGTGCGCCTCCTACCCCCCGGGCTCGTGCGTCCTGCTGGCGACCTCGCCGGAGCCCCTCGCCGCCTCGACCTCGCGGCCTCGGCGAGCACGCCTGTGCTCGAGGACTGCCGTCTCCACCCTGCAGCTTCTTCGCCGTCCTCGCATCACGCCTGCAGCACCACCGGCCGCCGCCGTCATCGTCGCACCTCGCCCCGCTGAAGCTCGCCACCACCTCGCGTGCCGCGACTTCCTCCTTGCCCCGTGCTGAGTCCGTCGACCCCGCGTCGCGCCTCCCCATGCCCTCTGCTCCGCCTCGCGCCTGCAGCCTCGTCTGGCCGCCGGACCTCGCCGGCAGGGTTCCTCCGGCCTCCCCGAGCTCTCCTCTGCAACGATGTGAGCATCCGGCTCCGCCTGGCCTCTTCCCTCTCTTCCACGTCCCCCGTAGACGCCTGACCGACGAGGCCGTGTCTCTGCCGCTGCTCGCCGCTGACATGGTGGTCGATTTCGACCGTCCCCGCGCCTACGGTTTGTTCCAGTGAGTGTGCGACGTGGCCCTCGACCGGTCCGTGCCAACCGCCGCTCGAACGATCGCCGGAGGCGAGCGCACGACCGTCGCCAATGCATTCTGCCTCGCTGTCGTTTCCCTGCTGATGTGGAACATCCTTAACCCCAAATCACCGCCCTGTGTGCCACTGACCTATGGGCCCACTAGCTAATTAAATTAGTTCATTGCTAAATAAGTCTGTTAAATAATGCTTCAGTTAAAATATGACACCGATAGTGGGGCCCCACCTAGCAAATTAATTTAACTAACTAATCTAGATTAACATCAGAGTATGACAAATGGACCCCACCGGTCAGACTTGGCTAGTCAGTGTTGACCTAGTCAACTGCTGACTGGATCCTCTGGCCCACATGTCAGCCTCTGCTGATAGGCTGGTTGACTAAGGCAACTAGGCCCACTGCCAGCCTTTGTGCTGAACGACTGGGTACAATCCTGGGTACCCATAGCATTTTATTCATTTATTTTGAATTAATATTTAATCCAGTAAATTCTAGAATATTGTTAAAACTTTAGAAAATTAATATAAAATAATACGTAACTCGGATGAAAAAACTTTGTACATGAAAGTTGCTCAGAATGACGAGACGAATCCGAATACACAACATGTTCGTCCGCCACACATCCCTAGCATACCTAACATGCAACTTTCCCCCTCCGGTTCGTCTGTCCGAAAACGCAAAACACCAGGGATATTTTCCCGGATGTTTCCCCCCTTCACCGGTATCACCTCATACCGCGTTAGGGCATCCCTAGCATCACGCTTTGTCATGTCATGCATCACTATGCATTTGTTTGCATTATATTTATTATTTCTTCCCCCTCTCCTCTCACTAGACACCGAGACCGACGCCGCTACTACCCAGTACGACTATGGTGTTGACGACCCCTCTCTCTTGCCAGAGCAACCAGGCAAGCCCCCCCTTTGATCACCAGATATCGCCTATTCTTCTCTCTACTGCTTGCATTAAAGTAGTGTAGCATGTTACTACTTTCCGTTAATCCTATTCTGATGCATAGCCTGTCATTGTTGCTCCAGCTGTTGATACCTTACCTGTAATCATTAGTGGCCCTACATTCTTGTCCGTCTGCCATGCTGTACTATCGGGCCGTGATCACTTCGGGAGGTGATCACGGGTATATACTATATACTTTATATACATGACACATGTGTTGACTAAAGTCGGGTTAGCTCGTTGAGTACCCGCAAGTGATTCTGATGAGGGGGCTGAAAGGACAGGTGGCTCCAACCCGGTAGAGGTGGGCCTGGGTTCCTGACGGCCCCGACTATTACTTTGTGGCGTAGCGGCAGGGCAGCTTGAGACCACCTAAGAGAGAGGTGGGCCTGGCCCTGGTCGGCGTCCGCGGATACTTAAAAATAACACGTTTAATGAGATCTTGGTATTTGAACTGAGTCTGGCCACTGGCCTTTACGCACTAACCATCTATGCGGGGACAGTTATGGGCACTCGATGTCGTGGTATCAGCCGAAGCCTTCGTGACGTCAGCGACTGAGCGGCGCGCGCCGGCTTGGACTGGAACGCCTACTCTTGTATAAGGAAGGCTAGGTCTGCTCACCGGCCGCGTACGCAACATGCAGGTGTGCAATGGGCGATGGGCCCAGACCCCTGCGCCATAGGATTTAGACCGGCGTGCTGACCTCTCTGTTGTGCCTAGGTAGGGCTGCGACGTGTTGATCTTTTGAGGCCGGGCATGACCCAGAAAGTGTGTCCGGCCAAATGGATCGAGCGTGTTGGGTTATGTGGTGCACCCCTGCAGGGAAGTTAATCTATTCGAATAGTCGTGATCTTTGGTAACAGGACGACTTGGAGTTGTACCTTGGCCTTATGACAACTAAAACATGATACTTAATAAAATGCACCCTTCCAAGTGCCAGATACAACCAATGGTCGCTCTCTCATAGGGCGACGAGGGGAGGATCATTGGTTAGGATTATGCTATGCGATGTTACTTGGTGAACTTACCATCTACTCTCTTCTCCTGCTGCAAGATGGAGGTTACCAGAAGCGTAGTCTTCGACAGGACTAGCTATCCCCCTCTTATTCCGGCATTCTGCAGTTCAGTCCACATATGATAGCCTTATTCCATTTGATACCAATGCATACATATGTAGTGTAGCTCCTTGCTTGCGAGTACTTTGGATGAGTACTCACGGTTGCTTTGCCCTCTCTTTCCCCCCCTTTTCTATACTTGATTGCTGCGACCAGATGTTGGAGCCCAGGAGCCAGACGCCACAGTTGATGACGACTACTACTACTTGGGAGGTCCCTACTACTACGTACAGCCCACTATCGATGACCGGGAGTAGTTTAGGAGGATCCCAGGCAGGAGGCATGCGCCTCTTTCGATCTGTATCCCAGTTTGTGCTAGCCTTCTTAAGGTAAACTTGTTTAACTTATGTCTGTACTCAGATATTGTTGCTTCCGCTGACTCGTCTATGATCAAGCTCTTGTATTCGAGCCCTCGAGGCCCCTGGCTTGTAATATGATGCTTGTATGACTTATTTTATTTGTAGAGTTGTGTTGTGATATCTTCCCGTGAGTCCCTGATCTTGATCGTACACGTTTGCGTGTATGATTAGTGTACGGTCAAATCGGGGGCGTCACAAGTTGGTATCAGAGCCGACTGCCTGTAGGAATCCCCATTCCACACTCCTTGGCTGAAGTTGAGTCTAGACATTACAAAACTTTTTACTAACTTGGTTGTGTGGCTTACGGGCCCACGCCGCCAATTGGGTGGTATTAGGATATTTTATTCCTCGTCTATACTCTGGGATTCTGATCTCTCTTCTATTTGGGTTAAATGTTTTTACTGATTATAACTCTAGGTTCTCGATACCACTTCCTGTCGGAGAGCCCCTTCATTCCAGATGATCGACTGCTTCACCAGATGGTTCCGAAGATGCTATTCGAATTTTCCCCGAGACACCTATGTCCACCGCCTTTGCAATTCCATACCGCTGTTATATCCTTATGGATAACTACATACCCTTGCCACTCCGACACTCAATCCCCTTTGGTCTTGTTATTACAAGATGCCTCGTAATACTCTTCGTTGACCCGATAACCCTTTGAGCTTACTGCCTTGCAGTTCTTGCCTCATGAATACCTCCTATGGATAATTCCTCACACTTGCCGAGTATCTTTTCATCCCTAGTTGTTCAAGTGTTTCATGAAGGTCTTCGAAATACTATTCGATCTTCCAAAAATCCTCAGTAGCTTAATGCTCTGTGAATACTTGTCTGCTTACATTATGGTTAATTCCATATGTCTAGTAGTCTTCGTTGACATCCCTTGACTTTGCCATTTTGACCCTAATGATTCAATATGTGCGTATGCACGTGATCATCAGGATATCCTTTTAAATTATCTTCCCGGTTCAGATGTCATTTTAAACATGAGCTGGATCTCGACCAATTAAGTTTTGCCATCGATTGTATACCTAAGGCTATTCAACTTATCAATCCCTAATCAGAGCATTGCTTCTGATCTCTTGTCTTGGAATTGATAATTCCTTTGCATTTGAACTTAGAGTTAGTCAGTTGTTTCTATAAACTGATCTCCTTGCATTCCTTCTTCCTCTGGTTGAGTACCGATGCTCACATCAGATCCCTTGTGGACCATCAGATCATTTGTTAGATTTTATCTGACAACTTCCTTCATATTCTATCACTTTGGAAGTTCTTCCTCTGATATATAATGCCATTGGTAAATCCTATTCTCTGATTGGCCAACCATGCTCTGCTTTTGAGTTGGAGATATTTTCTCTTGAAACTTGTGGTATATGTTTCTAAGAAGCCCCTATGGGTTGAACCTATGCCTTCCTTAATCTGTGTGATCCCGAAAGATTTCACGTTTCATACTTATCTGGTATTTCACAAGGTAAACATTTTCAACACTAATGTCATTTTTGAAACGCGAGGGGTGAACGAAAGGTTATGCATTGAAGAAGTGGGAGTCAACCTTGAACTTTTTGTTCATGCCCATGGACACGATGTATATCCTATCATGGAAGCTTCTTATAATAATAATTACTCCCTTGATATAATATCATTTGGTATCTGTGAATTGATCCTTTGCAATCGTGGTTCCGGTCATATTTTCTCCTTGATTTTAATTCTCGGACTAGTTAAAGCACTTGTCTTCTGCAGATCAATACACCTCTGCGACCTCTATTATGTTCTACCTTCGAGTATTACCCCATGATATCTCGATAAAATCACAGAACCATATTACTTCTTATGAGTTCTTCTTCAAGTATTATTTCTCACCGATCCCAATTTTTCCCCGGGTTCTGAGTTGTTAGACACTCAGGGACACCGATAGTGAATCAAGTCCATAATCTGATTCATTAACTCTAAGTAATTTTCGTTGCTTATGAGTTTAATAATCCTTCAAATCATTCCTAGCCTGATCGGCTATACCATTATCGTGCTAAATTTTAATTGTGCTACCTGGTCCTTCTTCTCGGAGCATAATTTTTGACGATGAGCTAAGCTTACGTCGATCTTCCTCATCATACCATTTTGCCTTAAACAACGAGCTTAGTTTCGAGTTTGTGTCATACCCTTGGGTTCAATAACCTTTCGCTTCATCATTCCTTTGGCTTGATGTCATCACCGACCGATTACATATTCATGAAATCTCTCAACAATTGTGTCGTGATCATCATCGACATTCTGAGCTCTTCCAGGATGTCAATTGAGTTCATTATGAGAAATACCATCCCTGCCCTCGATGATCTGTGTTATCATCGACCACTTTATTGACTTCCCCACAACACAAACTTATTCGTGTTTTGTGTTATACCTTGAGATCCTTGCTATCCAGCAATTATTCTTCTTTACCTTGGAGTATTACTATCTTATATGTCAAGAATGTCGTGAGAATTTGACCACCTCTTAAGAATTCTTGATACAAGTGATACTTCTTGCCATCTCCATTCATTCCTTGGTCCTTGTGTTGTTTCTAACCGGAAAACCGACAATTGAACTATGATGTGCGAATCCAAAAATTCTAGCAACCTTATTGCTTTGGAGTTAATGGTCAACATTTCATTCTTAGATCATTGGTTATCGAACCACCATTCTAGCATTGATCACGCTACCCAAGTCCATAATTCGGGTGCACCTTCCAACCAAATTGTGTATGTTTTCCTCAAGCATACATCAGTATATTATTTGACTTGACAAATGCTATCTCCTTGTTCACATGGTTGTGGAAATTCATCTTTTTGGAAATCTCGATGGAATGTCCCTGAGCCCATCAACCACCTCATCCTCTCCTTGGTTTAAATGAACTCTTGTGTCAGAACTCGCTCCCATATTTCATTTCCCGAGAATCTTACATTGTCATCTCGTCAAGTTGTGTTGCACCTTTTCTTCTCAGGCATCCTGAGTCTGAGGTATCCTGACATTAATGAGATCTGAATCTTGATCAGATATGATGGTTGGAACATTTTCCAAGAGTCACAACATTGGTCTTTATATGACCCGGTAAGCTGATGTCATGCCTATCACACCTGGCCGGAGGACCTATTGTTATAGTTTCCATCTTAGCAAGGTTAACCATTCTTCCATGAGGAAATTGTGAGACTTATTCTATAAGTTGTTCCTGATGAATCCTTTGTATATCCAAGTCCGGCCTTTACTTGAAGACCTTGTCAATGCTATCTCGAAGCATGTCTGTGGTACTCCGATTTTCGACAAGAACATTTGAAGCCCAATGCTAAATGTTTTCTTGCTCAATTATCCAAACACCGTTGTATGGGAATTGTCATGAAATTTCTCTCCCCTTACCTAAAGAGTTTTCTATATTATATCCTGTCATGGATATCATGCTCTGCTTGTCCTTCCGAAGGATATACCCTTGAAATATGTGTTTAAACACTTTCCTTTCCATTGTTCTATTTAATCTGGTAATCATATTTTCCTTTCCATTTGTTGGGTTAACGTTTCTTGTGATCTATATGATCTAAGGAGTAATATTCTCCTGCTTATGTAAACACCTCAGTGTACAACTTTGTCAGTAAGACTGTGTTACTATTGTTGATGACATTCTGGTAGCCACCGATGGACGAGAACTTTGCCTAATGGCCCACCTCGTTCAACGAGCAGGAAAATGGTTCTCTTCGTCCCTCGCCCTTGGTACCAACGATGCAGTCAACATAACTGACCGGTTATTCTCTGACATGCCTTGCTATCATGACCGTGCCAGATGTCAACGCCCTTCCTTATTTTAACCCACATGGTGGGCCCATAACCCACAGTTCCACATGATCGAAACCTGACTCTCCTGTACACCACCTGTTCCCAAGGTTGTTCCTCGTGCTTGACTTCGTATGTAATTCACGGACCACCTGTCTAGTGATCTATTCTGGTATGAGACGCAATACTTATTCTCGTTGCCCTGAAACCCTTTCACCTTCTGATTAGACATCGAATGATTGCCTATCCGTTTGAAACTTCTCATGGTACCTTCTTACTTTGCTCTCGATATCTTCTTAAGTTTCAAATCGAGAGATACTTATGCTTCTTCCCTGAGTTAACCGTATGATTCTCCATCTTGTTAAAATCCGTCCTTACAGAGTTTTCCCTTCTTACCCTTTCGTAAGTACGGTGAAGATCCTGAAGGAGGGACGACAACTTCATCATGATGACCTGAAGCAGAGAAATGAAGACATCATCGTTATGGATCGTCCTCTTTGAGAAGAGCAACCAAGAGCGAGAAGACTCATTAGAATTTCATAACCAAATCCCTTTCCCCCTCACCCTACCTCTTAAATCCTGGGACGAGATTTCTTGTAGTGGAGGAGATTTGTGACGCCCGAATAATTAGACTACAGTCATCCCCTGCTAATGATGCCACATCACCTCGGTTACGGTGGATAATCTCGCGTTAGTTCACAACGATTTAAATTCAAATTTGAATTAAGGGCAAACATCAAAAGTTTTCAAACAATAAAACTAAAAACTTCGAGTTGTGACAAATAATTCATAAGTAAATATCGTGAAGAAAACACTTTGTTGTAGAATGCTTAAATGCTTTAAAATAAATAAAACGTCAGCAAGACACTTATTAAAAGCCTTTTATAATTTATAAAATGTTAAACTATTTTCTATTGGGTAACCAAATTGTAGTGGGAGTATTATATTTAGTAATGCTAACTTAGAGGCTATTTTTATATATTATAAAACGAAACATAAAAGGAACTAGAAATAAAATAGAAATAGAAAAATAAAAAAACAAAAAAAAACAGAAACAACCACCCCCCCGCTGGACCAAGTAGCCCAGTTGGGCCTCGAGCCAGCGCGTCGGCCCACCCCGCACCCCTGGCCTATATGGCCCTACTCCCCCCACCCACCTAGGGAAACCCTATCCACTCCCACTCCTCCCCCCATGATGCCACACCCGCTCCCCTCCCGATCCAATCGGGGCGAGCCCCCCTCACTCCCCTCGCTCCCGCACGGCGCCCCAACCCCGTGCGCCTCCTACCCCCCGGGCTTGCGCGTCCTGCCGGCGACCTCGCCGCCTCGACCTCGCGGCCTCGGCGAGCACGCCCGTGCTCGAGGACTGCCGCCTCCACCCTGCAGCTTCTTCGCCGTCCTCGCATCGCGCCTGCAGCACCACCGGCCGCCGCCGTCATCGTCGCGCCTCGCCCCGCTGAAGCTCGCCACCACCTCGCGTGCCGCGACTTCCTCGCCCCGTGCTGAGTCCGTCGACCCCGCGTCGCGCCTTCCCATGCCCTCTGCTCCGCCTCGCGCCTGCAGCCCCGTCCGGCCGCCGGACCTCGCTGGCAGGGTTCCTCCGGCCTCCCCGAGCTCTCCTCTGCAACGATGTGAGCATCCGGCTCCGCCTGGCCTCTTCCCTCTCTTCCACGTCCCCCGTAGACGCCCGACCGACGAGGCCGTGCCTTTGGCGCTGCTCGCCGCCGACATGGTGGTCGATTTTGACCGTCCCCGCGCCTACGGTTTGTTCCAGTAAGTGTGCGACGAGGCCCTCGACCGGTCCGTGCCAACCGCCGCTCGAACGATCGCCGGAGGCGAGCGCACGACGGTTGCCAATGCGTTCCGCCTCGCCGTCGTTTCCCTGCTGATGTGGAACATCCTTAAACCCAAATCACCCCCCCGTGTGCCACTGACCTATGGGCCCACTAGCTAATTAGATTAGTTCATAGCTAAATAAGTCTGTTAAATAATGCTTCAGTAAAAATATGACACCGACAATGGGGCCCCAGCTAGCAAATTAATTTAACTAACTAATTTAGATTAACATCAGAGTATGACGAATGGACCCCACCGGTCAGACTTGGCTAGTCAGCGTTGACCTAGTCAACTGCTGACTGGACCCTCTGGCCCACATGTTAGCCTCTGCTGATAGGCTGGTTGACCAAGTCAACTAGGCCCACTGTCAGCCTTTGTGCTGAACGACTCGGTACAATCCTGGGTACCCGTAGCATTTTATTCATTTATTTCGAATTAATATTTAATCCAGTAAATTCTAGAATATTGTTAAAACTTTAGAAAATTAATATAAAATAATACGTAACTGGATGAAAAAACTTTGTACATGAAAGTTGCTCAGAACGACGAGACGAATCCAAATACGCAACCCTTTTGTCCGCCACACATCCCTAGCATACCGAACACGCAACTTCCCCCCTCCGGTTCGTCTGTCCGAAAACGCGAAACACCGGGGATATTTTCCTGGATGTTTTCCCCCTTCACCGGTATCACCTCATACCGCGTTAGGGCACCCCTAGCATCACGCTTTGTCATGTCATGCATCACTATGCATTTGTTTGCATTATATTTATTGTTTCTTCCCCCTCTCCTCTCGCTAGACACCGAGACTGACGCCGCTGCTACCCAGTACGACTACGGTGTTGACGACCCCTCTCTCTTGCCAGAGCAACCAGGCAAGTCCTCCCTTTGATCACCAGATATCACCTATTCTTCTCTCTACTGCTTGCATTAGAATAGTGTAGCATGTTACTACTTTCCGTTAATCCTATTCTGATGCATAGCCTGTCATTGTTGCTCCAGCTGTTGATACCTTACTTGCAATCCTAATGCTTAGTATAGGATGCTAGTTTATCATCAGTGGCCCTACATTCTTGTCCGTCTGCCATGCTATACTATCGGGTCGTGATCACTTCGGGAGGTGATCATGGGTATATATTATATACTTTATATACATGACACATGCAGTGACTAAAGTCGGGTTAGCTCGTTGAGTACCCGCAAGTGATTCTGATGAGGGGACTGAAAGGACAGGTGGCTCCATCCCGGTAGAGGCGGGCCTGGGTTCCTGACGGCCCCCGACTGTTACTTTGTGGCGGAGCGACAGGGCAGCTTGAGACCACCTAGGAGAGAGGTGGGCCTGGCTTTGGTCGGCGTCTGCGGATACTTAAAAATAACACATTTAACGAGATCTTGGTATTTGATCTGAGTCTGGCCACTGGCCTATACGCACTAACCATCTACGCGGGGATAGTTATGGGCACTCGACGTCGTGGTATCAGCCGAAGCCTTCGTGACGTCAGCGATTGAGCGGCGCGCGCCGAGTTGGACTGGAACGCCTACTCTTGTATAAGGGAGGCTAGGTCTGCTCACCGGCCGCATACGCAACGTGCAGGTGTGCAATGGGCGATGGGCCCAGACCCCTGCGCCATAGGATTTAGACCGGCGTGCTGACCTCTCTGTTGTGCCTAGGTAGGGCTGCGACGTGTTGATCTTCCGAGGCCGGGCATGACCCAGGAAAGTGTGTCCGGCCAAATGGGATCGAGCGTGTTGGGTTATGTGGTGCACCCCTGCAGGGAAGTTAATCTATTCGAATAGCCGTGATCTTCGGTAACAGGACGAATTGGAGTTGTACCTTGGCCTTATGACAACTAAAACTGGATACTTAATAAAACGCACCCTTCCAAGTGCCAGATACAACCGGTGATCGCTCTCTCACAGGGCGACGAGGGGAGGATCATCGGTTAGGATTATGCTATGCGATGCTACTTGGTGGACTTACCATCTACTCTCTTCTCCTGCTGCAAGATGGAGGTTACCAGAAGCGTAGTCTTCGATAGGACTAGCTATCCCCCTCTTATTCCGGTATTCTGCAGTTCAGTCCACATATGATAGCCTTATTCCATTTGATACCAATGCATACATATGTAGTGTAGCTCCTTGCTTGCGAGTACTTTGGATGAGTACTCACGGTTGCTTTGCCCTCTCTTTCCCCCCTTTTCTATACTTGATTGTTGCGACCAGACGTTGGAGCCCAGGAGCCAGACGCCACAGTCGATGACGGCTACTACTACTCGGGAGGTGCCTACTACTACGTGCAGCCCGCTGTCGACGACCAGGAGCAGTTTAGGAGGATCCCAGGCAGGAGGCTTGCGCCTCTTTCGATCTGTATCCCAGTTTGTGCTAGCCTTCTTAAGGCAAACTTGTTTAACTTATGTCTGTACTCAGATATTGTTGCTTCCGCTGACTCGTCTATGATCGAGCTCTTGTATTCGAGCCCTCAAGGCCCCTGCCTTGTAATATGATGCTTGTATGACTTATTTTGTTTGTAGAGTTGTGTTGTGATATCTTCCCGTGAGTCCCTGATCTTGATCGTACACGTTTGCGTGTATGATTAGTGTACGGTCAAATTGGGGGCGTCATAGTTCCTCCTTGCGGTAACTTGTATTTTTATTGCTTACATTAAAAGTTACTCACCCCTTGCATGCTTAGGTTTTGTATCTAGCTTGTGCATTTATATGTTGTACTTCCTAGTATGTTTGATTTGTGTTATCTAGCATGTGTAGGTTGCATTGCACATCATATAGTGATGCTTGTTGTCTTGAGCCTTATTTGTATGTTGTTTGGCTCTTGCGAGATATTAGTGGATCATCACATTATGGGGGAGTGTTATGTTTTGTGCACATCACAAACCCAAAATGTGAATATGAGAAATACCACATAGTATTGATACTCAATATTATCTAGTCATTATGTGCTATGTCAAGCTCATTTGATATTCAGATTCTCAGAGTATCCATTAGTTATCTCTTTTAGGTGGTTATTTGCCTCTGTTGTATGCTTGCCGTGGTATCCAGAAAGTTGCACCAGAAAAGTTCTCGATACCCCGTGCGCACGGGGTCTTTTGACCCCCGTGCGCATGGGGTGTTGCGTAACTCTCTGGGTACCCCATGCGCACGGGGTCTTTTGACCCCCGTGCGCACGGGGTACTGTGTAACTCCCTGGATACCCCGTGTGCGCGGGGTCTTTTGACCCCTGTGCGCATGGGGTGGTTGTTGATTATGATCTTGTGCTTCTTTGGATTCTACCACCGAGTGTTAATTCCAAATACTAATTGGTATTTCTTCTTGTGGTAGAATTTTATGATCATTTTCTTCTCGGCTTGTGCTTCAACTTGCCTTATCTCACTCCTTGTACTATCTATTATCTACTTGAGTGAGATAAGCCTTTGAGCATGTGTGTAATGTATATCCTATATGCTCTTTTGTTTTTGCTTACTTCATATGTTGTACTTTTCTTGCGGTCCTGTGTGGATTCGTCTCTTTGATATGATTTGGACAACTTGAATGCTTTATGTTATTTTTGGAGTATTCTTCGTTTAAGTGTTCTTTTATCCAAATTGTATCTCTTTGGATCTTGGTAGGCTTGTGCATGCATATTTATTTATATACTTTTTCTTGTCTTGATTGTTGTACTTGACCCTTTATATAGGGTAAACTCCATCAAATCATTAATGATTAAAAGTGTGCATGAACTTCAAGTTCATACCCTTTTGCACATATTTAATATGGAGTTTGCCCTATGTATTGTGGTTGGACTAACTACTTCGGAACCAATAAGTTTGGGGACCAAATTGTACCTTAATGTGTTTTAGGTACTTTGGAGAAGCATTGGATGCTTGGCTTATTCATGAGGAAGGTGGAGACACTATGGGAAATTACTAGAGCCAAGCTTGGTTGATTGTTTGATTGAGGGAGAAGATAAATGAAAACCTGGGTCGGTTGTAAGTGTTTCATTCTCATCATGAAAACCCGGTTAACTAAAATGTGGGTCAATTTGTTGGATATGCATCAAACTCCCACACTTACCGTATTCTCAATAAATCCTCGGGATGTATTGAGGAAACGGTGAATGTGGAGTGTGATAAGAATATTGGCTTCCATGCGGAGCAATTTGTTTCAAGTGTTGTAGGTGATGAGGCTCCTTCCCAAGCTACAAGTACAATGGGGATCGATCATATTCTTCCATAAGAAACACCCCATGTCCATGTAGAAGAAGAAGGAGTAAGAGCCCCTCTTGTGGATCCACCACAAGGGAAGTCATCACCCCCAACACAAGATCAAGATGCTATGGGAGATCATGTACCTATCCAAGAACAATATCAAGTCCCTCTTGTTCGCTTACTAGATCAAGGACCCCTTGAACTAATGCTCTCTCTCTCTCGGTAACAAGTACATACTTCATGCATTTATTTAAATTAGAGTCAACATTGTGTATGTTGCATCATAGCATGATTAGTACTTGTTGAGTGAGTGCTTGTATGTTTTGCATATATGTTTGCACTCATGAGTTGTTGGATATATTTTGGACCCATGCTTAGCATGATTATCATATTGGATATCTCCATTATCCCTTGTCCAAAATATGTTCTTTGGATCCTTTGAATGTTTGATCCTCTTGTCATATCATTTTGGTGCATTCTATGGATCCTCGATATAGTGTGAATTTCTTTGTTTGTTCGTAACTGGATATGTGCATTTGATTCCACTCACAATATGAGAAATGCAAAAATTAAGGAGGTACTCATACTATATTGGCCGTCTAGACTTTTCTTCCATTTTGGCACTTGTTGCCAATGGGGGAGAAGTTTAGAGGGTTTAGGTGAAGTGGGTTGGTTCCTGTCGTTCATGCTTATATACTTTGGTTGTTCTTGCTCATTGCATGGATGTGTATATAGAGGAAACTACACGAAGTTATTTCCTGTGCATATATTGTGGGGGAGTTTGCTCTATATATTGTGGTTCTACTAGCATCAAATTCTTGTGTAGTATTTCGATGCTAGTACAACCGGTTTTGATAACATCAACTATCTTTGTGATGTTTGAGGCTATCAAAACCATCTCAAGTATACAATTTATTCTCGGATAGATTGCATACTTGTTTTACATTCATTATATAAACCCTCTTGTTGAGATTGTCATCAATTACCAAAATGGGGGAGATTGAAAGGGCATGTAGCCCCTAAGTGTGGTTTTGGTAATTAAATGACAATCTCTATGGACTAATGTTTTCAGTGAGATATATTTGAAGGTTTTGTCCATAGAAGGTGCCACAAGGATATTGGATGGAATCATGGATGAAGTCCATATGTATGTAGATAGTGCCTCAAGGATATTGGACGGAATCAAGGATGAAGTCCATATATATGAAGAAATATTTGCCCTATGCTTTGGTATTAAATGACAATTCCTATGGAGCATCAAGTGCATTGAATCTTATATAAAGATATGTTCCATAGTGATGCTTGAAGTGCATTGGGTTGTTTTGTGAAGTCTACCATCAAAGCATCCGAAGAAGTCCTCATAGTATCCTTCTCTGGATACCCCGTGCACACGGGCTTGTACCATGCGCACGGGGTCGAGTGTCAACTCTTTGGATACCCCGTGCTCACGGGGCCTAGGTGTTGGCTCTCGAGATCCCATATCCAGTGAGGTTTCAAGTTGGTCTTCGGGTACTTCTATTGACGCCATCAAGATTGGTTTCAATGCCTAATCTAATTATGTTCATGATGGATTTCATTGGAGGATCTCAAAGATTGATATATTTGGGCTTCTGAGGATCAAGGCTTGAGAGAGTAATCAAAGAGAAGAATTCAAGTTATGGTTTCAAGACAAGATCATGGTGAGCTCATGTGTTGGGTTTAGGTTGATCAAGTCTTGAAGCAAACAACTAGAGTGAAGAATTCATTGTGCCTCTCAAGATATTATGATGGAGGGCTTTTAAGGATCAAGGGCTCGAGAGAATAATCAAAGAGAAGAATTCAAGTTATGGTCTCAAGACAAGATCATGGTGAGCTCATGTGTTGGGTTTCGGTTGATCAAGTCTTGAAGCAAGCAACTAGAGTGACGAATTCATTATGCCTCTCAAGAGATTGTGATGGAGTTTTTTTAGAAGGGCAAGTGGTGACCAAGATGATATTCATAGTGGAACTTGATATGGTCATGGAAGAGTCTTTGGTGATATAGTCTTGAAGCAATGAAGGGAAATTAAGAGTTCATTGTGGCTTTCAAGAAACCAAGATGGAGCTTGGAGTAAAGATGTTGGTTGACCAAGATGAAGCTTGAAGATTATATCTAAGTGGTCAACTCTCAAAGCACAAACATTGTACCACATGAGACCAAGTGATCTAGTGGTATGGTAAGTAATTGTGAATTGTGCTTTGTTACCTAACCCATGCTATGTGTTTGGTATGTCTATGTGGGTTAGATGTTTCTCATGGGCTTGCATCAAAAGGAAATATTTCAAGTAGCCTATGTGAGGATGACATCAAGTGGTGATGGTCGTCGGGTTCGAGGTGTCCAAGTGCAAGATGAGAAGACGGAGGTTATATGCTTTGAAGCTTGCGGTCCACATCATGATAATGCACATGTGAAGATGGGCTTAAGTTAAGGCTTCCCTCATTGCAATATGAGGAAGCAATTCGAGTATCTTCACCTAGTGGTTGTGGACAAGAAAGGGATTCCAACTTGAGGCAAGCATTAAAGTCATCATCAAGCTCAAGTTGAATATGCAAGGCAAAGGTATAACTTAGCTAGGTTTTTCTAGTTTTGCCGATCTCATAGTGCTTGGTGGGAGACCGGATTATAGGTTTGATATCCGTACTATCAAGAGGGACTCTCGGGCGAGTAGCTTGATCACGTCGCATGTAGAGAGCTCAAACCTTTGCATTACTTGCATCATACTTTCTTGTTGATCTTGGGTGGTTCTCTATGTGAGGACCTTGGGCTTTTCCCTAGCTTCAAAACGAGCCCAAGATCATCAAATTCGGAGTTCATATGCCAAAGTTATGCATGTTTTAGTGGGCTGCTGCAGGCTGTCCTGGGTACCCCGTGGGCACGGGTTTTTTGACCCCCGTGGGCATGGGGCCCCGTGTGCACGGGCTCGTACCCTGCGCACGGGACCCCGTGGGCACGGGGTATAAACCCCCGTGGGCACGGGGTGTCCAGGAACTGCCCGTTGAGCCCCAACGACTAGTTTTGGGTTTGGCTATTTAAGGGCTCCTTCCTCCCACCGGTTGGGGGGTTGTTGATTCACATTCAAAACATCATTTTGGGCCTCTTACCACCTCTCCCAAACCCCTATCTCACCTCTAAGTGAAGGGGGATTTGTGGATGGATCTTGGAGTCATTTGTTGATTTCCTCCATTGCATCCCCTCTCTTCAATCTCCCACTTTCTTGAGTTGCATCCTGTGAGATTGAGAGAGTGAGTTGAGCATTTGTTGCTTGACCTTGCATTGCATTTGTTGCATTGGTTTGAGCTCCACGCATCGATTTGTTCGAGTGAGAGCCCGTGAGTTTATTACTCTTGGAGGCTTCGCCTCCTAGACGGTTTGGTGATATCATTGAGAAGATTGTGAAGAGGCCTATGTGGCCAAGGTTCCCCCGGAAGCTTCCTTTTGTGGTGTGCTCCGGGGAAGGGTGTTCAAGTGGCCTAGGTGGTCAAGTTCCTCTGGAAGCTTCCGTGGTTGTGGTGTGCTCCGGAGAAGTTTGTAAAGGTGTGGTGGTCGCCTTCAAGACCAACCCCGAGTGAACCGAGGCTCATCCGTTGGGGGTGACTCGAAAGGGAGAATACGGTGAGTCACTTGGTGACGCCCCGGAGCTTCGGCTTCGGCACCGCTCTAACGGAGATTAGCACTCTCACGAGTGTGAACTTCGGGATAAATCCGCGTCCCCGACTCACTTGTTGTTATCTCATACCCACACCCTTTACTTTCCGCAATTCATACTTGCTCATATTGAGATATCTTGTAATAGTTGAATTGCTTAGTTGCTCCTTCATTTCCATATCTTGTGATATAGTTTGTGCTTGCTAGTTTTCTTAAGTGCCTATCTTGTTTAGCATAGGTTGTTGGTGCACTTAGTTGAGCCTAGCATATTTAGGATTTGTGCTTGAAAAGTATGTGTTAGTTTAATTCCGCATTAAGATAAAGCCAAATCCGTAAAAGTTTTAAAACTCCTATTCACCCCCCTCTAGTCGTCATCTAGATCATTTCAGGTTGCATTTTACTATTACACATGATGATTTTGATAGATATAATATGCATGTGCTTTCTGCTCCTACTTGCAATTATTATGAGAGAGGAACTACATCTCCGCCTCTTTATGTTTCCAACACGAAAAAATTGCAAGAAACTGTTTATACTATGCATTGGCCTTTACTATGTGTGCATGAATTGTTCTTTTATGACACGCCGATGCATAGGAAGAGTGTTAGACTTCGTCATTATATGATATAT
The DNA here is from genome assembly GCF_018294505.1 of Triticum aestivum. NCBI lineage: Eukaryota > Viridiplantae > Streptophyta > Magnoliopsida > Poales > Poaceae > Triticum > Triticum aestivum. The sequence goes on along the minus strand of NC_057794.1, from coordinate 44,407,476 downwards.
GTTACTTTGTGCTCACTATTAAATTACAAATCATTGTTAATTAAAATTGGCTTTGATATACCTTGGGATCCAGGTGGATCCATTACTTGAGCACTATATGCCTAGCTTAATGGCTTTAAAGAAAGCGCTGCCAGGAAGACAACCCGGAAGTTTTAGAGAGTCATTTATTTCTGTTGTGTGCTTTTATTTAGTTTAAAAACAAAAAAAATAAAGAGGGGAACCTAAAACTTTTCAAAAAGAAAAGTGAAAGTGAGATAGACGAGCATTGTGAAAGTGGGGTACGTCCTTGAACTTTGTTCATGCCCATGAAAACTTTGTGAATCTCAATTACAGAAAATTTTCAACAAAAATAATTATCCCCTTGTACAATTCCATTGTATTATAAAAATAATGTGCCAAGGTTTGCCTTTAGGATGTTTTAGATGCTTGTTAGTTTGTATGGTGCAGGACAGAAACTTTGGCTGTAGTGTGTGATTTTACATTTTTTTCTGGAACGTCAAACGGTTCTGAAACTTTTTGCACTGTCTTTCTATACAAATTTTTTATTTTTCATAATTTTGGTAGAATTGTTGGAGTACCAGAGGTATGATGAATGTTCAGATTATTACAGACTGTTCTGTTTTTGATGCATAGTTTGCTTGTTTTGATGAAACTATCAAATTATATCAGTGGATTAATCCATGGAAAAGTTATACAACAGTAGCTATAATGCAAAAACAAAATATGAATTGGTTTGCAACAGTACTTAGAGTAGTGATTTGCTTTATTATACTAACAGATCTTATCGAGTTTTCTGTTGAAGTTTTGTGTGGATGAAGTGTTGGAAGATCGAGGAGGTCTCGATGTGAGAAGAAGGAAGAGAGGAAAGATCTCAAGCTTGGGGATGCCCGAGGCACCCGAAGTAAATATTCAAGGAGACTCAAGCGTCTAAGCTTGGGGATGCCCCGGAAGGCATCCCCTCTTTCTTCAACAAGTATCGGTATGTTTTCGGATTCGTTTCGTTCATGCGATATGTGCAATCTTGGAGCGTCTGTTGCATTTAGTTTTCATTTTTCTTATAGGCACCATGCTGGTATGAGATAGTCCTTGTTTGATTTATAGAATGCTCTATGCACTTCACTTATATCTTTTGAGTATGGCTTTATAGAATGCTTCATGTGCTTCACTTATATTATTTGAAGTTTGGATTGCCTCTTTCTCTTTACATAGAAAACCGCCATTTGTAGAATGCCCTTTTGCTTCACTTATATTTGTTAGAGCGTGGGCATATCTTTTGTAGAAAGATTTAAACTCTCTTGCTTCACTTATATCTATTTAGAGAGATGACAGAAATTGGTCATCCACATGGTTAGTCATAAAATCCTACATAAACTTGTAGATCACTGAATATGATATGTTTGATTCCTTGCAATAGTTTTGCGATATAAAGATGGTGATATTAGAGTCATGCTAGTGGTTAGTTGTGGATTAGTAGAAATGCTTGTGTTGAGGTTTGTGATTCCCGTAGCATGCACGTTGATACGTCTCCAACGTGTCTATAATTTTTGATTGCTCCATGGTATATTATCTACTGTTTTGGACATTATTGGGCTTTATTATCCACTTTCATATTATTTTTGGGACTAGCCTATTAACCGGAGGCCCATCCCAGAATTGTTGTTTTTGCCTGTTTTAGGGTTTCGAAGAAAATGAATATCAAACGGAGTCCAAACGGAATGAAACCTTCGGAAACGTGATTTTATCATCAGATAAGATCCAGGAGAGTTGGACCCTCCGTCAAGAAAGCCACGAGGCGGTCACGAGGGTGGAGGGCGCGCCCCCTCTACCTCGTGGGCCCCTCGAAGCTCCACCGACATACTTCTTCCTCCTATATATATCCGCATACCCCCAAACGATCAGATATGGAGCCAAAAACCTAATTCCACTGCCGCAACTTTTTGTATCCACGAGATCCCATCTTGGGGCCTGTTCCGGAGCTCCGCCGGAGGGGGCATCGATCACGGAGGGCTTCTATGTCATCATCCAAGCCTCTCCGATGAAGTGTGAGTAGTTTACTTCAGACCTACGGGTCCATAGCTAGTAGCTAGATGGCTTATTCTCTCTTTTTGGATCTCAATACAATGTTCTCCCCCTCTCTCGTGGAGATCTATTCGATGTAATCTTCTTTTTGCGGTGTGTTTGTTGAGATCGATGAATTGTGGGTTTATGATCAAGTCTATCTATGAATAATATTTGAATCTTCTCTTAATTCTTTTATGTATGATTGGTTATCTTTGCAAGTCTCTTCGAATTATCAGTTTGGTTTGGCCTACTAGATTGGTTGTTCTTGCCATGGGAGAAGTGCTTAGCTTTGGGTTCGATCTTGCGGTGTCCTTTCCCAGTGACAGAAGGGGCAGCAAGACACGTATTGTATTGTTGCCATCGAGGATAACAAGATGTTTTTTTATCATATTGCATGAAACTATCCCTCTACATCATGTCATCTTGCTTAAGGCGTCACTCTATTTTTAACTTAATACTCTAGATGCATGCTGGATAGCGGTCGATGAGTGGAGTAATAGTAGTAGATGCAGAATCATTTCGGTCTACTTGTCTCGGACGTGATGCCTATATACATGATCATACCTAGATATTCTCATAACTATGCTCAATTCTGTCAATTGCTCAACAGTAATTTGTTCACCCACCGTAGAATACTTATGCTCTTGAGAGAAGCCACTAGTGAAACCTATGCCCCCCGGGTCTCTTTCTCATCATATCAATCTCCATCACTTTACTATTGCTTTGCTTTTACTTTTTACTTTGCATCTCTATACCAAAAATACCAAAAATATTATTTATCATCTCTATCGGATCTCACTTTCGTAAGTGACCATGAAGGGATTGACAACCCCTAAGCGCGTTGGTTGCGTTGAGCTATTGTTTTTGTGTAGGTACAAGGGACTTGTGCGTGGCCTCCTACTGGATTGATACCTTGGTTCTCAAAAGCTGAGGAAAATACTTACGCTACTTTGCTGCATCATCCTCTCCTCTTCGGGGAAATCCAACGCAGTGCTCAAGAGGTAGCACACGTATGGTGAACCGTTATGTAACAAAGTCTGATACGTCTCCAACATATCTATAATTTTTGATTGCTCCATGCTATATTATCTACTATTTTAGACATTATTGGGCTTTATTTTCCACTTTTATATTATTTTTGGGACTAACCTATTAACCGGAGGCCCAACCCAGAATTGCTGTTTTTGCCTGTTTTAGGGTTTCGAAGAAAACGAATATCAAATGGAGTCCAAACGGAATGAAACCTTTAGAAACGTGATTTTCTCATCACATAAGATCCAGGAGACTTGGACCCTCCATCAAGAAAGCCACGAGATGCTCACGAGGGTAGGGGCGCCCCTCCTAGGGCGCGCCCCCTGCCTCGTGAGCCCCTCAAAGCTCCACCGACGTACTTCTTCCTCCTATATATATCCACGTACCCCCAAACGATCGGGGACGGAGCCAAAAACCTAATTCCACCGCCGAAACTTTCTGTATCCACGAGATCCCATCTTGGGGCCTGTCCCGGAGCTCCGCCGGAGGAGGCATCGATCACGGAGGGCTTCAACATCATCATCCAAGCCCCTTCGATGAAGTGTGAGTAGTTTACTTCAGACCTATGGGTCCATAGCTAGTAGCTAGATGTCTTCTTCTCTCTTTTTGGATCTCAATATAATGTTCTCCCCCTCTCTCGTGGAGATCTATTCGATGTAATCTTCTTTTTGCGGTGTGCTTGTTGAGACCGATAAATTGTGGGTTTATGATCAAGTCTATCTATGAATAATATTTGAATCTTCTCTGAATTCTTTTATGTATGATTGGTTATCTTTGCAATTCTCTTCGAATTATCAGTTTGGTTTGGCCTACTAGATTGGTTGTTCTTGCCATGGGAGAAGTGCTTAGCTTTGGGTTCAATCTTGTGGTGTCCTTTCCCAGTGACAGAAGGGGCAGCAAGGCACGTATTGTATTGTTGCCATCGAGGATAACAAGATGGTTTTTTATCATATTGCATGAAACTATCCCTCTACATCATGTCATCTTGCTTAAGGCGTTACTCTGTTTTTAACTTAATACTCTAGATGCATGCTGGATAGCGGTCGATGAGTGGAGTAATAGTAGTAGATGCAGAATCGTTTCGGTCTACTTGTCTCGGACGTGATGCCTATATACATGATCATACCTAGATATTCTCATAACTATGCTCAATTCTGTCAATTGCTCAACAGTAATTTGTTCACCCACCGTAGAATACTTATGCTCTTGAGAGAAGCCACTAGTGAAACCTATGGCCCCCGGGTCTCTTTCTCATCATATCAATCTCCATCACTTTACTATTGCTTTGCTTTTACTTTGCTTTTACTTTATTTACTTTGCATCTCTATACCAAAAATACCAAAAAAATATTATTTATCATCTCTATCAGATCTCACTTTCGTAAGTGACCGTGAAGGGATTGACAACCCCTAAGCGCGTTGGTTGCGTTGAGCTATTGTTTTTGTGTAGGTACGAGGGACTCGAGCGTAGCCTCCTACTGGATTGATACCTTGGTTCTCAAAAACTGAGGGAAATACTTACGCTACTTTGCTGCATCATCCCTTCCTCTTCGGGGAAATCCAACGCAGTGCTCAAGAGGTAGCAAGAAGAATTTCTGGCGCCGTTGCCGGGGAGTCTGCGCAAAAGTCAACATACCAAGTACCCATCACAATCCCTATCTCCCGCATTACATTATTTGCCATTTGCCTCTCGTTTTCCTCTCCCCCACTTCACCCTTGCCGTTTTATTCGCCCTCTCTCTCTATCTTCCCTCTCTATTTGCCTCTTTTGCCCGTTTGCTCTTTGTTTGCTCGTGTGTTAGTTTGCTTGCTTGTCGTTATGGCTAGTTCTTTACCTTCTGCCTCTATGTATGAAATTGGGGATACTATTGTCGATAATAATTTTTATGCTCCTACTAAAGAACCCACTATCTCACATATACAAAGATTTCGTGTTGGTAGCGGTAATATTATTGGAAAAGGAGTTATTCAAGATTTATTTACTTGTGCCGGTGCTTTACCTTCTATGGGTAGTTCTATTCTTCATAGAACTAATAGTCTTGCGGATGCTATTGCCATGCTTGTAGTTGAACTTGAGAGGCAATTCATGCACTTGCATCCTTCTATACAAAGGATTTTCCTAGAATTTTCTAATATTGAGCATTCTTCTGTTAAGCGTGCCATTACTATCTTTTTGGCTCATGAGTTTCGATTCATAATTAAAGAGGCCAAAGAAATCTTTGCGCATTATAGGGTGGATGCTTGTCGTCCTCCCATAGATACTATCCTCTTTGATCAAGAAGAAATAATGCGTTTTCAATCTCTAGACTATGTTGCTTTCAATGAAAATCTTAGAAAAAGGGTTCCTACCAATGTTTTAGTTGATAGAATTTCTGAACTTAATGATGATTTAGCTATTCGAGATAATGAATTGGGATATTCTCTTGAATATAGGATCACAAAGTTCTGTCAAAAGAATGCTTATAATGATGAATTGGTTGTGCAATATGAAGGACCAAAGGAGGAACCTATACCTCCCAAGGTTGATCTTGGAGACTTTTGTCCCAACAAATTTAGCCCTTTTTATTACTTTTTCTTGCCTCAAAGAAAACTTGCTGCTGAACGTAGAGAATATGAAATGATTTTTAACAATCTATCTTATTATTATGGCAATACCTAGATCTATTCTTGCTTGTTATGCCTAGCTAGGGGCGTTAAACGATAGCGCTTGTTGGGAGGCAACCCAATTTTATTTTTAGTTCTTGCTTTTTGCTCCTGTTTAGTAATAAATATATTATCTAGACTCTGTTTTGGTTGTGTTTTTTGTGTTAATTAGTGTTTGTGCCAAGTAGAACCGTTGGGAAGACTTGGGGAAAGTCTTGTTGAACTTGCTGTAAAAAACAGAAACTTTAGCGCTCACGAGAACTGCTGTAATTTTTATTTAGAAAGTGATATTTAGTTAATTCTTTTTGCAGATGATTAATAGATAAATTCCTCATGTCCATCAATTTATTTTAGAATTTTTGGGGTTCCAGATCTTGCGCTAGCTGCAGATTAACACAGACTGTTCTGTTTTTGACAGATTCTGTTTTTCGTGTGTTGTTTGCTTATTTTGATGAATCTGTGGCTAGTAAAATAGTTTATAATCCATAGAGAAGTTGGAATATAGTAGGTTTAACACCCATATAAATAAAGAATGAGTTCATTACAGTACCTTGAAGTGGTCTTTTGTTTTCTTTCGCTAACGGAGCTCACGAGTTTTCTACCTTAAGTTTTGTGTTGTGAAGTTTTCAAGTTTTGGGTAAGGATTTGATGGATTATGGAACAAGGAGTGGCAAGAGCCTAAGCTTGGGGATACCCATGGCACCCCCAAGATAATCTAAGGACACCTAAAATCCAAAGCTTGGGGATGCCCCGGAAGGCATCCCCTCTTTCGTCTACTTCTATCGGTAACTTTACTTGGAGCTATATTTTATTCACCACATGATATGTGTTTTGCTTGGAGCGTCTTTTATGATTTTAGTCTTTGATTATTATTTTACCACAATTATCCTTGCTGTACACACCTTTTGAGAGAGCCATACATGATTTGGAATTTGATAGAATACTATATGTACTTCACTTATATCTTTTGAGCTTTATAGTTTTGCTCTAGTGCTTCACTTATATCTTTTAGAGCACGGTGGTGGATTTGTTTTATAGAAACTATTGATCTCTCATGCTTCACTTAGATTATTTTGAGAGTCCTAATAGCATGGTAATTTGCTTAAAATCCTAATATGCTTGGTATGCAAGATTAATAATAAAACTTTCGTATGAGTGTGTTGAATACTAAGAAGAAATTGATGCTTGATAATTGTTTTGAGATATGAGGATGGTGATATTAGAGTCATGCTAGTTGAGTAGTTGTGAATTTGAGAAATTCTTGTGTTAAAGTTTGTGATTCCCGTAGCATGCACGTATGGTGAACCGTTATGTGATGAAGTCGGAGCATGATTTATTTATTGATTGTCTTCCTTATGAGTGGCGGTCGGGGACGAGCGATGGTCTTTTCCTACCAATCTATCCCCCTAGGAGCATGCGCGTAATACTTTGCTTTGATAACTTCTAGATTTTTGCAATAAGTATATGAGTTCTTTATGACTAATGTTGAGTCCATGGATTATACACACTTTCCTTCCTTCCACCATTGCTAGCCTCTCTAATACCGCGCACTTTTCGCCGGTATCATACACCCACCAAATACCTTCCTCAAAACAGCCACCATACCTACCTATCATGGCATTTCCATAGCCATTCCGAGATATATTGCCATGCAACTTTCCACCGTTCCGTTCATTATGACACGCTCCATCATTGTCATATTGCTAGCATGATCATGTAGTTGACATCGTATTTGTGGCAAAGCCACCGTTCATAATTCTTTCATACATGTCACTCTTGATTCATTGCACATCCCGGTACACCGCCGGAGGCATTCATATAGAGTCATATTTTGTTCTAAGAATCGAGTCGTAATTCATGAGTTGTAAGTAAATAAAAGTGTGATTATCATCATTATTAGAGCATTGTCCCAGTGAGGAAAGGATGATGGAGACTATGATTCCCCCACAAGTCGGGATGAGACTCCGGACGAAAAAAAAGAGGCCATAAAAAAGGAGAAAGGCCCAAATAAAAAAATGAGAGAAAAAGAGAGAAGGGACAATGTTACTATCCTTTTACCACACTTGTGCTTCAAAGTAGCACCATGATCTTCATAATAGAGAGTCTCTCATTATGTCACTTTCATATACTAGTGGGAATTTTTCATTATAGAACTTGGCTTGTATATTCCAATGATGGGCTTCCTCAAAATGCCCTAGGTCTTCGTGAGCAAGCGAGTTGGATGCACACCCACTTAGTTTCTTTTGAGCTTTCATATACTTATAGCTCTAGTGCATCCGTTGCATGGCAATCCCTACTCACTCACATTGATATCTATTGATGGGCATCTCCATAGCCCGTTGATACGCCTAGTTGATGTGAGACTATCTTCTCCCTTTTTGTCTTCTCCACAACCACCATTCTATTCCACCTATAGTGCTATATCCATGGCTCACGCTCATGTATTGCGTGAAGATCGAAAAAGTTTTGAAAATGTCAAAAGTATGAAACAATTGCTTGGCTTGTCATCGGGGTTGTGCATGATTTAAATACTTTGTGTGGTGAAGATAGAGCATAGCCAGACTATATGATTTTGTAGGGATAGCTTTCTTTGGCCATGATATTTTGAGAAGACATAATTGCTTTGTTAGTATGCTTGAAGTATTATTATTTTTATATCAATATGAACTTTTGTCTTGAATCTTTCGAATCTGAATATTCATACCACAATTAAGAAGATTTACATTGAAATTATGCCAAGTAGCACTCCGCATCAAAAATTCTGTTTTTATCATTTACCTACTCGAGGACGAGCAGGAATTAAGCTTGGGGATGCTTGATACGTCTCCAACGTATCTATAATTTTTTATTGCTCCATTCTATATTATCTACTGTTTCAGACATTATTGGGCTTTATTTTCCACTTTTATATTATTTTCGGGACTAACCTATTAACCAGAGGCCCATCCCAGAATTGTTGTTTTTTGCCTGTTTTAGGGTTTCGAAGAAAAGGAATATCAAACGGAGTCCAAACGGAATGAAACCTTCGGAAACATGATTTTCTCATCAGATAAGATCCAGGAGACTTGGACCCTCCGTCAAGAAAGCCACGAGGTACTCACGAGGGTAGGGGGCGCCCCCTTAGGGCGCGCCCCCTGCCTCGTGGGCCCCTCGAAGCTCCACCAATGTACTTCTTCCTCCTATATATATCCACGTACCCCCAAACGATCGGGGACGGAGCCAAAAACCTAATTCCACCGCCGCAACTTTCTGTATCCACGAGATCCCATCTTGGGGCCTGTTCCGGAGCTCCGCCGGAGGAGGCATCGATCACGGAGGGCTTCTACATCATCATCCAAGCCCCTCCGATGAAGTGTGAGTAGTTTACTTCAGACCTACGGGTCCATAGCTAGTAGCTAGATGGCTTCTTCTCTCTTTTTGGATCTCAATACAATGTTCTCCTCCTCTCTCGTGGAGATCTATTCGATGTAATCTTCTTTTTGCGGTGTGTTTGTTGAGATCGATGAATTGTGGGTTTATGATCAAGTCTATCTATGAATAATATTTGAATCTTCTCTGAATTCTTTTATGTATGATTGGTTATCTTTGCAAGTCTCTTCAAATTATCAGTTTGGTTTGGCCTACTAGATTGGTTGTTCTTGCCATGGGAGAAGTGCTTAGCTTTGGGTTCAATCTTGCGGTGTCCTTTCCCAGTGACAGAAGGGGCAGCAAGGCACATATTGTATTGTTGCCATCGAGGATAACAAGATGGGGTTTTTATCATATTGCATGAAACTATCCCTCTACATCATGTCATCTTGCTTAAGGCGTTACTCTATTTTTAACTTAATACTCTAGATGCATGCTGGATAGCGGTCGATGAGTGGAGTAATAGTAGTAGATGCAGAATCGTTCGGTCTACTTGTCTCGGACGTGATGCCTATATACATGATCATACCTAGATATTCTCATAACTATGCTCAATTTTGTCAATTGCTCAACAGTAATTTGTTCACCCACCGTAGAATACTTATGCTCTGGAGAGAAGCCACTAGTGAAACCTATGGCCCCCGGGTCTCTTTCTCATCATATCAATTTCCATCACTTTACTATTGCTTTGCTTTTACTTTGCTTTTACTTTATTTACTTTGCATCTCTATACCAAAAATACCAAAAAATATTATTTATCATCTCTATCAGATCTCACTTTCGTAAGTGACCGTAAAGGGATTGACAACCCCTAAGCGCGTTTGTTGCGTTGAGCTATTGTTTTTGTGTAGGTACGAGGGACTCGAGCATAGCCTCCTACTGGATTGATACCTTGGTTCTCCAAAACTGAGGGAAATACTTACGCTACTTTGCTGCATCATCCCTTCCTCTTCAGGGAAATCCAACGCAGTGCTCAAGAGGTAGCAGGAGCATGATTTATTTATTGATTGTCTTCCTTATCAGTGGCGATCATGGACGAGCGATGGTCTTTTCCTACCAATGTATCCCTGTAGGAGCATGCGAAGAAGTATGTGAGTTTTTATGACTAATGTTGAGTCCATGGATTATACACACTCTCACCCTTCCACCATTGCTAGCCTCTCTAGTATTGCGCAACTTTTGCTGGTACCTTAAACCCACCATATACCTTCCTCAAAACAACCACCATACCTACCTATCATGACATTTTCATAGCCATTCCGAGATATATTGCCATGCAACTTCCATCATCATCATATACATGACTTGAGCATTCATTGTCATATTGCTTTGCATGATCGTAAGATAGCTAGCATGATGTTTTCATGGCTTGTCCATTTTTATGTCATTGCTACGCTAGATCATTGCACATCCCGGTACACCACCGGAGGCATTCATATAGAGTCATATCTTTGTTCTAGTATCGAGTCGTAAGTAAATAAAAGTGTGATGATCATCATTATTAGAGCATTGCCCCAGTGAGGAAAGTATGATGGAGACTATGATTCCCCCACAAGTCGGGATGAGACTCCGGACGAAAAAAGAAAAAAAAAGAAAAAGTAGCACCATGTTCTTCATATAGAGAGTCTCTTGAGTTATCACTTTCATATACTAGTGGGAATTTTCATTATAGAGCTTGGCTTGTATATCCCGATGATGCGCTTCCTCAAATGCCCGAGGTCTTCATGGTCAAGCAAGGTTGATGCACACCCACTTAGTTTCTTTTTGAGCTTTCATACACTTATAGTGTTGGGGATCGTAGCAGAAATTTAAAATTTTCTACGCATCACCAAGATCAATCTATGGAGTCATCTAGCAACGAGAGGGAGAGGAGTGCATCTACATACCCTTGTAGATCGCGAGCGGAAGCGTTCAAGAGAACGGGGTTGATGGAGTCGTACTCGTCGTGATCCAAATCACATATGATCCTAGCACCGAACGGACGGCACCTCCGCGTTCAACACACGTACGGAGCGAGGATGTCTCTCGCGCCTTGATCCAGCAAGGAGGAGGGAGAGGTTGAGTAAGAGGGCTCCAACAGCAGCACAACGGCGTGGTGGTGGTGGAGCAGCAGTACTCCGGCAGGGCTTCGCCAAGCTCTCGCGAAGGAGGAGAGGTGTTGGGGAGGGGAGGGGCTGCGCCTTGGATGTGGTATGCAGCCCTCCCCTTGCCCCTCTATTTATAGAGGAAGGAGGAAGGGGGCGGCCCCCTCTAGATGAGATCTAGAGGGGGGCGGCGACCAAGGGGAGGGGGCTTGCCCCCCAAGCAAGGGGGGCGCCCCCCTTGGGGTTTCCCCCCAACCCTAGGCAGATGCGCCCAGCCCATGTAGGGCTGGTTCCCTTTCCTCTACGACCCATTAGGCCCTCCGAGAGAGGTGGCCCCTCCCGGTGGACCCCCGGAACCCCTCCGGTGGCCCCGGTACAATACCGATATGCCCCCGAACCTTTCCGGTGACCGTATGACAACTTCCTACATATAAATCTTCACCTCCGGACCATTCCAGAACTCCTCGTTACGTCCGGGATCTCATCCGGGACTCCGAACAACATTCAGTAATCACATACAAGTCTTCCTAATAACCCTAGCATCATCGAACCTTAAGTGTGTAGACCCTACGGGTTCGGGAACCATGCAGACATGACCGAGACAACTCTCAGGCCAATAACCAACAGCGGGATCTGGATACCCATGTTGGCTCCCACATGTTCCACTATGATCTCATCGTATGAACCACGATGTCGAGGATTCAAGCAATCCCGTATACAATTTCCTTTGTCAATCGGTACGTTACTTGCCCGAGATTCGATCGTCGGTATCCCAATACCTCATTCAATCTCGTTACCGGCAAGTCACTTTACTCGTTCCATAATGCATGATCCCATGACCAACTACTTAGTCACATTGAGCTCATTATGATGATGCATTACCGAGTGGGCCCAGAGATACCTCTCCGTTATACGGAGTGACAAATCCCAGTCTCGATTCATGCCCACCCAACAGACACTTTCGGAGATACCTGTAGTGCACCTTTATAGCCACCCAATTACGTTGTGACGTTTGGTACACCCAAATCACTCCTACGGTATCCGGGAGTTGCACAATCTCATGGTCTAAGGAAATGATACTTGACATTCAGAAAAGCTCTAGCAGACGAACTACATGATCTTGTGCTATGCTTAGTATTGGGTCTTGTCCATCACATTATTCTCCTAATGATGTGATCCCGTTATCAATGACATCCAATGTCCATGGTCAGGAAACCGTGACCATCTATTGATCAACGAGCTAGTCAACTAGAGGCTCACTAGGGACATGTTGTGGTCTATGTATTCACACATGTATTACGATTTCCGGATAACACAATTATAGCATGAACAATAGACAATTATCATGAACAAGGAAATATAATAACAACCATTTTATTATTGCCTCTAGGGCATATTTCCAACAGTCTCTCACTTGCACTAGAGTCAATAATCTAGTTAATTACATTGATAAATTGAACACCCATAGAGTTCTGGTGTTGATCATGTTTTGCTCGAGGGAGAGGTTTAGTCAATGGATCTGTGACATTCAGGTCCGTATGCACTTTACAAATATCTATGTCTCCATTTTGAACATTTTCACGTATGGAGTTGAAGCGACGCTTGATATGCCTGGTCTTCCTGTGAAACCTGGGCTCCTTGGTAAGGGCAATCGCTCCAGTGTTGTCACAGAAGAGAGTCATCGGGCCCGACGCATTGGGAATAACTCCTAGGTCGGTAATGAACTCCTTCACCCAGATTGCTTCTTGTGCTGCCTCCGAGGCTGCCATGTACTCCGCTTCACATGTAGATCCCGCCACGACGCTTTGCTTGCAACTGCACCAGCTGACTGCCCCACCATTCAAAATATACACGTATCCGGTTTGTGACTTAGAGTCATCCAGATCTGTGTCGAAGCTAGCATCGACGTAACCCTTTACGACGAGCTCTTCGTCACCTCCATAAACGAGAAACATATCCTTAGTCCTTTTCAGGTACTTCAGGATATTCTTGACCGCTGTCCAGTGTTCCATGCCGGGATTACTTTGGTACCTTCCTACCAAACTTACGGCAAGGTTTACATCAGGTCTGGTACACAGCATGGCATACATAATAGACCCTATGGCTGAGGCATAGGGGACGACACTCATCTTTTCTCTATCTTCTGCCGTGGTCGGGCATTGAGCCGTGCTCAATCTCGTACCTTGCAACACAGGCAAGAACCCCTTCTTTGACTGATCCATATTGAACTTCTTCAATATCTTGTCAAGGTACATACTCTGTGAAAGACCAATGAGGCTTCTCGATCTATCTCTATAGATCTTGATGCCTAATATATAAGCAGCTTCTCCAAGATCCTTCATTGAAAAACACTTGTTCAAGTAGGCCTTTATGCTTTCCAAGAATTCTATATCATTTCCCATCAATAGTATGTCATCCACATATAATATGAGAAATGCTACAGAGCTCCCACTCACTTTCTTGTAAACACAGACTTCTCCATAAGTCTGCGTAAACCCAAACGCTTTGATCATCTCATCAAATCGAATGTTCCAACTCCGAGATGCTTGCACCAGCCCATAGATTGAGCGTTGGAGCTTGCACACCTTGTCAGCATTCTTAGGATCGACAAAACCTTCCGGCTGCATCATATACAATTCTTCCTTAAGGAAACCATTAAGGAATGCCGTTTTGACGTCCATTTGCCATATCTCATAATCATAGAATGCGGCAATTGCTAACATGATTCGGACGGACTTCAGCTTCGCTACGGGTGAGAAAGTCTCATCGTAGTCAACCCCTTGAACTTGTCGATAACCCTTAGCGACAAGCCGAGCCTTATAGATGGTCACATTACCATCCGCGTTTGTCTTCTTCTTAAAGATCCATTTATTTTCTATGGCTCGCCGATCAACGGGCAAGTCAGTCAAAGTCCATACTTCATTTTCATACATGGATCCTATCTCGGATTTCATGGCTTCCAGCCATTTGTCGGAATCTGGGCCCGCCATCGCTTCTTCATAGTTCGAAGGTTCACCATTGTCCAACAACATGATTTCCAGGACAGGGTTGCCGTACCACTCTGGTGCGGAACGTGTCCTTGTGGACCTACGAAGTTCAGTAGCAACTTGATCTGAAGTTTCATGATCATCATCATTAACTTCCTCTCTAGTCGGTGCAGGCACCTCAGGAACATTTTCCTGAGCTGCGCCACTCTCCGGTTCAAGAGGCAATACTTCATCAAGTTCTACTTTCCTCCCACTTACTTCTTTCGAGAGAAACTCTTTCTCTAGAAAGGATCCATTCTTGGCAACAAAGATCTTGCCTTCGGATCTGAGGTAGAAGGTATACCCAATAGTTTCTTTAGGGTATCCTATGAAGACGCATTTTTCCGATTTGGGTTCGAGCTTTTCAGGTTGAAGTTTCTTCACATAAGCATCGCATCCCCAAACTTTTAGAAACGACAGCTTAGGTTTCTTCCCAAACCATAATTCATACGGTGTCGTCTCAACGGATTTCGACGGAGCCCTATTTAAAGTGAATGCGGCAGTCTCTAAAGCATAGCCCCAAAATGACAGCGGTAGATCGGTAAGAGACATCATAGATCGCACCATATCCAATAGAGTGCGATTACGACGTTCGGACACACCATTACGCTGAGGTGTTCCAGGCGGCGTGAGTTGTGAAACTATTCCACATTTCCTTAAGTGCGTGCCAAATTCGTGACTCAAATATTCTCCCCCACGATCTGATCGTAAGAACTTGATTTTCCTGTCACGTTGATTCTCAACCTCACTCTGAAATTCCTTGAACTTTTCAAAGGTCTCAGACTTGTGTTTCATTAAGTAGACATACCCATATCTACTCAAGTCATCAGTGAGGGTGAGAGCACAACGATAGCCACCGCGAGCCTCAACACTCATTGGACCGCACACATCAGTATGTATGATTTCCAATAAGTTGGTTGCTCGCTCCATTGTTCCGGAGAACGGAGTCTTGGTCATTTTGCCCATGAGGCATGGTTCGCATGTGTCAAATGATTCATAATCAACAGACTCCAAAAGTCCATCTGCATGGAGTTTCTTCATGCGTTTGACACCAATGTGACCAAGGCGGCAGTGCCACAAGTATATGGGACTATCATTATCAACCTTACATCTTTTGGTATTCACACTATGAATATGTGTAACATCACGTTCGAGATTAAATAAGAATAAACCATTGACCAGCGGGGCATGACCATAAAACATATCTCTCATATAAATAGAACAACCATTATTCTCGGATTTAAATGAGTAGCCATCTCGTATTAAACGAGATCCTGATACAATGTTCATGCTCAAAGCTGGCACTAAATAACAATTATTGAGGTTTAAAACTAATCCCGTAGGTAAATGTAGAGGTAGCGTGCCGACGGCGATCACATCGACCTTGGAACCATTCCCGACGCGCATCGTCACCTCGTCCTTCGCCAGTCTCCGCTTATTCCGCAGCTCCTGTTTTGAGTTACAAATATGAGCAACCGCACCGGTATCAAATACCCAGGAGCTACTACGAGTACTGGTAAGGTACACATCAATAACATGTATATCACATATACCTTTGGTGTTGCCGGCCTTCTTGTCCGCTAAGTACTTGGGGCAGTTCCGCTTCCAGTGACCACTTCCCTTGCAATAAAAACACTCAGTCTCGGGCTTGGGTCCATTCTTTGGCTTCTTCCCGGCAGCTTGCTTACTGGGCGCGGCAACTCCCTTGCCGTCCTTCTTGAAGTTCTTTTTACCCTTGCCTTTCTTGAACTTAGTGGTTTTATTCACCATCAACACTTGATGTTCCTTTTTGATTTCCACCTCCGCTGATTTCAGCATTGAATATACCTCAGGAATGGTCTTTTCCATCCCCTGCATATTGAAGTTCATCACAAAGCTCTTGTAGCTAGGTGGGAGCGATTGAAGGATTCTGTCAACGACCGCATCATCCGGGAGATTAACTCCCAGCTGAGACAAGCGGTTGTGCAACCCAGACATTTTGAGTATGTGCTCGCTGACGGAACTATTCTCCTCCATCTTACAACTGTAGAACTTGTCGGAGACTTCATATCTCTCGACCCGGGCATGAGCTTGGAAAACCATTTTCAGCTCTTGGAACATCTCATATGCTCCGTGTTGCTCAAAACGCTTCTGGAGCCCCGGTTCTAAGCTGTAAAGCATGCCGCACTGAACCAGGGAGTAATCATCAACACGGGACTGCCAAGCGTTCATAATGTCTTGGTTTGCTGGGGTGGTGCTTCACCTAGCGGTGCTTCAAGGACATATTCTTTCTTGGCAGCTATGAGGATGATCCTCAAGT
The DNA here is from genome assembly GCF_018294505.1 of Triticum aestivum. Lineage (NCBI taxonomy): Eukaryota > Viridiplantae > Streptophyta > Magnoliopsida > Poales > Poaceae > Triticum > Triticum aestivum. Next base: position 44,390,925 of record NC_057794.1, on the reverse strand, counting down.
TCCGGACCCAGTCCGTATAGTTGCTACCATCGTCTTTCAGCTTGGTTTTCTCTAGGAACGCGTTGAAGTTGAGGACAACATTAGCGTGGGCCATTTGATCTACAAGACATATTGTAAAGATTTTAGACTAAGTTCATGATAATTAAGTTCATCTAATCAAATTATTTAATGAACTCCCACTCAGATAGACATCCCTCTAGTCATCTAAGTGATACATGATCCGATTCAACTAGGCCGTGTCCGATCATCACGTGAGACGGACTAGTCATCATCGGTGAACATCTTCATGTTGATCGTATCTTCTATACGACTCATGTTCGACCTTTCGGTCTTCCGTGTTCCGAGGCCATGTCTGTACATGCTAGGCTCGTCAAGTCAACCTAAGTGTTTTGCGTGTGTAAATCTGGCTTACACCCGTTGTATGCGAACGTTAGAACCTATCACACCCGATCATCACGTGGTGCTTCGGAACAACGGACCTTAGCAACGGTGCACAGTTAGGGGGAACACTTTCTTGAAATTATTGCGAGGGATCATCTTATTTATGCTACCGTCGTTCTAAGCAAATAAGATGTAAAACATGATAAACATCACATGCAATCAAATAGTGACATGATATGGCCAATATCATTTTGCTCCTTTTGATCTCCATCTTCGGGGCGCCATGATCATCGTCGTCACCGGCATGACACCATGATCTCCATCATCATGATCTCCATCATCGTGTCTTCATGAAGTTGTCTCGTCAACTATTACTTCTACTACTATGGCTAACGGTTAGCGATAAAGTAAAGTAATTACATGACGTATAAGTTGACACGCAGGTCATAAATAAATTAAGACAACTCCTATGGCTCCTGCCGGTTGTCATACTCATCGACATGCAAGTCGTGATTCCTATTACAAGAACATGATCAATCTCATACATCACATATATCATTCATCACATCCTTTTGGCCATATCACATCACACGGCATATGCTGCAAAAACAAGTTAGACGTCCTCTAATTGTTGTTGCAAGTTTTTACGTGGCTGCTATAGGTTTCTAGCAAGAACGTTTCTTACCTACGCCAAAACCACAACGTGATATGCCAATTTCTATTTACCCTTCATAAGGACCCTTTTCATCGAATCCGATCCGACTAAAGTGGGAGAGACAGACACCCGCTAGCCACCTTATGCAACTAGTGCATGTCAGTCGGTGGAACCAGTCTCACGTAAGCGTACGTGTAAGGTCGGTCCGGGCCGCTTCATCCCACGATGCCGCCGAATCAAGATAAGACTAGTAACGGCAAGTAAATTGACAAAATCGACGCCCACAACAACTTGTGTTCTACTCGTGCATAGAAACTACGCATAGACCTAGCTCATGATGCCACTGTTGGGGATCGTAGCAGAAATTTAAAATTTTCTACGCATCACCAAGATCAATCTATGGAGTCATCTAGCAACGAGAGGGAGAGGAGTGCATCTACATACCCTTGTAGATCGCGAGCGGAAGCGTTCAAGAGAACGGGGTTGATGGAGTCGTACTCGTCGTGATCCAAATCACCGATGATCCTAGCGCCGAACGGACGGCACCTCCGCGTTCAACACACGTACGGAGCGAGGACGTCTCCCGCGCCTTGATCCAGCAAGGAGGAGGGAGAGGTTGAGGAAGAGGGCTCCAACAGCAGCACGACGGCGTGGTGGTGGTGGAGCAGCAGTACTCCGGCAGGGCTTCGCCAAGCTCTTGCGGAGGAGGAGAGGTGTTGGGGAGCGGAGGGGCTGCGCCTTGGATGTGGTATGCAGCCATCCCCTTGCCCCTCTATTTATAGGGGAAGGAGGAAGGGGGCCGGCCCCCTCTAGATGAGATCTAGAGGGGGGGGGCGGCCAAGGGGAGGGGGCTTGCCCCCCAAGCAAGGGGGCGCCCCCCTTAGGGTTTCCCCCCAACCCTAGGCGCATGGGCCCAAGGGGGGATGCGCCCAGCCCATGTAGGGCTGGTTCCCTTTCCTCTACGGCCCATTAGGCCCTCCGAGAGAGGTGGCCCCTCCCGGTGGACCCCCGGAACCCCTCCGGTGGCCCCGGTACAATACCGATATGCCCCCGAACCTTTCCGGTGACCGTATGACAACTTCCTACATATAAATCTTCACCTCCGGACCATTCCGGAACTCCTCGTGACGTCCGGGATCTCATCCGGGACTCCGAACAACATTCGGTAATCACATACAAGTCTTCCTAATAACCCTAGCGTCATCGAACCTTAAGTGTGTAGACCCTACGGGTTCGGGAACCATGCAGACATGACCGAGACAACTCTCCGGCCAATAACCAACAGCGGGATCTGGATACCCATGTTGGCTCCCACATGTTCCACGATGATCTCATCGGATGAACCACGATGTCGAGGATTCAAGCAATCCCGTATACAATTCCCTTTGTCAATCGGTACGTTACTTGCCCGAGATTCGATCGTCGGTATCCCAATACCTCGTTCAATCTCGTTACCGGCAAGTCACTTTACTCGTTCCGTAATGCATGATCCCGTGACCAACTACTTAGTCACACTGAGCTCATTATGATGATGCATTACCGAGTGGGCCCAGAGATACCTCTCCGTCATACGGAGTGACAAATCCCAGTCTCGATTCATGCCAACCCAACAGACACTTTCGGAGATACCTGTAGTGCACCTTTATAGCCACCCAGTTACGTTGTGACGTTTGGTACACCCAAAGCACTCCTACGGTATCCGGGAGTTGCACAATCTCATGGTCTAAGGAAATGATACTTGACATTCAGAAAAGCTCTAGCAGACGAACTACACGATCTTGTGCTATGCTTAGGATTGGGTCTTGTCCATCACATCATTCTCCTAATGATGTGATCCCGTTATCAATGACATCCAATGTCCATGGTCAGGAAACCGTAACCATCTATTGATCAACGAGCTAGTCAACTAGAGGCTCACTAGGGACATGTTGTGGTCTATGTATTCACACATGTATTACGATTTCCGGATAACACAATTATAGCATGAACAATAGACAATTATCATGAACAAGGAAATATAATAATAACCATTTTATTATTGCCTCTAGGGCATATTTCCAACATATAGCTCTAGTGCATCCGTTGCATGGCAATCCCTACTCACTCATAATGATATCTATTAATGGGCATCTCCATAGCCCATTGATATGCCTAGTTGATGTGAGACTTTCTCCCTTTTTGTCTTCTCCACACAACCTCCACCATCATATTCTATTCCACCTATAATGCTATATCCACGGCTCACTCTCATGTATTGCGTGAAAGTTGAAAAGGTTTGAGAACATCAAAAGTATGAAACAATTGCTTGGCTTGTCATCGGGGTTGTACATGATTTGAATATTTTGTGTGGTGAAGATGGAGCATAGCCAGACTATATGATTTTGTAGGGATAACTTTCTTTAGCCATGTTATTTTGAAAATACATGATTGCTTTATTAGTATGCTTGAAGTATTATTGTCTTAATGTCAAATGATAGACTATTGCTTTGAGTCACTCGTGTCTTAATATTCATGCCATGATTAGATTACATGATCAAGATTATGCTAGGTAGCATTCCACATCAAAAACTATCTTTTTTATCATTTACCTACTCGAGGACGAGCAGGAATTAAGCTTGGGGATGCTGATATGTCTCCGTCGTATCTATAATTTTTGATTGTTCCATGCCAATATTCTACAACTTTCATATACTTTTGGCAACTTTTTCTACTATTTTTGGGACTAACATATTGATCCAGTGCCCAGTGCCAGTTCCTGTTTGTTGCATGTTTTTTGTTTCGCAGTAAATCCATATCAAACGGAGTCCAAATGGGATAAAAACTGATGAAGATTTTTTTGGAATATATGTCATTTTTGGGAAGAAAAATCAATGCGAGACGATGCCTGAGGGGGCCACGAGGTAGGGGCACGCCCCAGGGGGGCAGGCGCGCCCTGGGCCCTCGTGGCCACCCCATAAGGCGGTTGATGCCCTTATTTCGCCGCAAAAAGCTAATATCCGGATAGAGATCGGGTTAAAATTTTAGCCCAATCGGAGTTACGGATCTCCGAGAATATAAGAAACGGTGAAAGGGCAGAATCTGAGAACGCAGAAACAGAGAGAGACAGAGAGACATATCCAATCTCGGAGGGGCTCTCGCCCCTCCCATGCCATGGAGACCAAGGACCAGAGGGGAAACCCTTCTCCCATCTAGGGAGGAGGTCAAGGAAGAATAAGAAGAAGGGGGCCCCTCTCCCCCTCTCTTTCGGTGGCGCCGGAACACCGCCGGGGCCATTATCATCACCGCAATCTTCACCAACAAATTCACCGCCATCATCACCAACTCTTCCCCCCTCTATGCAGCGGTGTAACCCCTCTTTTACCCGCTGTAGTCTCTACTTAAACATGGTGCTCAATGCTATATATTATTTCCCAATGATGTATGGCTATCCTATGATATTTGAGTTGATCCGTTTTGTCCTATGTGCTATTTGATGATCGTGATTGGTTTGAGTTGCATGTTTTATTATTGGTGCTGTCCTATGGTGCTCTCCGTGTTGCGCAAGCATGAGGGATCCCCGCTGTAGGGTTTGCAATATGTTCATGATTTTCTTATGGTGGGTGGCGTGAGTGACAGAAGCACATACCCGAGTAAGTAGGTTGTTGCGTATGGGATAAAGATGACTTGATACTTTAATGCTATGGTTGGGTTTTACCTTAATGATCTTTAGTAGTTGCGGACGCTTGCTAGAGTTCCAATCATAAGTGCATATGATCCAAGTAGAGAAAGTATGTTAGCTTATGCCTCACCCTCAAATAAAATTGCAATAATGATTACCGGTCTAGTTATCGATTGCCTAGGGACAAATAACTTTCTCGTAACAAAAAGCTCTTTACTAAAACTAACCTAGTTGTGTCTTTATTTAAACAACCCCTACTTTTTATTTACTTGCTCTTTATTATCTTGCAAACCTATCCAAAAACACCTACAAAGTACTTCTAGTTTCATACTTGTTCTAGGTAAAGCAAATGTCAAGCGTGCATAGAGTTGTATCGGTGGTCGATAGAACTTGAGGGAATATTTGTTCTACCTTTAGCTCCTCGTTGGGTTCGACACTCTTACTTATCAAAAACTGTTGCCATCCCCTATACTTGTGGGTTATCACCGAGTTGCGCAATCTGCCCAAGATCCACGCATCTCCCACCGCCAGGGCCGCCGCCCAGCATCCAGACCGTCCCGGTACCCTCAAAGGAGGCGGCTTTGGACGGAGCCAACTCCCACCATCGCCGCAACCTGCAAACCGTCCCGCCTCGGACATCGCATGGGACAGCAGCCACGAAGCCTCGGGTAGGGGAAAGGGGAAGGGAAGGTGCGCCACTCGGCCACTCCCGGCACCCACGGTGCCGGTGACGGCGGCTCGACCACGTCGAAGCCCCATCCCTCCAACCACTCCCCCCCGAAGCACCTGCTTCGCCCCGGCCCTGCTATTGGCACAACCCAACGCGAGGCCACTGACGGCCGCTCGTCCGACGAAGGAGGGAGAAGATCCACCGCCGCCGCCGCCAGGGACAGATCCAGGGACAGCCCGCCCACGCCGCGCGCCGCTGACCATAGCCGAGAAGGACGCCCAATTGTACTCGGAGCCCGCACGTGTCTCCACCACCAACCGTCACGCCACCGGCTCCACCACCCCTATGCACGGCGGCGCCAGCCGCCCGCGGCCCTGCTACACCCAGCCCGCGCCGCCAAAAGAGGCGCCGGAGGCAGATCCGGCCGGATCTGACCGGAGCCCACCCGCTCGCACCACCTGAAGGACGAGCCAACGCGAGATGCCGAGAGCCCGCAGCCGCCACGCCGCAAGCCACCGCCCAGACCGCCGGCGCACCACGAGAGGACGCGCCCGCCGCCGCCAGACCGGTTGCCGCCGCGCCGCCGCCCCCGCGCAAGGCCGGGGCATGCGCCCGATCCAGCCGTCCCGCGCCGGCCCACCATGGAAGAGCGCAGGGGAGAGGAGAGCCCCCCCCCCCCCCCCCCGCCGCCACCAACGCCGGCCGGGCTTGGCGGCGACGGGGGAGGAGGGACGGGGAGGGGAGGGAGTTTGGGTGGCGGCTAGGGTTGCCCCCCGGGTTGCTCGCGGGAACGACCGGGAGGGGAGAGGGGAAAAGTATCGCTCCGAGGACCGGAGGATTCTCGAAGAGGCAGAAGAAGAAAGCAATGGTTGTTAGTTTGTGCTTCTTTCCCGTGTGTTGCCACTTGTTTTACTCCGTTCTTTATCAAATTCCCCTATCATTCGTGACGATCGGACCACCCTACGGCTTGCCCCATATCATCTTTGTTTCGCTTTGTTGATCTTTGTGGATGTCTCAATAATTTTACTATTGAACATTTCGTCCCTTACTGGCCCGCTGATTGCCTATTGAAAATGCTTGGCAATTTGCAGTTGTGGAGACCGCTCGTTGTAGCCGCGGACGACAGCTCCGTTGACCTGATAATATCCCTCTGTTTTGTTTGAATGATTTTGTTATTATGGCGCTATTTATAAAGTAAGGCATAACGAAAGAAAAGTCAATTACTCCAAGAGTGAGCGCTGACCAAGAGTAGTTTACTTGGCCGGGCAATTGAATACTTAGGTCATCTTAGCAGGCAGAGCGTGTTATTTTGTTGTTTTGCCAGCAGAGTACTGCCTTTTATATTAAAAAAAAGCACCTTGTCCCGGTTGGACCGGGCTCTAACTTTGGAAGATACTACTACCTGTTGTAGTACATATCTTGTCTTCATATGCTCGTCCCTTGTGCTTCTCCCCTCGTTGACTCACACCAAGAACATCTGCAGCCGTGGTATCCTGCAAGCTGAAGGCCGCATCCTTGATTGCAGGCTGAAAAACTGCAGATCTCTTCTATTACCAACGAACAGGTAACCGTTCCTTATTTGCTCTTGATGGGATTATGTATGTACCCTTGCTATCCACACTCACTATTTCGGGGTGGTGGTTCCTCGATGAATTGCCTTTTTTCCGTTGTGGAGTAGATTTGCTTCTCTAAGAAGCAGACGATGGATTCGGGCCACTTTTTCTTATATAAAACTAAAATCCGGAAACTTTAGGCCTTTGCCCCAAATTTTCATCTCACCTCAGCTCTGATGCAATTGCTCGCGTGGCTTGATTCGTTGTATTCCGCCCAAAACCAGTGTTTTTTCAGGGAAAAAAATCCATTGTAAACCCTGAATTTGTAGATGTTAGATGAAATGAACCCTCAAATCGAAATCCTTATTGATTGCATCCTAAATTATGCAATTCCGGTCTAAATTGAACCCTTCCAACCGTGATTTGTCTAGCTGGTGTGCTCAAGGCGCGCACCCGTCCTCCTCATTGGGCTGGCCCATTCGCTTTTTTTGTCTGCTCAATTTATTTTGTCTTTTTTTTCTTGTTACACTGCTAAAAAAAGTTGCGCACAAGGTGATTCAAACTCGTGCCCTCCTTTTTATTCTATTTCTTTTTCTTCTTTATTTTATTCATGGAAGCTACTTATACATATTTTTTTTCTTTTTATTTAACGCTTGAACCTTTTTTCAGTTCTGCTTTTTTTTCAAATTGGTGAACTTTTTTTACAAAACTCGTGGAATTTTTTGAATCCATGAACTTTTTTCAAATCCACAAATTCTTTTTCAATTATATATTTTTTCCAAACCGCGAACTTTTTTCCAAATAGGTGGACTTTTCTTCCGAAAATCCGTGAACTTCTTTTCAAAATCGTTTAACGTTTTCTAAATCCGTGTTTTTTAAAAAAAACTGTGAACTTTTTCTCTTTTGAAAATCTGCTCCATGAGGTTCTTCTCTTTTTGTTTACTATTTAATACTAATATTTTTTTTGAAAGGAGGCTTGCCCCCAGCATCTGCATCGGAACGATGCATGCAACCATCTTATTAAAAAGTCTTGAAGTAGCACAAAGTCATAAAAGTATTACAGCTCACAAACGGAGCAAAAAGGAAAAGAAATGTGAATGCTTCATACCACAACCGGTATGACAATGTAAAGGACAAGCTTCCTAGACTCCTATCCTGTTATGCGATCGCCATCCAAACCGGTTGAATATTGCCCGTGCTACCATCTCCCACTGGTTGCACCCAGTAACCAATGGCTCCCAGGAGTCCGTAGGAGTGAGGAAGGACCACGTATGAATCCATGCGGTAGCTCTGAAAATGACCTGCAAGAAAGTTAAAATATGTTATCTGTTACAAATCATATCATTCTTACAATTCTATATAGCCCATATATGCGCACATATTCCAATCCGAATACGAGCCGCAGTAATATGATCAACCCAGCTAACCACGTCCCAAATAACATTCAGTTTAACTGGAGGAGTAATGTTAAAGGCTATATGGATCGTTCTCCAAAGCAATTTCGCGAGTAGGCACTCTATGAACAAGTGTTGTATTGTTTCATCATGATCACAAAAACAACAACATGAACTACCTACCCACCGCCTATTTAATAAGTTATCTTGGTGAGGATCACTTGCTTGTGTACAAACCACATAATTTTTTTAATACACATGGGAACCTTAACCTTCCAAATATGTAACGATCTCGAGATTGAGCCAGAATTAATTAGATCCATGTAAAAAGATTTCACCATAAACACCCCATTTCTAGCTAACTTCGAGTGCATCGAATCGGGTTGGTCGGATAATTGAACATCTATCAATCTCTGTACCAAGTGCATTCAGGCATTCCATCGCTCACCAACAAACGTTCGTCTGAACTGAATATTCAAGGGAATCAATTGAAATACTGTGCCTACGTAATCCTCCTTACGTTGCACAATGTTATATACGATGGGGTATTGTATGGCTAGTGGTGTCTCCCCTAACCACGTATCCTCCCAAAATTTTGTTGACATCCCATTGCCAACCAAGAATTTGACCCTACGAAAGAACAAAACTTTCGTTCGCATGAGTCCCTTTCAGAATGGCGAGTCAGTTGGTCTCGTGGTGACCTGGGCTAGCGTTTTCGATTCTAGATACTTGTTGTGTAGTATCTATGCCCACATACCCTCCGCCTCTGTCTCTAACCTGAAGAGCCATTTACTCATAAGACATTTATTCTTAATTTCCAGGTTTTCAATACCGAGACCCCCCTGGTCCTTGGGTCGGCATAAAATATCGCATCGTGTGAGAGGTATTTCTTCTTGGCCTCATCTGACTACCAGAAGAATCAAGATCGAAAGAAATCTAGTCTCTTCCGCACCCCTTTTGGTACCTCGAAGAAAGATAGTAGGAATATCGGCATACTAGTAAGTACTGAGTTGATCAACACTAGCCGACCTCCATACAACATTAGCTTGCCCTTTCAGCAACTAAGCTTTTTCCCAATTCGATCTTCGATGCACTTTCATTCTTTATTAGATAGCTTACGGTGATGAATCGGTATGTCCAAATAATTGAAGGGCAAAGAACCTAATTTACAACCAAACAATTGTCTATATGTGTCTTGCTCTTCTTTGGCCTTACCAAAGCAGAATAACTCGCGCTTGTGAAAGTTTATTTTTAAACCAGACAATTGTTCGAAGAGACATTATATGAGTTTCATATTCCGCGCTTTTGCAATGTCATGTTCCATGAAAAGGATAGTGTCATTAGCATACTGTAAAATGGAGACTCCCCCATTGACCAGATGAGGTACAAGCCCATCCACTTGACCGTTTTCCTTGGCCCTTCCTATAAGAATGGTCAACATATCGGCCACTATACGAAATAGGAGAGGAGACATTGAATCTCCTTGTCTCAATCCCTTGTGTGTCTGAAAATAGTGACCGATATCATCGTTAACCTTGATTCCGACACTATCTTTTTGGACTAGAGAACCCACTTGGTTCCGTCATGCCTCATTAAAACCTTTCATGCGCATTGCCTGCTGAAGGAAAGGCCATTTAACTTGATCATATGCCTTCTTGAAGTCCACTTTAAAAATAACCCCATCTACTCCCTCCGTTCCAAATTACTCATCGCAGAAACAGATGTATCTAGAACTAAAATACATCTAGATACATCCATACATGCGACAAGTAATTCGGAACGGAGGGAGTAGCTTCTTCGAATGAAGATCATGCAGCGTTTCATGCAGGACGACGACCCCTTCAAGAATGTGTCTGCCAAGCATGAAAGTTGTCTGGCTCGGTTGCACCACCGAATGGGCAATCCATGTCAATCTATTGGTGCTCACGTCCGTGAATATTTTGAAACTCATGTTGAGAAGACATATTGGCCTGAATTGCTCGATCCGAACTGCCTCTTCTTTCTTTGGCAACAACGTAGTCATGCCAAAGTTAAGATGAAACAGTTCTAAATGACCGTTAAAAAAACTTGAAAAATAGGCATAAGATCATCCTTAATAATATGCCAACATTTCCTATAGAATTCCACGGGAAACCCATCCGGTCCCGGTGCTTTATTCGGTTTCATTTGTGAAATTGCATCTAGAACCTCTTTCTCAGTAAACGGTGCAGACAGAATACCATTTTAAGTTGAGGAATATCTCCAATAACAGACTCATTAAGGGACACCGTGCTCGCTTCCAGAGGCCGAAAAGTTGTTTATAATAATTAGAGATATAAGCTTTCAGATTCTCATGAGCCACAATTGTCCCTTCGTCCTGTTCAAGCTGTATTATTTTCTTCTTCCTATGTTTCTCATTTGCAATCATGTGAAAGAATTGAGTATTGTCATCCCCTTCGACAACCTTAAGCACCTTAGCATGCAATGCCTAGTTGAGCTCCTCTTCTCTAAGAAGAGCTCGTAAGCATTGCCCGGCTTCGGATTTCGAGCTCCGCTCGACTAAATTAAGAATGTTTACTTCTGCTTTTAAATCCAGAGCATCTATTAACTGGGTGAGTCGCTCTTTTTCTTGTTTGTATATCCCACTCTCGTTTCTGGCTCAACCCCGTAAGAATTGTCTCAGATGTCTAATTTTGTTTTGCCATATCTCAATACTTGATCGTCCACTAACAGGCTTCGCCCATTCTCGTGCAATGATCTTCATGAAGTTTTCTTTCTCGAGCCAACCTAGTTTGAAAAAGAAAGTGTTCTTGTTCCCAATATGGGCTGCGTCTTCTGAGTCCACTAGTAATGGTGTGTGGTCTGAGATCGCCCTCTGCATCGTATGCACCGACACTAATGGGTACTTTTATTCCCATTCCACACTAACAAGCACCCTGCCAACTTCTCATATGTTGACCATCGGTTTTTATATAGTTTAAAATAATTTGACAACACACACGCCAAGTGCCCGGTTATCTTGTCATTTCCCTCACACGACAACTAAAGAAGAAGTTCGACACATGGTAATTTACCATGCACTCGTGGCAGTGCTTCTCTGAACGCGGCTGTATTTTAAACTCAGTGAGTGCTTCCGTGGCGAGGACGGCAGAAAGAGCAGAAACAAGTACATATCCAAATCCAACCACTCGGAGTAACAGTACCGTACAAGCTTAACAATAATCAAACTGTTTTTCGGCATCATTAATAATAATCAAACTATTTTATCTTGCGTTGATCGACAACAAGACTCCGAGCCACCCCGCGCTTTTACTTTAAACGAAAAAAGGAAAGTAAAGCGAGCCGGCCCAAAAGGGAGCAGGGTGTGCCCTGTTTGCGCTTATTTTTAGCGTTCTAATGCAAAAAAAAAAAAGCGGGCTGGCCCAGCGGGGAGCAGGCCGTGCGCCATTTGTGAAAAGGAAAAAGTCCAAAACAAACCTTGAATTTACAGGCGAAAGCTAAATCAAACCCCGAACTCTCAATCCCGGAAATCGGCACACCAAATTTTCTAATCCCGGTTTATTTTAAATCCTGAGAGGACTTCGCCAGTATTTGCTGAATTAGGCCGGCCCAGTAGCGCAGTCGCTCATGCGCGCACTAATTTGTTTTTTTCTTAGTGTTTTTCTTTTACATTTTTTTTCATTTTTACACATGTGTAATCTTTCTCAGTACCCAATATACATTTTTAACGCACACATTAAATATTTGATAAACTTTTGATATTTTCAAATACATGATGGAGATTTTTAAATTAAACGTTTTCAAAACTTTTTTGAGTACATGGTCATATTTTTCCAAATACCTGTTTTACATTTTCTTATTGACAATAAACATTCTATAAAACTACACGAACACTCTTTTACATGGTTCAACATTTTAAAATTTGCATGCACTTCTTTCAAAACACATGTCACGTATATTCTGTTAAGGTTATGATACATTTTTTTACAACACGTAAACATTTTTTTACATTGTACAAAAAGTGTCCACACATTAAAATTTTGTTCCGGTTTCAGAAAAAAAATTATGTTTCAAAAAGTGTTTGCACTCTAAAATTTTGTTCAGGTTTAAGAAAATGTTTATGTTTCAAAATGTGTTCTCTTTTTGAAAGTTGTTAGTTTTTTAAAAGTATTCAAAATTTTCAAAAACGCACTTTATAACATTAGAAGATTTCAGAAATAAATACGTGTTCAATACTTTTTTGCCCCTAAAAAAGTTTTCAAAGTTTGACACTTTGGTTTCTAATTAAATATTTCCAGCCTCTTATTGTGTAAGTCATAGTCGTCTGCTGTAGTGGCTAGCAAAATCAGGTCAACTCTGCCAGGTCCAAAGTTCGACTCCACAACATGTTTTTCTCTTTCGGATTTATTACGTCGTGCGTTAAGAAAAAGAAAGAAGGAATCTTTATGGCGCGTGATAAGAAAAAACACTCACTTTATGTCTGTTGGGCCGGCCCAGTCGAGTCCGCAGCCAACAATCCGAAACATTTTTCAAAAACATTATTTACGAGATAATTTATGAAATTCCAAAACATATATTCAACAAATGCGACACAATTCTGAAAATCCGAAAGAAAATTCATAGGATGTGAAAAACTGTTGTAATTCTGAACATGTTTTGACAAATGTGATTTTCTTAAATCGCGAACAGTTTTATAAAATGCAAACAGAATTTCAGAATCCCAAATATTTTTTAGAAAACATGAATTGTATTCTTGTCAAAAATATAAAACAGCTACATTTTTTTAAACTTTTGAACAATTTTAGAAATGTGCGAACATTTTTTAAACTTCATGAATTCTTGTTGTGTTATAGTGGGCCGGCCCAAATTCTGGTCCGTGAGAGTAGCTGGTCATCCCGGCCGGGATTGTTGTATTCCCGGTGTGCCAAATAGGTCTAGTGTCTAAAATAGACCGGGATTACAAGTTCAGAGTGTCAATTTCCGGGATTCAAAGTTCAGGGTTTGATTTAGCTTTTGTCTACAAGTTTATGGTTTATTTTGGACTTTTTCCTTGTGAAAATGTCACCAATCCCGGTCATCCTTTGCCACATCGACAATCTCCATTTGTCAAATGACCCCAGGATTTAGACCGGGATTGTATAGTTTAGGTTCAATCGATAGGAATTTTTACTTGAGGGTTCATTTCGCCTAATCTCTACAAGTTCAAGGTTTAACATAGACTTTTTCCCTTTTACGGAGACATAAATTTTTTCACCTGACACCCAAAACAACGCTTGTTTCGGCTCGGAGCAAAGGAGGCCCTACTTCACTCGCGAGCAAAACAAGGCACTCGGTGTGCCGCCTGCCGGAGAAGGAGACCCGCCGCCCATTTCGCACATCTCGCTTGCTTTCCTCCTCCAGCCAGCCGAGCAAGACAAGGTACCAGACTAGCTCCTAGCGGCGCGGCGCATACGTGGTTGCTATACTTGTCTTAGATCCATGATCCATCCATCCAAGCTTCACGGCGATGGTGGCAACATAAGTGTTGTTGCCTCTCTCATCCTCGTTCATCGGTTCTTTGGTTGGTTTCTTGAATCAGAGATGGAGGTAGAATGAAATTGCTCTGTTCTTCACTTCTTCTGCTCTAATATCCAAACACCAATTTACGAGGGAATGAAATTGCAGCAGGGCCACTCCAGAATTTTTTTGCGAAGGCCTCGCAGATTGGGCTACTCTCTCCTCTATGGCCGAGGGTTGAGAACTTTCGAAGCAAGACAGGAACCGGCTAACGTGGTTTTCTCCTTGAGTAGGCCTTCAGGGCTGCTTCGCGCGAGGGATAGCCCTGGTTTTTTCACGATTCTTAATTATTCTTACCTTTCTGTGCTATACGTCTTCGGTTTAGCTTTTTCTGTAGGCTGTGTTAGCTGATGTGCAGTTTTTCCCTCTACTTGAAGAAAAAGCAGAGCACCTGCTGGTTTGGGTCAAAAACAAAATGCAGCTGTATTTAGGCGGTATATTACAGGATACAAAAAGTAAATCTACAGCTCTTCCTAGCTGCAAAATTCAAAATAATCATGTTTTTTTTACACTTTTTATATGGAAAAATGAATCGCTTACACATATTTGGAAGATGAAGCTATTTTGTAATGCCAGTGACAGCCACTTATTCAGTTACATATGTAAAATTCCTTCTTGCAATAAGTAACGATAGATTTTAATCTCAAGGACACTGATATTAGTTGGCATATCATGATGCAGGCAAGCTGCCACTACCTGTTCTACAAATCTTGTCTTCATATGCTGCTTGCACATGGATTACCAAGGAAACAATCTTAGTGATTTCTTTCAAGCTAATGGGCATTTGGTACTTAAAAGAGTGGACAACAACTACAAACTGCGGTCTTTCACTGAAAAGGAGATAGAGCACATTACAGACAGATATAGCACTTCGCTTGGTAGTGGCTCGTTCGGTGATGTCTACAAAGGAAGATTAGACGATCAACGTCCAGTCGCAGTAAAGAGGTACAAAAATGGAACCAAGAAAGAGGAGTTCGCCAAGGAGGTGATAGTGCATTCCCAGATAAACCACAAGAATGTTGTCAGATTGTTAGGCTGCTGCACGGAGGAAAATGCCCTTATGATTGTTATGGAGTTTGTCTGTAATGGAAACCTCTACAACATCCTTCACTGTAGCAATGCTGATGGTCCTATACTCTTCCCTTTGGACAAACGTTTGGACATCGCTATTGAATCAGCTGAAGCACTATCATGCATGCATTCAATGTACAGTCCTGTCCTTCATGGTGATATTAAACCTGCCAATATACTGTTAGATGAAAAGTACTTGCCAAAGCTATCTGATTTCGGAATAGCAAGGCTGCTTTCTACTGATGAGGCCCAGCGTACCAAAATTGTTATTGGTTGCATAGGTTATGTAGACCCTTTGTTTTGTCAGAGTGGGATTCTAACTACAAAGAGTGATGTATACAGTTTTGGAGTTGTTCTATTGGAAATGATTACCCGAAAGAAAGCGACGGACGGGACTACTAGTCTTACTCAATGTTTCGCCGAGGCAATGGGAAGTGGGAAGAAGGTGAGACAACTGTTTGATGTGGAAATTACCTATGACAAGAAGAAGATGAAATTGATCGAAGAAATTGTGAAGCTAGCAGTTACATGCTTGAGACTGGATGATAAAATGCGTCCGACAATGGTTGAGGTAGCAGATAGACTTAGGAGGATTAGAAAAGCTCTCCCGAAGCACAAGGGTGAAAGCTCTACAGGTAATTAAAAATGTACGCTGCTATACTTCAAAGTTTACATGGCTTAATTTTTACTCTTTTTTTCGTGAATAGGCTTAATTTTTACTTAGATACTATCGACAAACACGGATAAGAAAGAAGACATATGTTGTAGGGTGGGATGCGAAATACACAAACCTTAGCTTCTTCTTTTGTAACACTTTATGTGTAGGATTACACATAAGTAATTTCAGTACTTGTTTGGGTGAAAGGCAAAACACACAAACTTTAGTTTCTACTTTTAAGCACTTAAGTAACTAAATACTCCCTCTGTTCCAAAATACTTGTCGTGGTTTTAGTTTGAAGTAACACCACGCCAAGTATTTTGGAATGGAGGGAGTACATGATTATTGATTATTTAAGAAATTCTCCTTTTCCTGTTAGCATGGCCATCATGAAATTCTTTTTTCTTTCAATTATGTTAGGTCTCTAGTCTCATTTGTTGTTTCAGTATGTATTAAGTCTTTTTAGAGTAAAGTGCATGGAATGCATTAGAACCTCAGTTTCAGTTCAAAGACGTGGAGTTTGAAGGCACCTAATGCATTTTACTTTTCTTTGAATATTATGCATATTTAGGTTAAAGATGCACCATGTTTGCCAAAATAAAAGGAGAGAATTCCTTATTTGACCCACTCTTAAAATTTAGTTCCCTTTTTGGCCCAGAAAACCGTTTTCTTCCCTATTTAACACTCAAACTTTATTTGGTGCCTTATGTGACACTTTGATCTTTTTTCCATCCAGAGATGTTAACTGACACGTGCAAAGACAATTTTGCCCCTGGGGATAGTATGTCATTAGAAAAGGGTAGAGCAGGGGCGTGAACAAACAAAAAATATGACGAAGTGCACCTGTGTTATGTCCGGTTAGATACATGTGTACATGTGTACGTTCGTGCGGCCATCAAACCAGCTAACTTTTATTTTTATTTTTTGAGGGTATCAAACCAACACCACACGGCAAGTGTGGTAAATGCAATCTCAAATTGACACAAAGAGGGTATCAAACCAGCTAGCTATTGCGTGCGTTTCCTGTGTGTGCAGCTAGGCGGATCGATCAAGCAAGGATCGATTAGTCTGCTGTTTTATACGTGCGCTTCTGTCTACGGCCGGTGTACGTACGTGTGTGGCGTACATAGCTAGCTTTGCTAGTCTCGGTCGGAAGTCTGTTGCTTCGTCCGTCATCGTCATCCTCGCGCGCTGCCGTCGCCGAAGTACTCGCGTAGTCTGTATTGGACCAACACAACCTGCCACGTATTGCAGCTCTATCCCTGAGAGCCAATCGATCTGTATCGCAATGGCCTGTGCGTGTGCAGCACTTGTGGCATGAACACATCTATGCGACATGACCCATTAACTTGTCACACGCTAGATTAATGTGTACAAATTTATATGCTACAGTAGAGGCTAAATGGGGTCGTCAGTGTTCCACTCATTGTATTATTATTATTATTAGTATTAGTATTAGTATTAGTCATATAAATAAGTTTGTTTTCTTATTCAAATAGGACAAAATATTTCACATTACCTTTGTGTTGCATGTAAATAATATGTTCACATACTACGTTAGGGGTAAAACAGTCTTTTTAGGTCAGACTTAACACCGTTAATAGCCAAAACTGACGGAAGTGTCACATAGGGAACAAAATGAAGTTTGGATGTCAAAAAGGGGATAAAACAAAATTCTGGGCCAAAAAGGAACCAAACTTTAAAAATGGGCCAAATAAGGAATTCTCTCAAATAAAAGGGCGGGAAGTGATGGGGAGTAATAAAAGACAATCCCTTCGTCTCGTCTGCTCCCGCGAGCGGCGAGGCGAACCCTAGCGTTCTCCTCCAGCCCTCCCGTTCCTCCCCCCTTGCCGGCGCCGGCTCGCGCCGCCGTGCAAAGCCCGGCCAGCGTCAGCGGCGGCGGGGCATCTTCCCACTCTTCGCGGCGGGCTAGCGCGGGACAGCGTCACAGCATGGAGGCACGCCATTCTGCAGGACGACGTGGCGTGGCAGCGGCCGGGGCAGAGCAGCAGAGGCATCCTGGGTTGGCGGCGCAGGCGGCTGCTCGTCAAGGGCGCGGTGGGGCGTGCCAGCTCGGGCGGCGGCGGTGGGCGTCTCGGCCCAGATCGGGATCGGGCGGGTGCTCGGGACGGCTGCCGGCAGGCGACGCGGGCCGAGACGGCAAGGGCCGGCCGGCGGCGTGCGGGGCTGGGTGGTACCTCTGGCCGCTTCGGGAGCTGTCCTGGTTCCGGCTGGCTCGCGGCGTCGCTCCGGCGGGCGGGTGGCGGTAGCGCTCGGCGTGTGTAGGCGGCATGGCTCCTGTGCGCAGTCGGTGGCGTGGTGGGCTTCGTGGTGGTGGCCCCGTGGTGGCGGGGGCCTGCGGGGAGTTTGGGCATCTCCATCTCCGACCTGGATCGGCCATGTTCGGGGACCTCGGTGGTGCCCCTCCCCTTTGGTGCCTCGACGTGTGGGTGCGTGCCCGGCGGCTCTGATGATTGGAGCTCGGCGGGCGGCGCGGGTGGGGCAATGGCCGGGGTGGGCGCTGCTCCGACCGTGGATGGCTCCATGGTGGCTTGGCAAGTCGGCTTCGGCGACGGCTGGCATGTCCTGGCGTCGGTTCATTCGTAGGCGGCTTGTATCGGCCTTTGGCCCCCCCTCCTCGTTGTCCGGTCGCTATGTTCGACGAAGGGCTGGCCTTCTCCCAGCTACGGTCCATCGTTTGTCTCGCGCCCGCTGCGCATGTCCGAGCTCGTCTCGCGCCTGGTGCCGCTGGACTAAGCTCGTCTCGCGCACGGTGCAATAGGACTCCTACTGACCTTGTCTCGCGCACGGTGGTGCGGGACCAAGCTCACCTTGCGCCCGATTCTGCAGGACGGGGCGATGGAGGCCAGGTGGCCGGCCTATTGGGTCTCGGCGCTCGTCTCTTTGGTTGGGTTAGCGACAGGGCTCGGGTGAGGTGGTGTCAAGGTCTTGAATGCGGGGGCAGCGGCCCGGTGGTGGTTGCACGGTACTCTCGGGCGGAGGCCATGGCTTGGTGCTGCCCGGTGGCCATGGCCGTGTGGGCGGCATGGTCGCCGGGGTGTGGCGTTCGGTGGCGGTGAGTTTTGGCCGGGGTGAAAACTTGTTCTATCTTCGGATGGACCGGCGGTGGCAAAACTCGTTCCCTTCTTGAAGGCGTCGGCGCGGCTCTCATTGCCCGTCGTGCGGCTCCGGGGGAAACTCTGATCCTCGGATTGGGTGGTGTCGGTGCTCCGGTGTCGTGTCCTTCCTGAAGGCGCCGTCTTGGTGCCCACGGTTCGTCATATGCAGCTTTATCTCTTCGCGGTGATAGTGCTAGGGGTGGTGTTGTCGCGCTCAGCGCCTATGTATCATGCCTTGCGTGTGTGCGTGTGTTATGGTGGCGTGCGTTTGTACTGGGTTGTTAGGATCGTGCTTTATATATAAAGTGGGGTGAAAACCTTTTCCGGTAATAGAAGGGCTGGTATAGAAGGGTACATGACACCGTAGTTTTGTCATTCCCATTCATGTGTGCTAAGCACAATTTACTCTAAGCGTGTCTCACAACTCACAAGTAATGAAACTTTACCTCCTCATACAATACTGTTGTTTATTTAAGGCCCCCCCTATGCGGACATCAATAATTGGCACATAAGAAGAGGAAATGCACAGGATGTACCAACTATTTCCCTTGATGAAATGAAGAAAATAACAAGGAACTTCAGTAATGGTGCTCTAATAGGAGAGAGTTCGCAAGGCAGAGTTTTCTTCAAAGTGTTAAAATATGGACCGGAATCTGCATTCAACTCTTCTCAAGAAATTGATTTGAAGGTTATGGTTCCGAGCCTTGTCTTTTCACCATTTCAATTGACACTCTTCATTTATTAGTACAGCAAGGCCTTGCCTTTAACTGGCATATTTCTGTGGCAGATTGAAGCAATTTCGAGACTGAAACACGAGAACGTTGTCCAACTTCTCGGATGTTGGGTCGAAGGAGACGAATATGTTCTTGCATATGAGTATACATTGGGTGGCACCTTGCATGATATCCTTCACAGCAAGGGTGAGGAATTGTATATAAATTTTCAGTTTGTTATAAAAACACGCAATATGCAGCACACCTTTCTTTTATTGAAGGGAAAAATAGTATGTCAATTCAACACCAGCTATGTAAGGAACAGAGCAACACTCAAAAGAACTCACCCTCTACGAAACCTTCAATTTTAAAAGACTTAGTGTGGTGTGTCTAGTATGTGATACGAGTGACATGTCTGTCGATATTCTTCTGGTTTATGGTCACAGGTAAAAAGGGTGTCAGGGGAGCCAAGTCAAGGGCAGCTCTATCATGGATGCAGCGAGTGAAGATTGCCTTAAGTGCAGCAGAAGGGCTGGAGTTCCTCCATCACAAGGCAGAGCCTCAGGTCACCCATGGTAACATCATATCCAGCAAGATACTTCTCTTTGACAACGACATCGCAAAGGTTGGCGACGCTGGTATCTCCAATGTGTTGGTCAGTGACAACATGAGTAGATGTCATAGTTTTAGATGTGGCCTTGACCTGGATCGTATGGATGGTCATGGTTATCACGAGGATGATTACCATGTCGATTTATATTCTGCTACTGGACAGTGCAACACAAAGAGTGATGTATATGCCTTCGGGGTTGTGCTGCTGGAACTTTTAACCGGTCGTAAGGCAGTTGATCATACACTACCCCGCGGCAGGCAGAGCCTCGTGACATGGGTATGCACCCTTGGCGAGAAGGGCCTATGCACCCATTGTGACAAGAACCCCTTTATATGGGTATGCCTTGACATGTGTATAATGTCTTGATAAGGTGCATTAGCTAAACTGTTGTTGACTTTGATGCACAGGCATACATCAATTCTATGGAAGATAATGTGTTGACAGAAACAAGTCTTAGTGAAGATAAGGTGCAGCGATGCGTGGATCCAAGGCTTGAAGGAGATTACCCTCACAATGCTGTTACCAAGGTATGTATTTTTTTAGGGGACCAATGTATGCATTTTATCCTGAACTCTACCATGTTTAACCGAGTAAACTAGCGGTGAATCCTAGGCAATGGCGCAAGGAGATGTCATTTTCAAACCGCTGTAGTCTATTCCACCAAATAAACGATAGGATTTAATCTCCATTGCTATAAGAGTTAATTCAACGTTCTAGCCCAAAGTTTATCAAGGTACCCCCTGTTCCAATCCCGACCATCTTGTACCCCCAAGTTTCAAATTTGTTGGCCACCTGCGAAGGGAAGAGGTAGCACCCCACACGATCCTATCATTGGCCCTCTTCATCATGGCTCCTCCGATCCCATCATGGCCGTCGCGTCGCACGTTCGCTGCACTTCCCATGTCAGTCTGGCTATGTGGCAGCGAGTTGGCACGCCACCTCAGCCTAATAGCGGGTCTGGGCTATAAGAAGCGTGGGAAATTTCTCCTGGGGTAAATACTGGTACAAATTTGAAAATTGAGGATAAATCTTCTGGGTATGAAGATAAACCCGCTCGTGTCAAGAGCATCCAGTGAGGCAAAGAAAACCGGTAATCTATTGCACAAAAAGCTTCTCAGGAAGCAACGAAAATCAATCCAGGTAACATGTTAAGATCTGATGCAGGAGGCAAAAAAAAAAAGACACCGACTTTGTACAAACAGCTCAGGAAGCCTATTCATCAGCAACTGCTCCAGAACCCCCATCTTGATTAATAGCGTACAGTGCATTAGGCCTTGAAAGCAACCTTGACCACCCTGCTTTGGCTTGAGATTGTCTTTGTGAGTTTCACCAGCCATGCTGCTCCTTATTTCATATCCTTCTGCATTACGGAAATTAACACGTTATAATCTTGATTGAATGACAAGCTAGGGGGTAAAAAGGTGAAACTGATTTTTGGCATAATCTTTGTGTTCTTGAGGTATGAGGGACCAAGTGACTGCTCTCCTGATTACTTTCTTTTTTTGGCAAGCAGATGGGTGCGATCGCAGCGCTATGTGTGCATTATAATCCAGATCTCCGACCAAACATGAGCACTGTCGTCAAGGGTCTGAGACAATTGCTGCACAGCGAGCCATGTGACTTGGTGTCATGAAATATACACATTGCGGGGGCTTTTATGTCCGTGACATTGTCTCTAGCCGAGCTGCACAAGATCTCGAATTTTTCATGGCCCTATTATATGCCTCTCTCTGAAGAACAAAATACAAATATATATGTTGATCATGTATCCATTTGTTTTGCAGCTGATGGATGCATAATACTATATGTTTTGTCACTTTTGGAATGAGGAATGTAGCATATGTTTGCACTGGATTTGGTGTAACATCGACAGATTATCTGCTGTCCGTACCTATCTGTAAGACTAACTGCTTCTCCTGCCATGTCGATCCACGGACTGAAGTTCAGAAGGTCTTCAGTTTATGAGAAGGGGAAATTGTTCTCTGGCGCCTGAAGTCCCGGATGAGATATTTCTCTAGAAATACCTGTAACTATTTAAATACGACCATCACAGATTCACAGGTATAATGCTTTGGATTAAAGATCCAAAAAATCACAAAAGCAACTCTGAAAACTAAGAGTTACCATGAAATCTCTCATATAAATAGCAAACAGGCGATCACTCAAAATCTGGGATCTCCCTTGCCAAAGCCTTAGCGTCATCTAGGTGTTAAAATGATTGTAGAACAAATCGTGGCATCAGATGGGCCTTAAATTGGCCATACAACCAAACTGTCTCTTAAATATCTTTCTTAGAAGAAAAGAAAAAAAGATGCATGGTGCTATTCTGATTTTTACCTTCATAAAGGGCAGTATATTAATACCAAGCTGATCTCTGCAATGACACTACGTTAAGAGCTAGTCAAGACATATGCATACAACCAAATTATTAGAAGAAAAAAGAAAAAAAAAAGAAAAGATGGTTGACATAGATGTTTTTTAGGTAATTAAATGATTAGATTGCAATTACACCAAAGATGCTAAGGAGAATTACCACTATCTGTGTAGATTCAGATGTTAATTGGCTATGGATGCCATGGAAAACAAGCTGGGTCCTGTAGTTAAGGTTAATTATTCATTTGTTGCAGGGTGTTGCCACAAAATGAAATGGTCTTTCCCCTATTACGTGTCGGTTGAGATGGCGCGTGAGAATCGCCTGAAGCGTCGGATTTGGTATATGCCATATTTGTTCAGTAATTAGTTATCTCTACTATGTGTTTTGCTGGCACATCTTTTTAAACTTATTGCATTACTTTTTCTACTCGGTTCTTTTTTCAGGCGAGGGTTCCACTTAGTGTTTAACGAAGAAATTAGGAAATGAGTGCACTTGGAAGAACAAAGTCGAAATGGTATCTCGTTGGGAAAATTTCTAACGAAGGCATCGAAGTCTTTCAACAAATTGACATTTCACAGTACAAGCATGCACATGTTGGGTAGAAGAATGCATATTTGAGAAAAAAAGAAAAGAAACTAGTGGCAAAAGGAGTGTAGGAGTTCATGGGAAGAACAATTACATAAAGTTGCGAAGCAGCACGGCAGTTCAAACTGATGAGTTCATACCAAGAATGATGACATTTTTTTTGAGGAAACCAAGAACGATGACATGAACCTGCGAAAAACCAAGGCAGTACAATCTGAGAAGTCCCTCGGACCTGCGTGCTATAAATCATATCCGCTAAGTCCAAAGAAGGAAAAGAGTAGAGAAAGAGCAGCGTGATACAGTACCGGAATAGAGAAAGAATCAAGGAAGAAGAAGGTGAACAGTAGAGTGAAGTCGTCGACCAAGGTATCCAGGAGGACTCTAGCGGGAAATCATTGGGAAGCTTGGCTCCACTTAGTGTGTAGATTGATGGAGGTCCATCTTTCTCAACAACCCAATCGGCTGAGCTGGAAACTAACAAAGAATGGAGAGTTCTTGGTTAAATCCATGTATTTGGATGTTATCAACTCTAGTGCTATTCCTCGTTTGAAACATGTGTGGGATGTAAAAGTGCCTTCGAAAATAAAAGTGTTTATGTGGTTTGTACATAAACAAGTCATTCTAACCAAGGACAATTTGACAAAACACAATTGGATAGGATCTACAAGATGTAATTTCTGTGATAAGGACGAATCCATCAAACATCTCTTTCTCGATTGTCCCTTGGCAAAAAATTTGTGAAACATTGCACTTAGCTTTTAATATTACTCCTCCGAATACCATCAACATGTTATTTGGGACGTGATTAGATGGATTAGATTCCGACACTGCGAGACATATCCGTGTAGGAGTATGTGCTTTATTATGGGCAGTCTGAAACTGTAGAAACGATTTGGTTTTTTAACAGAACAACAAAAATTCATTTCTTGCAGGTTATCTTCCGATCCACTACACTCATCCGTATGTGGTCGCTACTCACTCCGACGGAGGCCAGTGAGCGTTTGGTTACTGGATCTATCCGTTCGGAGACGATAGCTCGGGATATCTTCAACCGGTTTGGATGACGGCCATTTAATAGGATAGGTGTTTAGTTTCCTATCTTATATTTTTGCCTGCCGGTTGTGGCTATCTTGTCATAATGTTTTTGCTCTTTCCTGAGCTTCTTTACTTTTGAGACCGGAAGACTTTTGTAGAACATTTTGTTGTTTATTAATAATTTGGTTGTATGCATCGTTCTGATGCAAAGGCTGGCGCCTGTCTCGTTTTCGAAAAAAAATGTATGTAATAGGATGGGGGATGTGGCATACGTACAGGTTGGAGGACGTATAACAACTCCGGACGAAAGTATCTTGACAGAATAGATGCGTATATTGTCTCGTATTTAGAGGGAGCTAATTTCAATTGCTGCCAACTTGTGTTCAGATCTCGGCGCAAATGGACGGCCGGAGGCGTTTTCGCAGGTGCGTACCCCCGCACCTGCATGCCCTAGGAATTTCTGCAATTGCGTATATAGTGTCTAGTACAGGTGAGCCAGCCATCCGCCTCTCCCTATGAACAAGAGAACATGATCTTATTTATCTTACTAATGGAAGTCCTGGAGTCTATGAGGGTGTTGTTCACGCGCACGCAGGTCCCTGATCGTCACCACACCCTAGCCGGCGACACCGAGGGATACATCCACATGGGCGGCGAATAGACCCTGCGCAGCGGGCGATCCACACATGGGAGATCTTCGAGCATTTTCAAGGGCTCAATGTGACTATTGTCACTTCGGCCAATACAAAAGACGAGACTTTACTGCTGTGGAGCGGCTTTTTGCTAAAAGATGAGTCATCGGGGCAAACACGACCAGTGCCATGATTATCACGGTGTTGTCGTGCCGGCACTTTGTCGGCGGAGGGCAGGCCGGGACCGGCATGGTGGGCGCAAACCACTTGGCTGTCGGCTCCTCGTCGCCGAACAAGGTAAGCCTGGCAACCGTCATGTAGAGAAGCACCACTACAGCTCCGTGCATGGCTCTTTTTTACTCACCTCCTTTGCCTTCTTCATCTCTTCTCTCTTCTCTCTTCTCTCTTCTTTCCTTTCTCAGCTTCGCAAGTGGTGCAATTTTTTGGAAATGAAGGCATGCCTCGGCCTCTACATCATGATAATGCATGCAACCATCTTATTAAAAATCCAAAAAGTAGCGTCATAAAATGCAAGTGCAGTCCTCTGTTTCGCAAGGCCAGGATTTTATGGGCATGTTATGGTGCAACCACTAACTATTAAACATGACGCCTTTAATTGCTGTGTTTTGTGAGGGAACTGCAGTTTTGTTTCTGGTGGCAGTTTATTTTAAAGGCCGGTGGACACTTTGTTGGCAGAGGATAGACCAGGACCGGCGCAGTGTGCGTTGGCCACTTGGTGACCGACTCGTCGCCGCCGATGAGGGCAAGCCCAGCAACCACAATGCACAGAAGAACCCTCCCTCTTCTTCATCTCTTCTCTCCTTTCTCTGCTACGCAAGTGGTGCACTGCATGTACAGTTGTATGCGGTTCTCTGCTTCACAAGGACATAATTTTTTTTTTGCGAATCACAAAGACACAATTTTATAGGCACGGTCTGCTGCATTCACCAAGTAATAAGAACAGCACGTTTAATCACCGTGTTATGTTGGGCAACTGGTAGTTTTGTTTCTGGTGGTAATATAAAGGATTTTTCTTCTCTCGTATAGACGTTCTTTTACCAGATCAATAATCTAGGAGAAATTTCAAATCCAACTTATTCCTTTTGCCCCGGGTGTGTGTGTGTGTGGGGGGGGGGGGGGGGGGGGGGGGGGCATTGCCCCCCAATACTACCATAATTAATAAAATGGGCTATTGTTACTGCAAAATATTTTCTGAATAATTAGTATGACAATTCTAATATCCAAATATTTAGAAATATGTTCTTCCGTTCCTAAAAAAAAGTACAAAGATTCCGAAAAATGTGTGCCACATATTTAAAAATTATTTGTACTCTGAGAAAATAACCTTCCCATGTTAGAAAAAAGTTCATAATTCTTGGGATAATATTCTTACTTTTTTGGGGAAATGGTCATTAGGGGCTATTAAATATTCATATATTTTTTAAACAATGGATCAGATATGACAAATATGGTCTTATGTTAATTAAATGTAGTTGTTTTTAAAAAATGAGTTAAAGTAATATGTTATCCCTGAAGAAATAATGGCATCCGAGCTATTCTGCGACTGATTCCTGAATAAGCTATTCGGAACCTTTCCTAACTACCGAGAACAGAGAACTAACCGCGGGACCTATACTAGACAGGCCAACCTGACACAAGGACGGGATGTGTTTCCCTGGAGCCTCGCTACATCTGGGTCGTTCACTGCTGACTATATGTACCATGCGCTCATGCATTCAGAGGTCCTGGTGGAAAATAACAAGAAAATTTGGAGGTCTAAGATTCCACTCGCAGTCAAAATATTTATGTGGTATCTTTGAAGGGGATTTGTACTTACCAAAGACAACCTCGCCCATCGCAATTCTCGAGGAAATAAGAAGTGTGGCTTGTGTACTCACGACGACACAATGAAGGACCTCTTTTTCCGGTGCACGTTTGTGTGTTCTATGTGGTCAGTCATACAAATAGCGTCCAATTTGTATCCTCTCATAAGTGTTGCCAATATTTTTTGGTCACTGATTGGACGGTATTTCAAATAGGTTTAAAACGCTAATATGGGTGGTAGTGTATGCCTTATTATGGTCGCTCTGACTGTGTAGAAATGATTTGATTTTTAATGACAAAAACTCATCCCCTATGCAGGTTATTTTCCAATGTACGCATTCGCTTCTTACTTGGTGTATGCTACACAGAACGGAGTACCAACCGTTGTTTAAGGCAGTGTGTATGCGGTTGAAGCAAGTGGCCAAGGAGGTTTTTACCCAACATGGGTGGCAACATAATCTCCGGATCGGTTCACCATCTTCTTCGACATAGGCAACCGTTGTTTAAGGCGGTGTGTATGCGGTTGAAGCAAGTGGCCAAGGAGGTTTTTACCCAACATGGGTGGCAACATAATCTCCGGATCGGTTTACCATCTTCTTCGACATAGGCATAGTGTCGGTCCTATATGACTCACTATTGTCGATATGTCGGTTTCTTATTTTATTTTTGTTAGACTTCTAGTATTTTGTCAGACTCGCTGTTGACTCACCGATATCGGCGTTCGTCGTCCTCCTCCTCGTTGGTTAGGAAGACGAAGATCGGCGTCGGGCTCTACGGAAACGCCTCCTTGAATGCCGTCGGGCTTTTTTCTACGCCGCCGCCTGTTGGCCGCATCTTGGTGCGCCACCTGCTGAGCATCATCCCGCTGTACCGCAACCTCCATCGTGTGCCTCTCGTCCATGAGCACGCCTGACCCCAACAACGGCCATGACTTCTCCTTCCCAGGCTCGGGCGCGGGCAGAGGCGGTGGAGGCACATTGGCCTCCACTTGGTCCACCGATTTGGCTAGTGCCCATGAAAGGCCACATCAGCTGGCGAACTGCTCGAGCTCAGACTCTTCTATGGCCCTCCGCTTGGCCTCCCCGAGGGCCACAATGTAGGCCTTCTAGCCCTCCTCCACTACCAGAGGTGGTGGCCGAGCGGCGACCGTGCGCAGTGCACAGGGTGTTGGGGAACATAGTAATTTCAAAAAAATTCTTACGCACACGCAAGATCATGGTGATGCATAGCAACGAGAGGGGAGAGTGTCGTCCACGTACCCTCGTAGATCTTTAAGCGGAAGCGTTATAACAACGCGGTTGATGTAATCGTACGTCTTCACGATCGATCGATCCTCAGCGCCGAACGTACGTCACCTCCGCGTTCAGCACACGTTTAGCTCAGTGACGTCCCGTGAACTCACGATCCAGTAGAGCTCGGGGAAGAGTTTCGTCAGCACGACGGCGTGGTGACGATGTTGATGAAGCTACGTACCGACGCAGGGCTTCGCCTAAGCACCACTATGACATAACGAGGTGGATTATGGTGGAGGGGGCACCGCACACGGCTAAGAGATCAACAAATCAATTGTTGTGTCTATGGGGTGCCCCCTGCCCCCGTATATAAAGGAGCTAGGGGGGAGGCGGCCGGCCAAGGAGGAGGGCGCGCCAGGGGGGGGGGGGTCCTACTCCCACCTGGAGTAGGACTCCCTCTTTTCCTAGTTGGAGTAGGAGAGTAGATGGAAGGGAGAGAGGAAGAAAAGGAAAGCGGGGTGCTGCCCCCTCCTTGTCCAATTCGGACTAGAGGGGGAGGGGGCGCGTGATTGCCCTTGGCCGCCCCTCCTCTTCTCCCACTAAGGCCCATTAGGCCCAATATACTCCCGAGGGGTTCCGGTAACCCCCCGGTACTCCGGTAAATGTTTGAAACCTCCCGAAACACTTCCGGTGTCTGAACATAGTCATCCAATATATTGATCTTTACATCTCGACCATTTCGAGACTCCTCGCCATGCCTGTGATCATATCCGGGACTCCGAACTGCCTTCGGTACATCAAAACACAAAAACTCATAATACCGATCATCATAGAACTTTAAGCGTGCGGACCCTACGGGTTCGAGAACTATTGAGACATGACCAAGACATGTCTCCGGTCAATAACCAATAGCGGAACCTGGATGCTCATATTGGTTCCTACATATTCTATGAAGATCTTTATCGGTCAAACCGCATAACAACATACGTTGTTCCTTTTGTCATCGGTATGTTACTTGCCCGAGATTCGATCGTCGGTATCTCAATACCTAGTTCAATCTCGTTACCGGCAAGTCTCTTTACTCGTTCCGTAATGCAACATCCCGCAACTAACTCATTAGCCACATTGCTTGCAAGGCTTATAGTGATGTGCATTACCGAGAGGGCCCAGAGATACCTCTCCGACAATCGGAGTGACAAATCCTAATCTTGATCTATGCCAGCTCAACAAGTACCATCGGAGACACCTGTAGAGCACCTTTATAATCACCCAGTTACATTGTGACGTTTGGTAGCACACAAAGTGTTCCTCCGGTAATCGGGAGTCGCATAATCTCATAGTCATAGGAACATGTATAAGTCATGAAGAAATCCATAGCAGTAAACTAAAACGATCAAGTGCTAAGCTAACGGAATGGGTCAAGTCAATCACATCATTCTTCTAATGATGTGATCCCATTTATCAAATGACAACTCATGTCTATGGTTAGGAAACATAACCATCTTTGATCAACGAGCTAGTCAAGTAGAGGCATTCTAGTGACACTATGTTTGTCTATGTATTCACACATGTATTATATTTCTGGTTAATACAATTCTAGCATGAATAATAAACATTTATCATGAAATAAGGAAACAAATGATAACTTTATTATTGCCTCTAGGGCATATTTCCTTAAGTCTCCCACTTGCACTAGAGTGAATAATCTAGATTACATATTAATGATTCTAACACCCATGGAGCCTTGGTGTTGATCATGTTTTGCTTGTGAGAGAGGCTTAGTCAACGGGTATGCAACATTTAGATCCGTATGTATCTTGCAAATCTCTATGTCTCCCACCTGGACTTAACCCCAGATGGAATTGAAGCGTCTCTTGTGAAATCTGGATTTCTTTGCCAAGGCAATTGCACCAATATTGTCACAAAAGATTTTCATTGGACATGATGCACTAGTATGACACCTAGATCGAATATGAACTCCTTCATCCAGACTCCTTCATTTGCTGCTTCCGAAGCAGCTATGTACTCCGCTTCACACGTAGATCCCGCCACGACGCTTTGTTTAGAACTGCTCCAACTGACAGCTCCACCGTTCAATATAAACACGTATCCGGTTTGCGATTTTGAATTGTCCGGATTAGTGTCAAAGCTTGCATAGACATGACCATTTACGACGAGCTCTTTGTCACCTCCATAAATGAGAAACATATCCTTAGTCCTCTTTAGGTACTTCAGGATGTTCTTGACCGCTGTCGAGTGATCCACTCCTGGATTACTTTGGTACCTCCCTGCCAAACTAATAGCGAGGCACACATCAGGTCTAGTACACATCATTCCATACATGATAGAGCCTATGACTGAATGATATGTCTCCAACGTATCTATAATTTTTGATTGTTCCATGCTATATTATATCCTGTTTTGGACTATATTAGGCTTTATTTTCCACTTTTATATTATTTTTAGGACTAACCTATTAACCGGAGGCCCAGCCCAGAATTGTTGTTTTTGCCTATTTTAGGGTTTCGAAGAAAAGGAATATCAAACGGAGTCCAAACGGAATGAAACCTTCAGAAACGTGATTTTCTCATCAGATAAGATCCAGGAGACTGGACCCTCCGTCAAGAAAGCCACGAGGCGGTCACAAGGGTGGAGGGCGCATCCCCTACCTTGTGGGCCCCTCGAAGCTCCACCGACGTACTTCTTCCTCCTATATATATCCACATACCCCCAAACGATCGGGGACGGAGCCAAAAACCTAATTCCACCGCCGCAACTTTCTGTATCCACGAGATCCCATCTTGGGGCCTGTTCCGGAGCTCCGCCTGAGGGGGCATCGATCACGGAGGGCTTCTACATCATCATCCAAGCCCCTCCGATGAAGTGTGAGTAGTTTACTTCAGACCAACGGGTCCATAGTTAGTAGTTAGATGGCTTCTTCTCTCTTTTTGGATCTCAATACAATGTTCTCCCCCTCTCTCATGGAGATCTATTCGATGTAATCTTCTTTTTGCGGTGTGTTTGTTGAGATCGATGAATTGTGGGTTTATGATCAAGTCTATCTATGAATAATATTTGAATCTTCTCTGAATTCTTTTATGTATGATTGGTTATCTTTGCAAGTCTCTTCGAATTATCAGTTTGGTTTGGCCTACTAGATTGGTTGTTCTTTCCATGGGAGAAGTGCTTAGCTTTGGGTTCGATCTTGCGGTGTCCTTTCCAAGTGACAGAAGGGGCAGCAAGGCACGTATTGTATCGTTGCCATCAAGGATAACAAGATGGTTTTTTATCATATTGCATGAAACTATCCCTCTATATCATGTCATCTTGCTTAAGGCGTTACTCTGTTTTTAACTTAAAACTCTAGATGCATGCTGGATAGCGGTCGATGAGTGGAGTAATAGTAGTAGATGCAGGCAGGAGTCGGTCTACTTGTCTCGGACGTGATGCCTATATACATGATCATACCTAGATATTCTCATAATTATGCTCAATTCTGTCAATTGCTCAATAGTAATTTGTTCACCCACCGTAGAATACTTATGCTCTTGTGAGAAGCCACTAGTGAAACCTATGGCCCCCGGGTCTCTTTCTCATCATATCAATCCATCACTATATTATTGCTTTGCTTTTTACTTTTCACTTTGCATCTCTATACCAAAAATACCAAAAATATTATTTATCATCTCTATCAGATATCACTTTCGTAAGTGACCGTGAAGGGATTGACAACCCCTAAGCGCGTTGGTTGCGTTGAGCTATTGTTTTTGTGTAGGTACGAGGGACTCGTGCATAGCCTCCTACTGGATTGATACCTTGGTTCTCAAAAACTGAGGGAAATACTTACGCTACTTTGCTGCATCATCCTCTCCTCTTTGGGGAAATCCAGCGCAGTGCTCACACTACTAGGGAAAAGGCTACCAGCAGCGCGGGTTTTAGGCCTATCAGCAGCGCGGGTGCCCGCGCTACCAATAAGGCGCTACAGCTAACTCTTAGTAGTAGCGCTGCCTGTACCCGCGCTACCACTATTGACTATAGCAGCAACGCTTTTCAGGAATGCGCTGCTATTACTTAGCTGTAGCGATCTCCCGGTCCAGCGCTACTGTTATATCTTTCACCATTTCCCCATTCCAGCTTCAATAAACTGCAATTTCTAGATACTAGGTACTACTAGATATCAATTTCATAAAGCATTATAGGTACTAGGTAGTACTCCCTCGGTTCGAAATTACTCGTCGTGGTTTTAGTTCAAATTTGAACTCAAACCACGACGAGTAATTTGGAACCGAGGGAGTACTAGATAGCAATTTCATATATACTCAACATGCATCCTCAAGCAGTACAAGGTGACATCGACGACAATCATCATATTTAGTTCTAGATGATATCGACGACGATCATCATATGTAGTTCTACATGATATCGACGACGATCATCATATGTAGTTCTAGATGATATAGCCACACACACATATGTAGTTCTAGATGATATCGACGACGATCATCATCCTCAAGCCTGGGCGGTGGGTGTTCCTGATAGTAATTAGGATGGCCTGTCCAGCACGAAGATTCTTGCCAATGAGGAATCTCTTCCACCCAACCGAGTTCAAGTGTGTGCGACCATCTGTGCCCATGCGGTAAGTACATGTGGTGACGGAGCCCCTTGCGGTAAGGTGTAGTCCAACTGAGCCTTCTTCATCAGGCTCGATACCACAACTCACAAATAGGTTCTTTGGCAATCTCTGAATAAGAAAAACATATCAATTAATAAATAGCCTCACACATACTCTTGCAAATATATTTCTGTTAAGTATAGATTTCTACACTATGAAAAGACACAGTACTACGCATTTGTACTAATTAATCATGAATTCTACTAATAAGTATATATATGGATTATCTACACTATTAATAGTTCCTTGGATTCTACACTAATAAGCATGTGATCAGACTCTACACTAAAGTATATCATCGACTAGATTCCACAAAGCATATCATTGGACTCTACACTAAAGTATATCATTGACTAGATTCCACAAAGCATATCATTGGACTCTACACTAAGCATATCATCGGATTCACTAAGCATATAATCGGATAATTTGCATTTGTAAGTATAACAATAAAGCATATATATATCATCAAATTACTACATGCAGTACGTATAACATACCATTTCATGCCGATCGACCATGGTACTTGTCAGGCGGGTCACGAATGGCACCCCGACAAAGTCATCACGTGGCGGAATTATGTCCCATAGGTTGCACACCTCCTCGCTCAGCCTCATTCTTTGAGCTATGATGGCTTCATGAAGTGGGTTCTCATCATCTTCATTGAGTGGGTCCTCATTATCTTCATCATCTTCGTCATCTTCATCATCTTCCACTAGGTTGATATAAATGACAACCAGCTTGGGTCTTTCTGCTCTGAAGGAGAATCTGATCAACTCACCACCAGTAAGACGCATGCGAGCGAGGAAACGGGCCCATCCATCTCCTCCAATCTACGACATATTGCGTCCTTTCTTGACCTCCATAGTGTACGGCCCCCCAGGAGCCTCAAATGTCACAGTGTCTCCTGTCAGCTTTTTGAATTTCAACCTCACATTGCATGGGACGATCTGTGTAAGAAAAGCAAAATGACACAATGCAGTAATGCCAACACTAAAAATAAAATAGTTGTTACATTTCATCTAATTTCTTACCGCCGCATGACGAAAACTCGGATGGAAGTAGATGCCGAACAGCTTGCCAGTTGCAAGGCTGCTGGCGCACCTTGACTTGCACAGTCAACATAGTGGTGCTGGTGGTGGCGCCATTTTCCTAAAGCAATATGAGCAAAGGATTAACGATTCACTTCACAGGAAACAAGTGGCAAATTTAACTAAATTGGCACCTACATTTTGCCAAAAAATAACTTACTACAAAAAAACTAAATCGAGCATACTAAATCAACTAAATCAACTAGCATACTAAATCCACTAGCATACTAAATCAACTAAATCAAAATGTTCTAAATCAACTAGCCTACAAAATCAACTAAATCAACTAGCCTACTAAATAAACTAAATCAAAATGTTCTAAATCAACTAGCCTACTAAATCAACTGAATCATATCAACTAAATCAAAATGTTACATATGAAAGCCTACTAAATCAAAATGTATCAGGGAGGAGGGACAAGGAGGGGAGACTCGAGGAGGGAGAAGATAGTAGGACGGAGGAGGAAGGCGGAGCGAGGAGGGGCCGGCCGGCGGTGAGTGGAGGGAGGACGGATCGAGGAGGAAGGCGGAGCGAGGAGGGGGCAGCCGGCGGCGAGTGGAGGGAGGACGGAGGAGGAGGCCGGTACCGAGTCTAGCGAGGAGGATGAGGCGACAGCGGCGCAGATCGGGGGAGGGGCGACGGGGGAGGACCGGCGGCGCGGGGGGTGAGGAGGAGACCGTGAGTGTGTGTGAGTGTGATCTGTGGATGAGGCTAGTGAGTGGGGGGGATGGAATGGAATAGTAGTAGCGCGCTATAGGTAAACGCGCTACTGCTAAACTACCTATCAGTAGCGCCTTTCGGCCTGAACGCGCTACTGCTATGTGTCAGTATGTAAAAATAGACATAGACATAAAAAATACGCTGCTGCTACGTTACGCTGAATGCGCTGAATTCGCTGAATGCTCATTGATTTTTGTAGTTAATTTAGCAGTAGCGATTATTGCCTGAATGCGCTGCTGCTACGTTACGTAGTAGTAGCGCTGTTTATTTTAACGCGCTGCTGCTATAACTGGCCTCGCGGTGGCGTCGTGGGAATTTTAGCAGTAGCGCTTCTTGGAGTGCACGCGCTACTGATAAACTTGTTTCAGCAGCGAGTTTCAATGGCCCGCGCTACTGCTACTTAGCAGCAGCACCTGATTTTAAAGCGCGCTACTGGTAAGATTCTGTGTATAGTCTTTTCCATAGTAGTGTCAAGAGGTAGCAAGAAGAATTTCTGGAGCCGTTGCCGGGGAGTCTGCGCAAAAGTCAACATACCAAGTACCCATCACAATCCCTATCTCCCGCATTACATTATTTGCCATTTGCCTCTCGTTTTCCTCTCCCCCACTTCACCCTTGCCGTTTTATTCGCCCTCTCTCTCTATTTGCCTCTTTTTTCCCGTTTGCTTTTTGTTTGCTCGTGTGTTAGATTGCTTGTTTGTCGCGATGGCTCAAGATAATACTAAATTGTGTGACTTCACCAATACCAACAATAATGATTTCCTTAGCACTTCGATTGCTCCTCTTACCGATGCTAAATCTTGTGAAATTAATACTGCTTTGCTGAATCTTGTCATGAAAGATCCGTTCTCCGGCCTTCCTAGTGAAGATGCCGCTACCCATCTTAATAGCTTCGTTGATTTGTGTGACATGCAAAAGAAGAAAGATGTCGATAATGATATTGTTAAATTGAAGCTATTTCCTTTTTCGCTTAGAGATCCTGCTAAAGCTTGGTTTTCATCTTTGCCTAAAAATAGTATTGATTCATGGAACAAGTGCATAGATGCTTTTATCTCTAAGTATTTTCCTCCTGCTAAGATCATCTCTCTTAGAAACGATATTATGAATTTTAAACAACTTGATCATGAACATGTTGCACAAGCTTGGGAGAGAATGAAATTAATGATACGTAATTGCCCTACTCATGGTTTGAATTTGTGGATGATTATACAAACTTTTTATGCCGGATTGAATTTTGCTTCTAGAAATCTTTTAGATTCGGCCGCGGGAGGCACTTTTATGGAAATCACTTTAGGAGATGCTACTAAACTCCTAGATAATATTATGGTTAATTATTCTCAATGGCATACTGAAAGATCTATTAATAAAAAGGTGCATGCGATAGAAGAAAATGTTTTGAGTGGAAAGATGGATGAACTTATGAAATTATTTGTTAATAAGAGTGTTTCTTCCGATCCTAATGATGTGCCCTTATCTACTTTGATTGCGAATAATAATGAATCTATGGATGTGAATTTTGTTGGTAGGAACAATTTTGGTAACAACGCGTATAGAGGAAATTTCAACGCTAGGCCTTATCCTAGTAATCCCTCTAATAATTATGGTAATTCCTACAACAATTCTTATGGAAATTATAATAAGATGCCCTCTGATTTTGAATCTAATATTAAAGAATTTATTTCTTCGCAAAAGAATTTTAATGCTATGATTGAAGAAAAATTGCTTAAGATTGATGATTTGGCTAGGAACGTTGATAGAATTGCTCTTGATGTTGATTATTTGAAACTTAGATCTATTCCACCTAAGCATGATATCAATGAGTCTCTCAAATCCATGAGAATTTCCATTGACGAGTGCAAAGAAAGAACCGCTAGGATGCGTGCTAAGAAAGATGCCTTTATAAAAGCGTGTTCTTCTAGTTCCTATGAAAATAATGATGAAGATCTAAAAGTTATGGATGTGTCCCCTATTAAATCTTTGTTTTGCAATATGAATCTTGATAATGATGGGACTGAATATGATCCACCTTTACCTAGAAGGCGTTCTAAGAATTCGGAATTTGTTGATCTTGATGCTAAATTTGATAAAAGTGGGATTAAAGAAATTAAAACCCTAGATGTTGCTAAACCCACTATTATGGATTTCAAGGAATTTAACTATGAAAATTGCTCTTTGATTGATTGTATTTCCTTGTTGCAATCCGTGCTAAAATCTCCTCACGCTTATAGTCAAAATAAAGCGTTTACTAAACATATCGTTGATGCCTTGATGCAATCTTATGAAGAAAAAGCTTGAATTGGAAGTTTCTATCCCTAGAAAACTTTATGGTGAGTGGGAACCTACTATTAAAATTAAAATTAAAAATTATGTGTTTTATGCTTTGTGTTATTTGGGTGCTAGTGTCTCTACTATTCCCAAAACTTTGTGTGATTTGCTAGATTTCCGTGATTTTGATGATTGCTCTCTAAACTTGCATCTTGCGGATTCCACTATTAAGAAACCTATGGGAAGAATTAATTATGTTTTTATTGTTGCAAATAGGAATTATGTGCCTGTAGATTTTATCGTTCTTGATATAGACTGCAATCCTTCTTGCCCTATTATTCTTGGTAGACCTTTCCTTAGAACAGTTGGTGCAATTATTGATATGAATGAAGGGAATATTAGATTTCAATTTCCATTAAAAAAGGGAATGTAACACTTCTCTATAAAGAAAATAAAATTACCATATGAATCTATCATGATAGCCACTTATGGATTGCCTACCAAAGATGGCAATACCTAGATCTATTCTTGCTTGTTATGCCTAGCTAGGGGCGTTAAACGATAGCGCTTGCTGGGAGGCAACCCAACTTTATTTTTATTCCTTGCTTTTTGATCCTGTTTAGTAATAAATAAATTATCTAGCCTCTGTTTTGGTTGTGTTTTTTGTGTTTAATTAGTGTTTGTGCCAAGTAGAACCGTTGGGAAGAATTGGGGAAAGTCTTGTTGAACTTGCTGTAAAAAACAGAAACTTTAGCGCACACGAGAACTGCTGTCATTTTTATTTGGAAAGTGATATTTAGTTAATTATTTTTGCAGATGATTAATAGATAAATTCCTCAAGTCCAGAAGTTTATTTTAGAATTTTTGGGGTTCCAGATCTTGCGCTAGCTACATATTACTACAGACTGTTCTGTTTTTGACAGATTCTGTTTTTCGTGTGTTGTTTGCTTATTTTGATGAATCTATGGCTAGAAAATAGTTTATAATCCATAGATAAGTTGGAATACAGTAGGTTTAACACCAATATAAAAAAAGAATGAGTTAATTACAGTACATTAATCCATATTGAAGTGGTATTTTGTTTTGTTTCGCTAACGGAGCTCACAAGATTTTCTACTTTAAGTTTTCTGCTGTGAAGTTTTCAAGTTTTGGGTAAAGATTTGATGGATTATGGAACAAGGAGTGGAAAGATCCTAAGCTTGGGGATGCCCATGGCACCCCCAAGATAATCTAAGGACACCTAAAAGCCAAAGCTTGGGGATGCCCCGGAAGGCATCCCCTTTTTCGTCTACTTCTATCGGTAACTTTACTTGGAGCTATATTTTTATTCACCACATGATATGTGTTTTGCTTGGAGCGTCTTTTATGATTTGAGTCTTTGCTTATTAATCTACCACAATCATCCTTGCTGTACACACCTTTTGAGAGAGCCATACATTATTTGGAATTTGATAGATTACTCTATGTGCTTCACTTGTATCTTTTGAGCTTTATAGTTTTTCTCTAGTGCTTCACTTATATCTTTTAGAGCACGATGGTGGATTTGTTTTATAGAAACTATTGATCTCTCATGCTTCACTTAGATTATTTTTAGAGTCTTAATAGCATGGTAATTTTCTTAAAAATCCTAATATGCTTGGTATGCAATATTAATAATAAAACTTTCGTATGAGTATGTTGAATACTAAGAAAAGTTTGATGCTTGATGACTGTTTTGAGATATGGAGGTAATAATATTAAAGTCATGCTAGTTGAGTAGTTGTGAAATTGAGAAATACTTGTGTTGAAGTTTGCAAGTCCCGTAGCATGCACGTATGGTAAATGTTATGCAACAAATTTGAAACATGAGGTGTTATTTGATTGTCTTCCTTATGAGTGGTGGTCGGGGACGAGCGATGGTCTTTTCCTACCAATCTATCCCCCTAGGAGCATGCGCGTAGTGCCAAGGTTTTTGATGACATTTAGATTTTTGCAATAAGTATGTGAGTTATTTATGACTAATGTTGAGTCCATGGATTATACGCACTCTCACCCTTCCATCCTTGCTAGCCTCTTCGGTACGGTGCATTGCCCTTTCTCACATTGAGAGTTGGTGCAAACTTCGCCGGTGCATCCAAACCCCGTGATATGATATGCTCTTTCACACATAAACCTCCTTATATCTTCCTCAAAAGAGCCACCATACCTACCTATTATGGCATTTCCATAGCCATTCCGAGATATATTGCCATGCAACTTTCCATCATTCCGTTCATCATGACACATTCTTCATTGTCATATTGCTTAGCATGATCATGTAGTTGACATAGTATTTGTGGCAAAGCCACCATTCATAATTCTTTCATACATGTCACTCTTGGTTCATTGCATATCCCGGTACACCGCTGGAGGCATTCATATAGAGTCATCTTTGTTCTAGTATCAAGTTGTAATCATTGAGTTGTAAATAAATAGAAGTGTGATGATCATCATTATTAGAGCATTGTCCCAAGTGAGGAATAAAAAAAAGGAAGACCATAAAAAAAGAGAAGGCCCCCCAAAAAGAGAAAGGCCATAAAAAAAGAGAAGTCCCAAAAAGATGAGAGAAAAAGAGAGAAGGGACAATGTTACTATCCTCTTACCACACTTGTGCTTCAAAGTACACCCTGATCTTCATAGTAGAGAGTCTCTCATATTATCACTTTCATATACTAGTGGGAATTTTTCATTATAGAACTTGGCTTGTATATTCCAACAATGGGCCTCCTCAAGTGCCCTAGGTCTTCGTGAGCAAGCAAGTTGGATGCACACCCACTAGTTTCTTTTATTGATCTTTCATACATTTATAGCTCTAGTGCATCCGTTGCATGGCAATCCCTACTCCTTGCATTAACATCAATTGGTGGGCATCTCCATAGCCCATTGATTAGCCTCGTTGATGTGAGACTTTCTCCTTTTTTGTCTTCTCCACATAACCCCCTCATTATATTCTATTCCACCCATAGTGCTATGTCCATGGCTCGCGCTCATATATTGCGTGAAAGTTTATAGGTTTGAGATCACTAAAGTATGAAACAATTGCTTGGCTTGTCATCGGGGTTGTGCATGATGAGAGCATTCTTGTGTGACGAAAATGAAACATGACTAAACTATATGATTTTGTAGGGATGAACTTTCTTTGGCCATGTTATTTTGAGAAGACATAATTGCTTAGTTAGTATGCTTGAAGTATTATCATTTTTATGTCAATATGAACTTTTGTCTTGAATCTTTCAGATCTGGATATTCATACCACAATTAAGATGAATTACATTAAAATTATGCCAAGTAGCACCCGCAAAAAATTCTGTTTTTATCATTTACCTACTCGTGGACGAGCAGGAATTAAGCTTGGGGATGCTTGATACGTCTCCAACGTATCCATAACTTTTGATTGCTCCATGCTATATTATCTACTGTTTTGGACTATATTGGGCTTTATTTTCCACTTTTATATTATTTTTGGGACTAACCTATTAACCGAAGGGCCAACACAGAATTGCTGTTTTTTGCCTGTTTTAGGGTTTCGAAGAAAAGAAATATCAAACTAAGTCCAAACGGAATGAAACCTTCGGAAACGTGATTTTCTCATCAGATAAGATCCAGGAGACTGGACCCTCCATCAAGAAAGCCACAAGCCGGTCACGAGGGTGGAGGGCGCGCCCCCTGCCTCATGGGCCCCTCGAATCTCCACCGACGTACTTCTTCCTCCTATATATATCCACGTACTCCCAAACGATCGGGGACGGAGCCAAAAACCTAATTCCACCGCCGCTACTTTCTGTATCCACGAGATCCCATCTTGGGGCCTGTTCCGGAGCTCCGCCGGAGGGGGCATCGATCACGGAGGGCTTCTACATCATCATCCAAGCCCCTCCGATGAAGTGTGAGTAGTTTACTTCAGACCTATGGGTCCAT
This sequence comes from Triticum aestivum, assembly GCF_018294505.1. Classification (NCBI taxonomy): domain Eukaryota; kingdom Viridiplantae; phylum Streptophyta; class Magnoliopsida; order Poales; family Poaceae; genus Triticum; species Triticum aestivum. The sequence continues at coordinate 44,350,540 of NC_057794.1, read as the reverse complement.
AGTTAGTAGCTAGATGGCTTCTTCTCTCTTTTTGGATCTCAATACAATGTTCTCCCCCTCTCTCGTGGAGATCATTTCGATGTAATCTTCTTTTTACGGTGTGTTTGTTGAGACCGATGAATTGTGGGTTTATGATCAAGTCTATCTATGAATAATATTTGAATCTTCTCTGAATTCTTTTATGTATGATTGGTTATCTTTGCAAGTCTCTTCGAATTATCAGTTTGGTTTGGCCTACTAGATTGGTTGTTCTTGCCATGGGAGAAGTGCTTAGCTTTGGGTTCGATCTTGCGCTGTCCTTTCCCAGTGACAGAAGGGGAAGCAAGGCACGTATTGTGTCGTTGCCATCGAGGATAACAAGATGGGTTTTTTTATCATATTGCATGAAACTATCCCTCTACATCATGTCATCTTGCTTAAGGCGTTACTCTATTTTTAACATAAAACTCTAGATGCATGCTGGATAGCGGACGATGAGTGGAGTAATAGTAGTAGATGCAGGCAAAAGTTGGTCTACTTGTATCGGACGTGATGCCTATATACATGATCATACCTAGATATTCTCATAATTATGTTCAATTCTGTCAATTGCTCAACAGTAATTTGTTCACCCACCGTAGAATACTTATGCTCTTGAGAGAAGCCACTAGTGAAACCTATGGCCCCCCGGGTCTCGTTCTCATCATATCAATCTCCATCACTTTATTATTGCTTTGCTTTTACTTTTCACTTTGCGTCTCTATACCAAAAATACCAAAAATATTATTTATCATCTCTATCAGATCTCACTTTCGTAAGTGACCGTGAAGGGATTGACAACCCCTAAGCGCGTTGGTTGCGTTGAGCTATTGTTTTTGTGTAGGTACGAGGGACTCGCGCGTAACCTCCTACTAGATTGATACCTTGGTTCTCAAAAACTGAGGGAAATACTTACGCTACTTTGCTGCATTCATCCTCTCCTCTTCGGGGAAATCCAACGCAGTGCTCAAGAGGTAGAACGCCGCCACGAGCCACTTCTTTTGTGAGGACGGCGCCAACACCAAGTCTCTGCTCGCGCCTCCTACCTACGTTGACCCGCTCCTATTTCTGCCTCGGTTCGTCTGGAACGCCAACGCGAGGCCCACCCATGCCAGATCCGCCAGCGCAAGCCGACCCGCTGCACTGACTGGGCTGAAGCCCATGGTGAGGCCGGCCCCCATGCGCCCTCCTTTGTTTTCTTTCTCTGTTGGGCCAACCAGTTTCGGCCCAACTGCTATTTTTTTAGCGGACGAATTTCTCTATTTTGTAGAAAACTGCATGTTTATAGATTAGGCCCTTAACTTCATGCATATTATAATTCCTCAACCGTGCATCAGATTAAAATAAGTTATATATGTAAAATGTCTAGAATTTTTTCTAGTTTAATAATATCCAACTTTAATCTATGTTTAAAATGTTTAAAATGCTGTTTGTGTAATTTTGTCCTTATAGCATGCTAAAATGATTTAATTCATAACTAAATAACCGTAGCTCCAAACCTAACAAACTTTATATGTAAATGGGGTAGAAAAATGCCTAGTTTAACATGGTGGCTTTACTTTGCATGTTTAACAACCCTAAAATTGTGTTTAGGGCATATCAGTACCAAATCTAATAAATGCTCATGAGGATTTCTCCGGACTTGTTGCTTGTTGTTCCGGCCTCATTTAAACTTGTCTAGATAGGTAGTTTATTTATGCTTCATCTCTTGCCATGTTAATCAATATTTAATATTGTTGGGTACATAAACGAGATCGAACTAAATAAGTCACGTGGTGTTTCATCAATATGCAACTCGCTGCATATTGAGCTCCACTTAATTTATAGTGTTGTTTGTGCACTTTGCCATGCCATGCATATTTAAACCGGACATGCATCATACTTGGTTGTGTATCATGCCATGTTTATGTGATGGTTGTTTACCATGTTGTTTGCTTCTTTCCGGTATTTCTTCTTCGGGTTAGTTCCGATAATGTCATGTTTGTGAGGATTCGTTCGACTTCGTCCGTTTGTCTTCTTCATGGACTCGTTCTTCTTCCTTGCGGGATCTCAGGCAAGATGACCATACCCTCGAAATCACTTCTATCTTTGCTTGCTAGTTGCTCGTTCTATTGCTATGTCGCGATACCTACCACTTGCTATATCATGCCTCCCATTTGCCATGTCAGCCTCTAACCCACCTTTCCTAGCAAACCGTTGTTTGGCTATGTTACCGCTTTGCTCAGCCCCTCTAATAGCGTTGATAGTTGCAGGTGAAGATGGAGTTTGTTCCTTGTTGGAACATGGATATTGTTGGGATATCATTATTATATCTTGTTTACTTTAATGCACGTATATACTTGGTAAAGGGTGGAAGGCTCGGCCTTATGCCTGGTGTTTTGTTCCACTCTTGCCTCCCTAGTTTCTGTCATACCGGTGTTATGTTCCTTGATTTTTGCGTTCCTTACGCGGTTGGGTTATAATGGGAACCCCTTGATAGTTCGCTTTGAATAAAACTCCTCCAGCAAGGCCCAACCTTGGTTTTACCATTTGCCACCTAAGCCTTTTTCCCTTGGGTTCTGCAGACTCAAGGGTCATTGTCGGTGTCAAAACTGGCGGATCTCGGGTAGGGGGTCCCGAACTGTGCGTCTAAGGTGGATGGTAACAGGAGGCAGGGGACACGATGTTTTACCCATGTTCGGGCCCTCTTAATGGAGGTAAAACCCTACGTCCTGCTTGATTAATATTGATGATATGGGTAGTACAAGAGTAGATCTACCACGAGATCGGAGAGGCTAAAACCCTAGAAGCTAGCCTATGGTATGATTGTATGTATATGATCTATTGACTAGCCTGGCCTCGGTTTATATAATGCACCAGAGGCCTAGGATAACAAGAGTCCTAGCCGAATACGCCGGTGGGGAGGAGTCCTTGTCTTGATCTCCAAGTCTTGTGGAATATTCCTTGTATGCGGCAACTGTCCGAACTGGCCCATGAGTATACGGCCATGGGGGTCCTCGGCCCAATCTAATAGATCGGGAGATGACGTGATGAGTACCCCCTAGTCCAGGACACCGTCAGTAGCCCCCTGAACCGGTCTTCAAGTTAGGGATGCTCCTCGATTCTTCTGAACTGTTCTTCATCTTCGGTTGACGGTCTTGAAAACTGGTTCAACAAATCTTCTCATCTTCGATCTTGAGGATCGCCGAAATGCATTCGGTGAGTTTACACGTCGGGTATCCGAGGAGCCCCTTTAAGTTTCTGTCCTTTATCAATGCCTTGTTATTTTTATGCCACACCTCGGGTTTGAAATTGTTCCCGGGCGGCAGCGTCCTCTTGCGTCCGAGCTCCAACGTCGGACTACATTCGAGGTATCTTTTGCAGCCGAGCACCAACGCCGGACCGCTTCCCAGCTCTAGCGCCGGAATGTATCCGAGCTCCAACGCCGGACTATGTATTCGAGCTCCAACGCCGGACTATATCCGAGCTCCAATGCCGGACAGTGTCCCAGCTCCAACGCCGGACTATATCCAAGATGTCATATCTCCTTGGTTCAAAAAAGTTGAAGGCGTTTAGCCGAGCTTAATGCCGGAAATGCCCTCTATGGAGCTAGCCACTAGCGCCCGAGCTTTATGCCGGACTGCTTCCGAGGTGATGCACCACCCCGACTGTGGGCCGATTTTTTGTCAATATTTTTTATTATTGCAATTTATTCTCTGTCGAGATATATGGCCAGTAGCCCTCAAGGTGTGTATCGGTCTAAAACCCGAGATGCACCTGAAGGATGACGTAAGACCGCTGATCCCAGTAGCCGCTGAGACTCAGGCTGATTTGCAAAATCGGCCTGAGGATCAAGTCCTAGCTCGGCAGAATACTTCGGGACACAAAAAGCGACGTGCTTAGTCCTCGAGACTCAGGTTGGGTGCGGCCGACCAACCTGAGGATCAAAATCTCCTCGGCAACTGTATTGCACTTAAAATTTTCTGCATTGAACAAGCAATGCAGTAGCCCCCGAGACACTGGTCGGGTGGCACCACCAGATCAGGGGATCGATGAGCCCCTTTAATATTTGTAAATAATAAGGCCGAAGGCCAGTAGCCCCCGAGACTTAATGCGGGCACAGGTGGCCGAATTAAGGATCGATATCCATAGTAAAATCACAAATTATGTGTAATGACTCTATGTATCCAAGTACTTTACGTCATTAATGCTTGGATCCGCATTGTACAAAACTTTGTTGACCGACCATCGGCTTCCTGTTTGTCCTACTTTATAAAGCCTTTATGAGGGCAAAGATTTACGACAAACAAGGCAATCTGGCCATACGGTTTTATGAACAAAGGTACGCAAAGAGATATGTTATATTACTATTTAACATAAGAAAATGTCTTCCAAAGAAAATAGTCCCGCTATCGGTTCCTTTCTTTGGGTTGTCATGCTAAGCATGATCATGCAGCCTCAGCTCTAATGTAAGAGCATAATATCGAGGATTTAGTTTGGGAGGCCAGTTAATAGCCCCCGGTAGTGTTCGGCGATTGTCGGGGTCAAGCCGTAAACACTTCGGCCAATGTTATGAACGGCCCATCATTTACATAGTCATCGGATCGCTGACCAGTTTACGCTTATTTGTGAAAGTCAGTTTTCGGCTTTCTCCACTGAGGTGCTTAACCATGTGAGCTGGAAGCACAATCGCAGTGGTTCTCCCTTTGCACGCCTAGCCGAACAAAACGGAACGTAGGAAGCAAGTGCAGGAGCCGGGCAACCCAACTATTGACCGAAGACACAATTCGAAACCGATGCATATATAGCAATATCTGAGAATGTTTTTGCCGAATCCCTAAAGGTGTCTGGCGTTGCACTGCGAGACTAATGCTAGAAAAGCACAAATAGTTTAAAAGTGCCAAAAAGCTTGGAAAACCAAGAAACACCAGTAAAAACATGACGTCCGAACAATATCAAGTGTTCGGTGCCAATCCGAAAGTTGGTCTTAGAAAAAAGAAGTGCTTCTGTCGTGCTTTAACATGATATATCCTATCTCAAGATTTCGAGCGGGTCAGCCTACGGCTTCAACCTCCTATCCCGAGGGCGGAGTACTTCTCATCAGGCCAGTTTAGCAAACTAAACTCTAGCGGCTTTGAGAGAGAAATTAGGCTCCCCGGCTAGTGACCGCACACTCGTGTCAAAAAAGGAGTGATAAATAATAATAATAAAACATTGCAACGACTAAGAAGAAGAACACTTATTATAAAGCGGCTCAAATAAACTTAAGAGCCCCCAAGTGACTTAGGTAGAAGAATGATTGCATGTACCGAAGTACTTATATCATATCTATGTTCAACCGAACTTTAAACGCGTCTTAACCGACCGTCAGCTTCTCCCTCTTCGGTCAAGGACCAAAAAGTGTTATGTACTCCATTGGTCGAGAATATCGACGGTGTTTCCAATAACCAAGCAATCAGGCCATAAGGCCGTAACAGACAAAGCGCGCTCAGGGAACTTATGCTATATTACCGTGAAGTGTAAGAAGCATCTTTGAAGAAAATAGTACCCCCACCGATACCTTTCTTCGGTGCTCATTGTTATTATGAGACCTGTGCAATAGATTTTTTGTACTCATGAGTTCCGTTGTGTGCCGACCATCATTGAAAACTATAAGAGCGCTAGCTTTCGGCTTCACCCAGTCTGAGGTCCGGCTCGGGCGACCCGATCGTGACAATCGCAGAGGTGCTCCCTTTACTCCCTAGCCGAACAATCGGGAACGTAGGGGTAAACACAGGAGCGAGGCAACCCAGCTTGCAAATCTCTTAAGTCAATATGGTGCATATTGTGGCGTAATACACAAACAAGGAACGAAGCCATACAAGTATAATCATATGCAAGTGGAAAAGCTTCATGAAGGAAGCCCCCAAATGAAGTTATTTGAATTTATGCGTCACAAACAAAGTTTGGACAAGGAAATTTTTTACAAGCAACTTTTTTCCAAAAAAGTATAATGTTTGGTCGAACCGAACGCAAGTTAGAAATTAAAGCTTTGAGCATGAAAGCAACTTAGCTGGTTAATGTGTTCGGTATTGATGACGCGGTCCAAGCTTGATGCGGGGCAAGGTTCCATCCCCCAAGCTGGTCCTGAGGTGGCGGAGCGGAGAGCTCGACACGCCGAAGTGGTGACATAGCACGGTCAATGCAGACCGGCAGAGTGACGCCGAAGTCCCCGGATCATTTTCCTGTGCACAAAAAATAGTGCAAACCGGAGATAATAGTAATAATGATAATTAAAATAAATGTTGCATAATAAATAATTTATGCAAAGTGAGGAATAGAAGAAATATGGCCTGGCGCCGAAGTAAATTGTCGACGCAGGGCGTCGGCGTGATGTAGTAAAGGCGTTGCAAAGCCTGAATTCACAGGTCGGTCCGAGCTCCGGATGCGGCGTTCGCCAGACTATGTACGGAAACTGATCGAACCACCACGCGACCGTCGTTAATGCGGCCACCATTTGATAGACCTGTGTACATATCATGGACAAACCAGAGTAATAATTCCTTGGGAAAAATGAACCCAAACAAGCAAAAAATACTGGGATTAATAGCACCTGGTTTATTTGTTGTAGCAATCCGAAGGAAGGTGATTCCCAAAATTGGGACTCCCTCCGCACACCCATTGCCGGATGGGCGATAAAACGATGGCATGGCAATGCTGGTAAAGGTTGACTCACCGAGGCAAAGCCCTCGACCCGGCTAACATGACGGAGCTGGTCGGCTAGTGACGCCGAAGTGTCCGGAGTAGGTTGATGAAGAGATGGCGAAGCCCCCGGTCCAGCCGAGATGTCGAAGCCTCGACGTCAGTCGATAAATCGAAGTAGGTCGGCGTGATGGACACCAGCTTGAAGAAGCAATAGTGCGGCCCTGTCGATGCAGGTCGTGACGTGGTCGATGCCGGCTTGATGAAGCGACCGTGCGGCGATGCCGGTATGCCCGCTCCGTGTAATCCGTGGGGCGGCGATGTTGATGATGATTTATCCTTCGCGATGCCGGACTCTTGTTCGGCTTGCCGAGATGATGATCCGAAGAAGTTGAGCTCAGCTAAAGTGACGACATGTCTAGCGCAGGTCGGCAGCCGTGGAGTAATATTGCCGGACTGGTTTGACACCAGCATGATGTTGAAGATCATGTTCAAAAGATCTTAAAGTTAGTGGGATGTGTTCGGGAACAAAACACAATACCCCATACAAAATTTCCTTCAAAAGGGATGTCCGAAATCCCGTTCATAAAAAAGATGAACTCGGGTCGGATTCGTTTTTGCGCAGAAAATAGATCCGAAAAGTGATGCACTAATTGGAAGGTTCCCGGAGTTTGGACGGTCGGATCGAGCTGAAATTTTAAGAAGTGGTAGATATAGGAATTCCGCAGCCGATCAACGGTTGGATCTTCCAAAGGACGTCCGAGCTAGAAGCTGGACACCACGCCCTAAACTCATCCAAATTCCCATCCAAATTTGACAGGGCTCCGGTATATCGTGGATTGCCAGAGATTCCTCCATCGGAACTCGAAGAAATTTTCCAGGGTTGTTATAGACTCAATTCCGCACAATTCCACCAAAGCGATTGTCAAAAACGAATTCGCTGTCCAAAAAAAAACAGCACGGTCGCTTGAGGGCAATGTTGACGTTGAGCCCCTGAGCTCCATAGATGATTCCTCCGTGATCTTGATAGAGATCGGAGTTGATGTTTGATGAAGGCCCTCGTCCGAACATGGTGCTCCGAACATGGGGCGCAATTCTTGGTCGAACCAAGGTGACCAGTCGAATTGGTGACGGAGACGCCAAAGTCGCAGTTGATCTGCTGGCGAGCCATCGATCCTTTTGTCGATCACACAGGGGAACTCTCAATGAAAGCACCAGTGTCGGTGTCAAAACCGGCGGATCTCAGGTAAGGGGTCCCGAATTGTGCGTCTAAGGTGGATGGTAACAGGAGGCAGAGGACATGATGTTTTATCCAGGTTCGGGCCCTCTTAATGGAGGTAAAACCCTACGTCCTGCTTGATTAATATTGATGATATGGGTAGTACAAGAGTAGATCTACCACGAGATTGGAGAGGCTAAAACCCTAGAAGCTAGCCTATGGTATGATTGTATGTATATGATCTATCGACTAGCCTGGCCTCGGTTTATATAATGCACCAGAGGCCTAGGATAACAAGAGTCCTAGCCGAATACGCCGGTGGGGAGGAGTCCTTGTCTTGATCGCCAAGTCTTGTGGAATATTCCTTGTATGCGGCAGCTGTCCGAACTGGCCCATGAGTATACGGCCATGGGTGTCCTCGGCCCAATCTAATAGATCGGGAGATGACATGGTGAGTACCCCCTAGTCCAGGACACTATCAGTCATCTTTATTTTAACCCCCCAGGACAGTGCTCCTCTAAGTGTTGGTCCAAAATAGAGCCACTTGCAGCGCCACCTCGGGGAAACTTGAGGGTTGGTTTTAGTTGTACATAGTGTTCATCCGGTGTGCCCTGAGAACGAGATATGTGCAGCTCCTATCAGGATTTGTCGGCACATCGGGCGGTCTTGCTGGTCTTGTTTTACCATTGTCGAAATGTCTTGTAACCGGGATTCCGAGTCTGATCGGGTCTTCCTGGGAGAAGGAATATCCTTCGTTGACCGTGAGAGCTTGTGGTGTGCTAAGTTGGGACACCCCTGCAGGGTTTTGAGCTTTCAAAGCCATGCTCGCGGTTATGGGTAGATGGGAATTTGTTAATATCCGGTTGTAGAGAACTTGACACTTAACTTAATTAAAATGAATCAATCGCGTGTGTAGCCGTGATGGTCTCTTCTCGGTGGAGTCCGGGAAGTGAACACGGTTCTTGTGTTATGTTTGAACGTAAGTAGTTTTAGGGTCACTTCTTGATCACTTCTAGTTCACGACCATGCTTTGCTTCTCTTCTCGCTCTCATTTGCGTAAGTTAGCCACCATATATGCTTAGTGCTTGCTGCCTCTCCACCTCACTACCTTTTTCCTTACCCATAAGCTTAAATAGTCTTGATCGCGAGGGTGTGAGATTGCTGAGTCCCCGTGACTCATAGATTACTTCAAACAGTTGCAGGTGCCGATGATAACCGTGCAGGTGACGCAACCGAGCTCAAGGAGGAGCTCGATGAAGATCGTGTTTGTTGTGTTGTTTCGTTTCCAGTTGATCAGTAGTGGAGCCCAGTCGGGGCGATCAGGGTTCTAGCATTAGGGGTGGTCTTCTTTTATTTTGGTTCCGTAGTCGGACCTTGTTTGTATTCTGGATGATGTAATTCTATATTCATGTATTTTGTGAAGTGGCGATTGTAAGCCAACTCTTTATCCCTTTCATATTCTGTACATGGGATATGTAAAGATTACCCCTCTTGCGACATGCTTACAATGCGGTTATGCCTCTAAGTCGTGCTCCGACACGTGGGAGATATAGCCGCATCGTGGGTGTTACAAGTTGGTATCAGAGCCTTCCCCGACTTAGGAGCCCCCCTGCTTGATCGAATCGCTGGCGTTGTTGAGTCTAGAAAAATGTTTTGAGTCTTAGGATTCTATAGATCGGAGAGTAGGATTCTTTTTACACCTCAGCCCCATCATCCCTCTGGTGAGGCCTCCTGACGTAGAGTTTTGACCCTTCTCTCCTCAAATTTCACTAAAAAATTTTTAGGATTGCTACCTCTTGAGCACTGCGTTGGATTTCCCCGAAGAGGAGAGGATGATGCAACAAAGTATCATAAGTATTTCCCTCAGTTTTTGAGAACCAAGGTATCAATCCAGTAGGAGGCTACGCGCGAGTCCATCGTACCTACACAAAAACAATAGCTCAACGCAACCAACACACTTAGGGGTTGTCAATCCCTTCACAGTCACTTACGAAAGTGAGATCTGATAGAGATGATAAATAATATTTTTGGTATTTTTGGTATAGAGATGCAAAGTAGAAAGTAAAAGCAAAGTAAAAGAAAAGCAATAATAAAGTGATGGAGATTGATATGATGACAAAGAGACCCCGGGGCCATAGATTTCACTAGTGGCTTCTCTCAAGAGCATAAGTATTCTACGGTGGGTGAGCAAATTACTGTTGAGCAATTGACAGAATTGAGCATAGTTATGAGAATATCTAGGTATGATCATGAAGGAAATATGCCCTAGAGGCAATAATAAAGTTATTATTTATTTCCTTATTTCATGATAAATTTTTATTATTCATGCTAGAATTGTATTAACCGGAAACATAATACATGTGTGAATACATAGACAAACAGAGTGTCACTAGTATGCCTCTACTTGACTAGCTCGTTAATCAAAGATGGTTATATTTCCTAACCATAGACAAAGAGTTGTTATTTGATTAACGGGATCACATCATTAGGAGAATGATGTGATTGACTTGACCCATTCCGTTAGCTTAGCACTCGATCGTTTAGTATGTTGCTATTGCTTTCTTCATGACTTATACATGTTCCTATGACTATGAGATTATGCAACTCCCGTTTGCCGGAGGAACACTTTGTGTGCTACCAAACGTCACAACATAACTGGGTGATTATAAAGGAGCTCTACAGGTGTCTCCAAAGGTACATGTTGGGTTAGCATATTTCGAGATTAGGATTTGTTACTCCGATTGTTGGAGAGGTATCTCTGGGCCCTCTCGGTAATGCACATCACATAAGCCTTGCAAGCATTGCAACTAATGAGTTAGTTGCGAGATGATATATTACAAAACGAGTAAAGAGACTTGCCGGTAACGAGATTGAACTAGGTATTGAGATACCGACGATCGAATCTCGGGCAAGTAACATACCGATGACAAAGGGAACAACGTATGTTGTTATGCGGTCTGACCGATAAAGATCTTCGTAGAATATGTAGGAGCCAATATGAGCATCCAGGTTCCGCTATTGGTTATTGACCAAAGACGTGTCTCGGTCATGTCTACATTGTTCTCGAACCAGTAGGGTCCGCACGCTTAAGGTTTTGATGACAGTTATATTATGAGTTTATACATTTTGATGTACCGAAGTTTTATTCGGAGTCCCGGATGTGATCACGGACATGACGAGGAGTCTCGAAATGCTCGAGACATAAAGATTGATATATTGGAAGCCTATATTTGGATATCGGAAGTGTTCCGGGTGAAATCGGGATTTTACCGGAGTACCGGGAGGTTACCGGAACCCCCCGGGAGGTATATGGGCCTTAGTGGGCTTTAGTGGAAGAGAGGAGAGGTGGCCAGGGCTGGGCCGCGTGCCCCTCCCCCTAGTCCGAATAGGACAAGGAGAGGGGGGCGGCGCCCCCCTTCCTTCTCTCTCTCCTCTTTCCCCCTTCCCGAATCCTATTCCAACTAGGAAAGGGGGGGAATTCCTACTCCCGGTGGAAGTAGGACTTCTCCTGGCGCGCCCTCCTCCTGGCCGGCCGCACCTCCCCTTGCTCCTTTATATATGGGGGCAGGGGGCACCCCTAGACACACAAGTTGATCCATGTGATCATATTCTTAGCCGTGTGCGGTGCCCCTTCCACCATAATCCTCGATAATATTGTAGCGGTGGTTAGGCGAAGCCCTGCGAAGGTAGTACATCAAGATCGTCACCACACCGTCGTGCTGACAGAACTCTTCCCTGACACTTTGCTGGATCGGAGTCCAGGGATCGTCATCGAGCGGAACGTGTGCTAAAACTCGGAGGTGCCGTAGTTTCGGTGCTTGATTGGTCGGGCCGTGAAGACGTACGACTACATCAACCGCGTTGTGCAAACGCTTCTACTGTCGGTCTACAAGGGTACGTAGATCACACTCTCCCCTCTCGTTGCTATGCATCACCATGATCTTGCGTGTGCGTAGGAATTTTTTTGAAATTACTACGTTCCCCAACAGTGGCTTCTGAGCCTAGGTTTTATGTGTTGATGTTATATGCACGAGTAGAACACAAGTGAGTTGTGGGCAATATAAGTCATACTGCTTACCAGATGTCATACTTTGGTTCGTCGGTATTGTTGGACGAAGCGACCTAGACCGACATTACGCATACGCTTAAGCGAGACCGGTTCTCCCGACGTGCTTTGCACAAAGGTGGCTAGCGGGTGACAATTTCTCCAACTTTAGTTGAACCGAGTGTGGCTACGCCCGGTCCTTGCGAAGGTTAAAACAGCACCAACTTGACAAACTATCATTGTGCTTTTGATGCGTAGGTAAGATTGGTTCTTGCTTAAGCCCGTAGTAGCCACGTAAAACTTGCAACAACAAAGTAGAGGACGTCTAACTTGTTTTTGCAGGGCATGTTGTGATGTGATATGGTCATGACATGATGCTAAATTTTATTGTATGAGATGATCATGTTTTGTAACCGAGTTATCGGCAACTGGCAGGAGCCATATGGTTGTCGCTTTATTGTATGCAATGCAATTGCGCTGTAATGCTTTACTTTATCACCAAGCGGTAGCGATAGTCGTGGAAGCATAAGATTGGCGAGACGACAACGATGCTACGATGATGATCAAGGTGTCGCGCCGGTGACGAGACAGTGCTTCGAAGATGGAGATCACAAGCACAAGATGATGGCCATATCATATCACTTATATTGACTGCATGTGATGTTTATCTTTTATGCATCTTATCTTGCTTTGATTGACGGTAGCATTTTAAGATGATCTCTCACCAATTATCAAGAAGTGTTCTCCCTGAGTATGCACCGTTGCGAAAGTTCTTCGTGCTGAGACACCACGTGATGATCGGGTGTGATAGGCTCTACGTTCAAATACAACGGGTGCAAAACAGTTGCACACGCGGAATACTCAGGTTATACTTGACGAGCCAAGCATATACAGATATGGCCTCGGAACACGGAGACCGAAAGGTCGAGCGTGAATCATATAGTAGATATGATCAACATAGTGATGTTCACCAATGAAACTACTCCATCTCACGTGATGATCGGACATGGTTTAGTTGATTTGGATCACGTGATCACTTAGAGGATTAGAGGGATGTCTATCTAAGTGGGAGTTCTTAAGTAATATGATTAACTGAACTTTAATTTATCATGAACTTAGTCCTGGTAGTATTAGCATATCTATGTTGTAGATCAATAGCTCGCGTTGTTGCTTTCATATGTTTATTTTGATATGTTCCTAGAGAAAATTGTGTTGAAAAATGTTAGTAGCAAAGATGCGGATTGGATCCGTGATTTGAGGTTTATCCTCATTGCTACACAGAAGAATTATGTCCTTGATGCACCACTAGGTGACGGACCTATTGCAGGAGCAGATGCAGATGTTATGAACGTTTGGCTAGCTCAATATGATGACTACTTGATAGTTTAGTGCACCATGCTTAACCGCTTAGAATCGGGACTTCAAAGACGTTTTGAACGTCATGGAACATATGAGATGTTCCAGGAGTTGAAGTTAATATTTCAAGCAAATACCCGAGTTGAGAGATATGAAGTTTCCAACAAGTTCTATAGCTAAAAGATGGAGGAGAATCGCTCAAGCAGTGAGCATGTGCTCAGATTGTCTGGGTACTACAATCGCTTGAATCAAGTGGGAGTTAATCTTCCAGATAAAATAGTGATTGACAGAATTCTCTAGTCACCATCACCAAGTTAGTATAACTTCGTGATGAACTATAATATGCAAGGGATGACGAAAACGACTCCGAGCTTTTCATGATGATGAAATCAATGAAGGTAGAAATCAAGAAAGAGCATCAAGTGTTGATGGTTGACAAGACCACTACTTTCAAGAAAAAGGGCGAAGGGAAGAAGGGGAACTTCAAGAAGAACGGCAAGAAAGTTGCTACTCAAGTGAAGAAGCCCAAGTCTGGTCCTAAGCCTGAGACTAAGTGCTTCTACTGCAAAGGGACTGGTCACTGGAAGCGGAACTACCCCAAGTGATTGGCGGATAAGAAGGATGGCAAAGTGAACATAAGTATACATGTTATTGATGTGTACTTAACTAGTGTTTATAGCAACCCCTCAGTATTTGATACTAGTTCAGTTGCTAAGATTAGTAACTCGAAACGGGAGTTGCAGAATAAACAGAGACTAGTTAAGGGTGAAGTGACGATGTGTGTTGGAAGTGGTTCCAAAATTGATATGATCATCATCGCACACTCCCTATACTTTCGGGATTAGTGTTGAACCTAAATAAGTGTTATTTGGTGTTTGCGTTGAGCATGAATATGATTTGATCATGTTTATTGTAATACAGTTATTCATTTAAGTAAGAGAATAAATTGTTGTTCTGTTTACATGAATAAAACCTTATATGGTTACACACCCAATGAAAATAGTTCGTTGGATCTCGATCGTAATGATACACATAAACATAATATTGAAACCAAAAGATGCAAAGTTAATAATGATAGTGCAAACTTATTTGTGGCACTGCCGTTTAGGTCATATTGGTGTAAAGCGCATGAAGAAACTCCATGCTGATGGGCTTTTGGAATCACTTGATTATGAATCAGTTGATGCTTGCGAACCATGCCTCATGGGCAAGATGACTAAGACTCCGTTCTTCAGAACAATGGAGCGAGCAACAAACTTGATTGGAAATAATACATACTGATGTATGCAGTCCAATGAGTGTTGAGGCTCGCGGCGGGTATCGTTATTTTCTGACCTTCACAGATGATTTGAGCAGATATGAGTATATCTACTTGATGAAACATAAGTCTGGAACATTTGAAAAGTTCAACTAATTTCAGAGTGAAGTGGAAAATCATCGTGACAAGAAAATAAGGTTTCTACGATCTGATCGCGGAGACAAATATTTGAGTTACGAGTTTGGTCTTCAATTAAAACATTGTGGAATAGTTTCACAAACTCATGCCACCTGGAACACCACAGCATAATGGTGTGTACGATCGTCATAACCGTACTTTATTGGATATAGTGCAATCTATGATGTTTCTTACCGATTTACCACTAAAGTTTTGGGGTTATGCATTAGAGATAGCTGCATTCACGTTAAAAAAAGGGCACCATCTAAATCCGTTGAGACGACACCGTATGAACTGTGGTTTGGCAAGAAACCAAAGTTGTCATTTCTTAAAGTATGAGGTTGCGATGCTTATATGAAAAAGTTTTCATCCTGATAAGCTCAAACCCAAATCGGAGAAGTGCGTCTTCATAGGATACCCAAAAAGAAAATGTTGGGTACACCTTCTATCACAGATCCGAAGGCAAGATATTTGTTGCTGAGAATGGATACTTTCCAGAGAAGGAGTTTCTCTCGAAAGAAGTGAGTGGGAGGAAAGTAGAACTTGATGAGGTAACTGTACCTGCTCCCTTATTGGAAAGTAGTTCATCACAGAAATCTATTCATGTGACTACTACACCAATTAGTGAGGAAGCTAATGATGATGATCATGTAACTTCAGATCAAGTTACTACCGAACCTCGTAGGTAAACCAGAGTGAGATCCACACCAGAGTGGTACGGTAATCCAGTTCTGGAGGTCATGTTACTTGACCATGACGAGCCTACGAACTATGAGGAAGCGATGATGAGCCCAGATTCCGCAAAATGGTTTGGGGCCATGAAATCTGAGACGTGATCCATGTATGAGAACAAAGTATGGACTTTGATTGACTTGCCCAATGATCGGCGAGCCATTGAGAATAAATGGATCTTCAAGAGGAAGACGGACGCTGATAGTAGTGTTACTATCTACAAAGCTAGACTTGTCGAAAAAGGTTTTTGACAAAGTTCAAGGTGTTGACTACGATGAAATTTTCTCACTCGTAGCGATGCTTAAGTCTGTCCAAATCATGTTAGCAATTGCCGCATTTTTATGAAATCTGGCAAATGGATAAACAAAACTACATTCCTTAATGGATTTAGAGAAGAGTTGTATATGATGCAACCAGAAGGTTTTGTCAATCCTAAAGGTGCTAACAAAATATGCAAGCTCCAGCGATCCATCTATGGACTGGTGCAAGCATCTTAGAGTTGGAATATACGCTTTGATGAGTTGATCAAAGCATATAGTTTTATACAAACTTGCGGTGAAGCCTGTATTTACAAGAAAGTGAGTGGGAGCACTACAACATTTCTGATAAGTATATGTGAATGACATATTGTTGATCGGAAATAATGTAGAATTATTCTGCAAAGCATAAAGGAGTGTTTGAAAGGAGTTTTTTTTCAAAGAAAGACCTCGGTGAAGCTGCTTACATGTTAAGCATCAAGATCTATAGAGATAGATCAAGATGCTTGATAAGTTTTTTTTCAATGAGTACATACCTTGACAATATTTTGAAGTAGTTCAAAATTGGAACGGTCAAAAAAAGAGTTCTTGGCTATGTTACAAGGTGTGAAATTGAGTAAGACTCAAAGCCTGACCACGACAAAAGATAGAAAGAGAATGAAAGTCATTCCTTATGCCTCAGCCATCAGTTCTATAAAGTATGCCATGCTGTGTACCAGATCTATTGTATACCCTACACTGTGTTAAGCAAGGGAGTACAATAGTGATCTAAGAGTAGATCACTGGACAGCGGTCAAAATTATCCTTAGTGGAATAAGGATATGTTTCTTGATTATGGAGGTGACAAAAGGTTCGTCGTAAAAGGGTTACGTCGATACAAGTTTTGGCACTGATCCGGATGACTCTTAGTCTTCATCTGGATACATATTGAAAGTGGGAGCAATTAGCTAAAGTAGCTCCGTGCAGAGCATTGTAGACATAGAAAATTGCAAAATACTTACAGATCTGAATATGGCAGACCCGTTGACTAAAATTATCTCACAAGCAAAACATGATCACACCTTAGTACTCTTTGGGTGTTAATCATATAAACGATGTGAACTAGATTACTGACTCTAGTAAACCCTTTGGGTATAGGTCACATGACAATGTGAACTATGGGTGTTAATCACATGGTGATGTGAACTATTAGTGTTGAATCACATGGCGATGTAAACTAGATTATTGACTCTAGTGCAAGTGGGAGACTGAAGGAAATATGCCCTAGAGGAAATAATAAAGTTATTATTTATTTCCTTATTTCATGATAAATGTTTATTATTCATGCTAGAATTGTATTAACCGGAAACATAATACATGTGTGAATACATAGACAAACAGAGTGTCACTAGTATGCCTCTACTTGACTAGCTCGTTAATCAAAGATGGTTATATTTCCTAACCATAGACAAAGAGTTGTTATTTGATTAATGAGATCACATCATTAGGAGAATGATGTGATTGACTTGACCCATTCCGTTAGCTTAGCACTCGATCGCTTAGTATGTTGCTATTGCTTTATTCATGACTTATACATGTTCCTATGACTATGAGATTATGCAACTCCCTTTTGCCGGAGGAACACTTTGTGTGCTACCAAACGTCACAACGTAACTAGGTGATTATAAAGGAGCTCTACAGGTGTCTCCAAAGGTACATGTTGCGTTAGCGTATTTCGAGATTAGCATTTGTCACTCCGATTGTCGGAGAGGTATCTCTGGGCCCTCTCGGTAATGCACATCACATAAGCCTTGCAAGCATTGCAACTAATGAGTTAGTTGCGAGATGATGTATTACGAAACGAGTAAAGAGACTTGCCGGTAACGAGATTGAACTAGGTATTGAGATACCGACGATCGAATCTCGGGCAAGTAACATACCGATGACAAAGGGAACAACGTATGTTGTTATATTGTCTGACCGATAAAGATCTTCGTAGAATATGTAGGAGCCAATATGAGCATCCAGGTTCCGCTATTGGTTATTGACCGAAGACGTGTCTCGGTCATGTCTACATTGTTCTCGAACCAGTAGGGTCCGCACGCTTAAGGTTTTGATGACAGTTATATTATGAGTTTATACATTTTGATGTACCGAAGTTTTATTCGGAGTCCCGGATGTGATCACGGACATGACGAGGAGTCTCGAAATGCTCGAGACATAAAGATTGATATATTGGAAGCCTATATTTGGATATCGGAAGTGTTCCGGGTGAAATCGGGATTTTACCGGAGTACCGGGAGGTTACCGGAACCCCCCGGGAGGTATATGGGCCTTAGTGGGCTTTAGTGGAAGAGAGGAGAGGTGGCCAGGGCTGGGCCGCGCGCCCCTCCCTCCTAGTCCGAATAGGACAAGGAGAGGGGGGCGGCGCCCCCCTTCCTTCTCTCTCTCCTCTTTCCCCCTTCCCGAATCCTATTCGAACTAGGAAAGGGGGGGAATCCTACTCCCGGTGGAAGTAGGCCTCCTCCTGGCGCGCCCTCCTACTGGCCGGCCGCACCTCCCCTTGCTCCTTTATATACGGGGGCAGGGGGCACCCCTAGACACACAAGTTGATCCACGTGATCATATTCTTAGTCGTGTGCGGTGCCCCCTTCCACCATAATCCTCGATAATATTGTAGCGGTGCTTAGGCGAAGCCCTGCGACGGTAGTACATCAAGATTGTCACCACGCCGTCGTGCTGACGGAACTCTTCTCCGACACTTTGCTGGACCGGAGTCCGGGGATCGTCATCGAGTTGAACGTGTGCTAAAACTCGGAGGTGCCGTAGTTTCGGTGCTTGATCGGTCGGGCAGTGAAGACGTACGACTACATCAACCGTGTTGTGCTAACGCTTCCGCTGTCGGTCTACAAGGGTACGTAGATCACACTCTCCCCTCTCGTTGCTATGCATCACCATGATCTTGCGTGTGCGTAGGAATCTTTTTGAAATTACTACGTTCCCCAACAGATCATGTATATAGGCATCACGTCCGAGACAAGTAGACCGACTCCTGCCTGGATCTACTACTATTACTCCACTCATCGACCGCTATCCAGCATGCATCTAGAGTTTTAAGTTAAAAACAGAGTAACGCCTTAAGCAAGATGACATGATGTAGAGGGGTAGTTTCATGCAATATGATAAAAAAACCCCATCTTGTTATCCTCGATGGCAACGATACAATACGTGCCTTGCTGCCCCTTCTGTCACTCGGAAAGGACACCGCAAGATCGAACCCAAAGCTAAGCACTTGTCCCATGGCAAGAACAACCAATCTAGTAGGCGAAACCAAACTGATAATTCGAAGATACTTGCAAAGATAACCAATCATACATAAAATAATTCAGAGAAGATTCAAATATTATTCATAGATAGACTTGATCATAAACCCACAATTCATTGGTCTCAACAAACACACCGCAAAAAGAAGATTACATCGAATAGATCTCCACAAGAGAGGGGGAGAACATTGTATTGAGATCCAAAAAGAGAGAAGAAGACATCTAGCTACTAACTATGGACCCGTAGGTCTGAAGTAAACTACTCACACTTCATCGGAGGGGCTTGGATGATGATGTAGAAGCCCTCTGTGATCGATGCCCCCTCCGGCGGAGCTCCGGAACAGGCCCCAAGATGGGATCTCGTGGATACAGAAAGTTGCGGTGGTGGAATTAGGTTTTTGGCTCCGTCCCCAATCGTTTGGGGGTACGTGGATATATATAGGAGGAAGAAGTACGTCGGGGGAGCTTCGAGGAGCCCACGAGGTAGGTGGGGGGCGCCCTCCACCCTCGTGACCGCCTCGTGGCTTTCTTGATAGAGGGTCCAAGTCTCCTGGATCTTATCTGATGAGAAAATCACGTTTCCGAAGGTTTCATTCCGTTTGGACTCCGTTTGATATTCCTTTTCTTCGAAACCCTAAAACAGGCAAAAAACAACAATTCTGGGCTGGACCTCCGGTTAATAGGTTAGTCCCAAAAATAATATAAAAGTGGATAATAAAGCCCAATAATGTCCAAAACAATAGATAATATAGCATGGAGCAATCAAAAATTATAGAAACGTTGGAGACGTATCAAGCATCCCCAAGCTTAATTCCTGCTCGTCCTCGAGTAGGTAAATGATAAAAACAAAATTTTTGATGCGGAGTGCTACTTGGCATAATTTTAATGTAATTCTAATTAATTGTGGTATGAATATTCAGCTCTGAAAGATTCAAGACAAAAGTTCATATTGACATAAAAATGATAATACTTCAAGCATACTAACTAAGCAATTATGTCTTCTCAAAATAACATGGCCAAAGAAAGTTCATCCCTACAAAATCATATAGTTTAGTCATGTTTCATTTTCATCACACAAGAATGCTCTAATCATGCACAACCCCGATGACAAGCCAAGCAATTGTTTCGTACTTTAGTAATCTCAAACCTATAAACTTTCACGCAATATATGAGCGCGAGTCATGGAGATAGCACTATGGGTGGAATAGAATATAATGAGGGGGTTACGTGGAGAAGATAAAAAAGGAGAAAGTCTCACATCAACGAGGCTAATCAATGTGCTATGGAGATGCCCACCGATTGATGTTAATGCAAGGAGTAGGGTTTGCCATGCAACGGATTCACTAGAGCTATAAATGTATGAAAGCTCAACAAAATAAACTAGCTGGTGTGCATCCAACTTGCTTGCTCACGAAGACCTAGGGCACTTGAGGAGGCCCATTGTTGGAATATACAAGCCAAGTTCTATAATGAAAAATTCCCACTAGTATATGAAAGTTATGAGAGACTCTCTACTATGAAGATCATGGTGCTACTTTGAAGCACAAGTGTGGTAAAAGGATAGTAACATTGCCCCTTCTCTCTTTTTCTCTCATTTTTTTGGGCCTTCTCTTTTTTTATATGGCCTTTCTCTTTTTTTGGGCCATCTCTTTTTTTATGGCCTTCCTGCTTTTAATTTATTCCTCACTTGGGACAATGCTCTAATAATGATGATCATCACACTTCTATTTATTTGCAACTCAATGATTACAACTCGATACTAGAACAAAGATGACTCTATATGAATGCCTCCGGCGGTGTACCGGGATATGCAATGAACCAAGAGTGTCATGTATGAAAGAATTATGAACGGTGGCTTTGCCACAAATACTATGTCAACTACATGATCATGCTAAGCAATATGACAATGATGAATGTGTCATGATGAACGGAATGATGGAAAGTTGCATGACAATATATCTCAGAATTGCTATGGGAATGCCATAATAGGTAGGTATGGTGGCTGTTTTGAGGAAGATATAAGGAGATTTATGTGTGAAAGAGCGTATCATATCACAGGGTTTGGATGCACCGGCGAAGTTTGCGCCAACTCTCAATGTGAGAAAGGGCAATGCACAGTACCGAAGAGGCTAGCAAGGATGGAAGGGTGAGAGTGCGCATAATCCATGGACTCAACATTAGTCATAAAGAACTCACATACTTATTGCAAAAATCTACAAGTCATCAGAAACCTCGGCACTACGCCCATGCTCCTAGGGGGATAGATTGGTAGGAAAAGACCATCGCTCGTCCCCGACCGCCACTCATAAGGAAGACAATCAAATAACACCTCATGTTTTAAATTTGTTGCATAACGTTTACCATACGTGCATGCTACGGGACTTGCAAACTTCAAAACAAGTATTTCTCAATTTCACAACTACTCAACTAGCATGACTTTGATATTATTACCTCCATATCTCAAAACAATCACCAAGCATTAAACTTTTCTTAGTATTCAACACACTCATACGAAAGTTTATTATTAATCTTGCATACCAAGCATATTAGGATTTTAAGCAAATTACCATGCTATTGAGACT
The DNA here is from genome assembly GCF_018294505.1 of Triticum aestivum. Classification (NCBI taxonomy): domain Eukaryota; kingdom Viridiplantae; phylum Streptophyta; class Magnoliopsida; order Poales; family Poaceae; genus Triticum; species Triticum aestivum. The sequence goes on along the minus strand of NC_057794.1, from coordinate 44,328,934 downwards.
CTCAAAATAATCTAAGTGAAGCATGAGAGATCAATAGTTTCTATAAAACAAATCCACCACCGTGCTCTGAAAGATATAAGTGAAGCACTAGAGCAAAATTATATAACTCAAAAGATATAAGTGAAGCACATAGAGTATTCTATAAAATTCCAAATCATGTATGGCTCTCTCAAAAGGTGTGTACAGCAAGGATGATTGTGGTAGACTAACAAGCAAAGACTCCAATCATAAAATACGCTCCAAGCAAAACACATATCATGTGGTGAATAAAAATATAGCTCCAAGTAAAGTTACCGATAGAAGTAGACGAAAGAGGGGATGCCTTCCGGGGCATCCCCAAGCTTTGGCTTTTAGGTGTCCTTAGATTGTCTTGGGGGTTCCATGGGCATCCCCAAGCTTAGACTCTTGCCACTCTTTGTTCCATAATCCATCAAATCTTTACCCAAAACTTGAAAACTTCACAACAGAAAACTTAAAGTAGAAAATCTCGTGAGCTCCATTAGCGAAAGAAAACAAAAGACCACTTCAAGGTACTGTAATGAACTCATTATTTATTTATATGTCTGTTATAACTACTGTATTCCAACTTCTCTATGGATTATAAACTATTTTGCTAGCCATAGATTCATCAAAACAAGCAAACAACACACGAAAAACAGAATCTGTCAAAAACAGAACAGTCTGTAGTAATCTGTATCTAGAGCAAGATCTATAACCCCAAAAATTCTAAAATAAATTGCTGGACGTGATGAATTTATCTATTAATCATCTTCAAAAATAATTAACTAAGTATCACTTTCCAATAAAAATGAAAGCAGTTCTCGTGATCACTAAAGTTTCTATTTTTTACAGCAAGTTCAACAAGACTTTCCCCAAGTCTTACCAACGGTTCTACTTGGCACGAACACTAATTAAACACAAAAAACACAACCAAAACATAGGCTAAATAACTTATTTATTACTAAACAGGATCAAAAGGCAAGGAATAAAAATAAAATTGGGTTGCCTCCCAACAAGCGCTATCGTTTAACGCCCCTAGCTAGGCATAACAAGCAAGAATAGATCTAGGTATTGCCATAATAGTAAGATAGATTATTAAAACTCATTTCATATTCTCTACGTTTGGCAGCAAGTTTTCTTCGAGGCAAGCAAAGTTAATCAAAAGGACTAATTTAACGGTACAAAAGTCCCCAAGATCAACCTAGGGAGGTATAGGTTCCTCCTTTGGTCCTTCATAATGCACAACCAATTCATCATTATAAGCATTTTTTGACAGAACTTTGTGAGCCTATATTCAAGAGAATATCCTAGTTCATTATTTCGAATAGCCAAATCATCATTAAGTTCAGAAATTCTATCAATTAAAACATTGGTAGGAACCCTTTTTCTAAGATTTTCATTGAAAGCAACATAGTCTAGAGATTGAAAACACATTATTTCTTCTTGATCAAAGAGGATAGCCTCTATGGGAGGACGGCAAGCGTCCACCCTATAATGCGCAAAGATTTCTTTGGCTTCTTTTATTGTGAATCTAAACTCATGAGCCAAAAAGATAGTAGCAGCACGCTTAACAGAAGAATGCTCAATATTAGAAAATTCCAGAAAAATCCTTTGTATGGAAGGATGCATGTGCATGAATTGTCTTTCAAGTTCAACTACAAGCATGGCAATAGCGTCTACAAGACTACTAGTTCTGTGAAGGATAGAACTACCCATAGAAGGTAAAGCACCGGCACAAGTAAAGAAATCTTGAATAACTCCTTTTCCAATAATATTACCACTACCAACACGGAATTTTTTTGCATGAAAGATGGTAGGTTCTTTAGCAGGGGCATCAGAATTTTTCATGATATTATTATTGTCCATATCGACAATAATTTCCCCAATTTTAGACATAGAGGCAGAAGGTAAAGGACTTGACATAACGATAAGCAAACAAACTAACACACAAGCAAACAAAAAGCAAACGGGCAAAAGAGGCAAATAGAGAGAGAGGGAGGATAGAGAGAGAGAGAGAGGGCGAATAAAACGGCAAGGGTGAAGTGGGGGAGAGGAAAACGAGAGGCAAATGGCAAATAATGTAATGTGGGAGATAGGGATTGTGATGGGTACTTGGTATGTTGACTTTGCGCAGAATCCCCGGCAATGGTGCCAGAAATTCTTCTTGCTACCTCTTGAGCACTGCGTTGGATTTCCCCGAAGAGGAGAGGATGATGCAACAAAGTAGCGTAAGTATTTCCCTTAGTTTTTGAGAACCAAGGTATCAATCCAGTAGGAGGCTCCGAGCGAGTCCCTCGTACCTACACAAAAACAATAGCTCAACGCAACCAACGCGCTTAGGGGTTGTCAATCCCTTCACAGTCACTTACGGAAGTGAGATCTGATAGAGATGATAAATAATATTTTTGGTATTTTGGTATAGAGATGCAAAGTAAAAAGTAAAAGCAAAGTAAAAACAAAGCAATAATAAAGTGATGGAGATTGATACGATGAGAAAGAGACCCGGGGGCCATAGATTTCACTAGTGGCTTCTCTTAAGAGCATAAGTATTCTACGGTGGGTGAACAAATTATTGTTGAGCAATTGACAGAATTGAGCATAGTTATGAGAATATCTAGGTATGATCATGCATATAGGCATCACGTCCGAGACAAGTAGACCGACTCCTGCCTGCATCTACTACTATTACTCCACTCATCGACCGCTATCCAGCATGCATCTAGAGTATTAAGTTAAAAACAGTGTAACGCCTTAAGCAAGATGACATGATGTAGAGGGATAGTTTCATGCAATTTGATAAAAACCCCATCTTGTTATCCTCGATGGCAACGATACAATACGTGCCTTGCTGCCCCTTTTGTCACTAGGAAAGGACACCACAAGATCGAACCCAAAGCTAAGCACTTCTCCCATTGCAAGAACAACCAATCTAGTAGGCCAAACCAAACTGATAATTCGAAGAGACTTGCAAAGATAACCAATCATACATAAAGGAATTCAGAGAAGATTCAAATATTATTCATAGATAGACTTGATCATAAACCCACAATTCATCGGTCTCAACAAACACACCGCAAAAACAAGATTACATCGAATAGATCTCCACGAGAGACGGGGAGAACATTGTATTGAAATCCAAAAAGAGAGAAGAAGCCATCTAGCTACTAACTATGGACCCGTAGGTCTGAAGTAAACTACTCACACTTCATCGGAGGGGCTTGGATGATGATGTAGAAGCCCTCCATGATCGATGCCCCCTACGGCGGAGCTCCGGAACAGGCCCCAAGATGGGATCTCGTGGATACTGTCGGGGGTTTGGAGAGACATATGCCAACGGATGGCTTATCATGGTGGGGGCGAGTAGAACGTCGCCGGTGCCTGGAAACGGGATGAGGCGAAGACATGCACGCCGGTGAATCTTACCCAGCTTCGGGGCTCTCCGGGGAGATAATACCCCTAATGCTGCTCTGTGGGGTCTCCGCATGATCACTATGGTCAAGTGTTTACACGGTTGCTCCTTGAGCTCTGTCTGGTGGTAGGAGAGGGCAAGGCTAGCTCTCTCCTTCTATCTGGTATGATATCGAATTACTGGGATCCAACCCTTTGCATGGGTGCCCTGGGGGTTTATATAGGCCTACCTCCCAGGGGTACAATGGTAATTCAACTAGGCGTGGGCCCAGCTGTCAGTGCCTCTGACCTTCGACTTCTCCGCCAACTGCTGGGGCCCGCTGACTGGTGGGCCCCGCCGACTGGTTTGGTATGGAGCCGACAAGCCACGTCCGCCGCGGGCGGGTCTTGCCGTCCGCTGATTACTGTAGCCGTGCTTCTGATGACGCAGGCTTGGTCATGGGGTCGTGGCAACAGCCCCGCCGCCTGGCGGCGATCACTGTGGCCACTCCCCATCTCATCTTGATTAATGGCGCGTGGGCCCCGGGGGAGGGCTCTGCCGACTCTCCCGGGCCGACTCCCGACGGGTCCGACTGGCAGTTCTCCCGCCGTCTCCCGAGGTCTCGCTGACTGGTGGGCCCTGCTGCCTCCGGGCCGTACAGACAAGCCGTCATGGGCGCAGGACTTGGTACTGTGGTGCTGATGTCAGGGCCAGCCGGGCAATAGTGCCACGCCGCACGGAGATCTTCCCGGGTACGGCGTGCTGTGGCCATGCCTGCCCTTGGTAAAGGGTGGAGCGGGCTTCACTATAGCCACGCCTCTGCCCCGTCCCCCTCGATGGGGTCATGGTTCGTCGGAGTCGCCGGCCGACTCCCCAAAGCCGGCTTCTCTGGAAGTCGTCCCTGGGACTCGGCCATGAGCGGGCAGTCGGCTGCCCTGCCGTCGACTCCTCGGGAGACGGCTCTTCGCCCTGGGGTCTTGAGGGGCGCAGCCTGCCCCGATGTCTTGAAAGGTTACGGGACTCGGGTTGGCCTACCCGTGGCCCATTACTCCGACAGTAGTCCCCGAAGCTGGTGAGGCGCCGCGGACGATCGGCCGAGAAGCCTCAGCAGTTTCTCTCTCCGGGTGCTCGACACATGGTCTTGACTGACTTCTGCCGGCCCGTCTAGAAGGACTCGGACTTGCTCAACTCGGACTTCACTCAATTTCTACATGCTCGGTATTTCGAACGTCGCGGCGGGATTTCAAGTGGCGTGCTAGCTAAGCCTCCATGCCGCCGCCCGTTCTTGGCCTGTCACGTGAGGGCACGTGGCCAGGCCATCCTGCCAGCCTACGTGTGCGACAGGACAGGCCCATAGGCGGGGCCCGCTACTACCGCGCCTCGGTGCCCGAGGGGATCCGCTGTGGCCCCAGTGGACGGTTGGGATTCCTGTGGAGTTACTACACGCAGTAAATTTTCGGGGATCGCGGGCGTCGTGGGGTTGTGGGCGCAGTTAATCCCCATGTCCACCCCCTCGGCTTCGCAGCCCACGAGGCTATAAGTAGGGGGAAGAGGGGGGGCACGCGCGCCCCTCCTTCCCACTACCCCTCGTTCTCCTCTTCCTCGGCGCTCCTCGCTCTCCTCCTTCCTCTTCTCTCCTTCGCTCCGCCGCATGCCCAAGCTCCGGCGAACACCGCAGCGACAGCTCGCGATGAGTTCTTCCTCCGCTGCCGCGCCCCCCCCAGTGCGCTCCGGCACTTGGGACGGTTCCGAAGTCCATGAAGACCACATCGAGTTCCTCCGCTGGACCCGTCGGCTTCCCGGCGAGGATCGCGTGCAGGTGTGTCTTGTGCCGGAGGGGGAGATTTCCCCCGCCCTGCAGGAGGGCGAGCGGGTCATCTTCCGCTTGCACTGCCTGCGCGGGCTGGGGCTACCGGCGAGCAGCTTTTTCTGGTCTTTCATGGAGTTCTACGGACTCCAGCCGCACCACCTCACCCCCAACACCGTGGTGCTGCTGTCCGCCTTTGTGGCCTTGTGCGAAGGCTTCCTCGGAGTCCCCCCCACCCTCGAGCTCTGGGGGGAGTTCTTCTTCTCCAAGCTCGGCACCCAGGCCGCGGGCGTGCCGGCTCAATGCGGCGCCTTCATCGCCGTGTGAAGTTCAGGAGCCGACAACCCCTTCCCCTCCATCTCGCTGATAAAGTCGGTGAAGATGTGACAGAGGTCCTACTTCTACGTCAGGAACGTCGCCACGAGGGGCGACTGGGTCAATCTGCCGGCTTTCGAAGCCGGCCCGCCGGCTGGGAGACTGCCCAACTGGTTGTACCGGGCCAGGTCGCTGACGCCTGCGGGAGCCGGCGCCATCACGCGACTCCGAGTGCTGACGCAGTCGGAGGGTCTGACTGGTCTGGACCTTCTGGCCGCCTTCGTCTCACGCCGAGTTCTCCCGCTCCAAGGCCGCCCTCACATGATATGCTAGATGAGTGGGCACCGTGACCCGAGTTGGATGTGCACCAAGGACATGCCTCATGAAGAGGTGGCCTTCATGGTGAACTACCTCTCGGACAACAGGCTCCTAGAGGACTGGCGAATCGGCAAGGAGCCGTACTCCCGCGCCAACCCCCCGCCCGTGGTGAGTCTCCTTTCATTTCTTTCTTTCAGATTGTCTTCTTTTTGCCGAGTTTGGTTTTGACCAGTTGTCTTTGGTTAGAATCCCCTTCTCCACCCACCAGCCGGCACCTCGGGGCCGGCCCGTGAGTTCCTCGCCGACCGGGCGGAGAGCGACGTCGACGACCCCGATCTGGGGGTGGTGGCTCTGGAAGACGACGCCGAGGGAGGAGGAGGGACTGCAAGCGACTTCAGGCCTTCGGCTACCTTCGCCAACTGGCCTGAAGACAGCGCCGAGGGAGAAGTCGCCCCTCGTCGTCGGCCAGGAGCCAGCCAGCCTGGCGCAGGCTCTTCTGCCGCGCCGGGCGCTCCAGGCGGCGGGAAGAAGCGCAGGGCCGTGCCGACCTTGTTCGGCAGTCGACCGAAGAAGCCCAAGGGCTCGGCTGCGGCGACCCGGCGGGACGAGGCAGCCGCGAAGGCCATCCACTTCCGTAAGGAAGTGAAGAAGCCGCCGTTGGTCTCTGCGTAAGTATTCTGTCTTCAGAGTTTTATTCTTTCTTCATGATTTGTCTGAGTCTCTGCTTGCCCCTCTTTCTTCAGGGCTCCCCTCTCCCTTGAGCGGGTCGCCGCCGCCTCCGTCATGGGGGCAGCGGAGACGTCCGCCACCACTCGGTGGATTGACCCCGCCGCTGACCTCCTGGAGGCGATGGAGCGGAATGCGCAGGAAAGGCGAAACAAAGAAGAGGCCCTCCGCCTGGAGAAGGCAGAGGCCGACAGGGCGGAGGCCTCCGCTAAGAAAAAACTAGCAAAGGCCGAAGCTGCCGCTGCGGTGAAGCAGCAGGCTAAGGAAGCCGCACACCGCCAGTCGGCCTTACTCGTCACCCCGCTGAACTCCGCGCCGCTGCCTCCGGAGCTCACGGGGCCAACTGGAGAAGCCGGCGTGGAGAACCTCGTCGAGGAGAGGGAAGGCAGCGATCCCTCTACTCCGGTTGCGAACGTTCCGCCGCCGCCTCCGCCGCCGTCTGAAGGCGCGCAAGGCGAGTAGCCAGCGGACCCTCCGGTGCCGCCGACCGAAGAGGAGGCTGTGGCGAGGCTACTACTCCAGGTTGGATCGCCAACGCGCCGTCGTCTGGAGAAGGCGACTTCGGCACCCTGCCCCCTGGAAGCCGGCACCGCCAGCTCGGTGGCCCCAGACGCCGAGGCGACGAGTGCCGCACCTGTTGGGTGGGTGCGAGGAGGTGGCACGGGGCCGCTGAACCGGGTGCTCCTAGACGTCCAGCGAAGCTCCGTGCTGAGGGCGACACTCTCCAGAGTTGCACCAAGGCGTTCCTAGCGTCGCGGGCAGCCGTCCGGGTATGTCTTTTTCTTTGGTCTTTGTTTTCTTACTCCTCTCTGTGGGGGCGTGCCAGCGCACCCACTGGGTGTAGTCCCCAAGTTTCGGGCCAGCTGCTGAGCAGGCGGCTCGAAACTCCAATTGATGAACTTCTGGGTACTAACATTGTCTGAAATGCTTGTCGCAGGATTACCACAACCTCCGCGTCACTGCCTTCAACCGTAACATTCAAGAGCTGGGCAAGCGGACTGCCGACTTGGCGGAGAGCCGGAGTAAGTCCTTTTTTCCTCTCTGCGGGGGCACGCTAGCGCACCCACGGGCTGTAGTCCTCGAGATTCGGGCCGACTGCTGAGCAGTCGGGCCGGATCTCCCTGGCGACCTGCTTTATTGACGACTGTTATCTTTCTTCCTTTTCTTCAGGAGCCAACGTTGCTCTTCAGCAGCAGCTAAGCGAAGCCAACTGCGCCCTGCACGCCAAAGGGGAGGAGTGCAGCAAGCTCGCCACAGAGCGCGATCTGCTGGCCACTCAGTTGGCCGAGCAGAAGGAGGTGCTTGTGAAGTCGCAGAGGGAGGCGGAGGAGATGGAAACCGCCCTCTTGGCCGAGTTTGTGAGCGAGCGCTCCTCCTGGTCTGACAAGGAGGCGCTGCTGTCCTCCGGCTTCCACGAGATTGAAGACATCGTTGATGGTGAGTCTCTTTATTTTCTTTCCTCAAGCTGCTGATCTAAATCGTGCCGACTCCCGGTTTTGACTTGGTTCTTTGTTTCTTCGTGTCTGTGCAGACTTCTTCCCTGGGCAGTCGCAGGCCACCATCCAAGCCATCAAGGCTGACCGTGAGAGTCGGAGGGCGGAGGGCACAGAGATCACCGCCGATGCCCCCCGAACTCTTGACGAGCACATCCTGAGCATCGAGGCTCGCCTCCGGCCGGCTCACCGGATGCTGCGCCGGCTCCAGCACGTCGGTGCCTAGGCGATTACCGCCCTTTGGCTGGATATGCAGGCTCCGCGCACCCCCAGCCTGACGTCCAACTGGATGGAGGTCGTGGCTGGTCGTCTTGAGGCCTGGAAGGGCTCTTCGGCCCAGGCTGGAGCGCGCCGGGCCGTGGAGTTCGTCAAGGCGTGGTACCCGGGGCTGGATCTAGATCGGCTGGCCACGCTTCGGTCGGAGGCCCAGCCGGAGCTGGCAGCTGCGAAAGATGCCCTCGTCAAACGTGTTGCGGCGATCGCCGAGTACACCAACACCAGCATCTTCGTCCCCGAGCGGTATGAAGACGGTGAGGAGGTACCGCCGGAGTGGTTTGGGATGAACCCAGACTACGGCGAAGACTCAGCGGAGGTGATTGGCTCCAGCGTCGAGGAGGAGGATGAAGCGGAGGATGGAGGCGAGGCGAAGGCCCCAGAAGACGGAGCAGGCGGCCAGCCTCAGCCCGACCGCGCCTCCAGCAACGAGCCACGTGCGACCGCGCCGACTGCCACCGGAGGTGATCAAGCCGAGACTAGCCAGCCGGCTGCCCCAACGCCTGACGCTGGCGCCTCCTCCGACCCTTCGAATCCGTCTGCCGCCTCCTAAGCTGCCGCTGCATCTTTTATTTTATCTGCTTCAGTAGTCTTTGAAGAACTTATTAATTTGCACAATTCCACCCGCGGGGTGTATTTTGAACCTCTACTCGACAATTCGGCCAAGGGCCTATGTTATGTAAATATACATATCTATCTTTTCTTGCTCATTGTTCTTTTGTCTTTTTTCCTTTGCCGCTTTCTCTTAGTTGCCTGCCTTGACAATCGGACAGCCGCTCTACGGACTGTTGCTGGATCAAGTGCTAGGCTACTTTGGGAAAGAAAGTACTTAGCCGATTTCAAGATTGTTTGAGCAAGTTGGATTGAAGACGACAATCTGACTGTCCGAGAGTCGGTTTGTGAGAGAGGCTGGAAGCCGTCCTGAGCTATGTTTTATGCTTTGAGTCCTTAGCCATTTTCATGCGATTGCCAATTCTACCTTACTGCTGCCCAAAGTACAGTCGCTCTGCGAGCTGCGGCTTCTGATAGGAGACGGCTTAGGCATTTGCACACTACTTGTCCGACTGCAGGAAGCATTTCATAGTGCAAGGCAGCAAGTCCCCGGGCCAACTTGTCGAGCCGGGTGCCAAGCGGCATGACAAAGAGTAACATACTTGTAGGCATAATTTTTATCATACAGACAAAAGAGGGCAGTCCCCAAGCTCGTCTCGGGGGACCCGAAGTCTTGATACTTAAATACAAAAGGTAGCGTGGTACATACTTCATCAACTGTAACATCTTCGGAGGAGATTTGCATTCCATGGCCGCTCTGTCTCCTTGCCGGAGTCGTCCCTCTTGCGTGCTCGGGGCTTCTGAGCGTCGATCAGGTAGTAGGAATCGTTGCCCAGTACTTTGCTGATGATGAAAGGGCCTTCCCAAGGCGCCGACAGCTTGTGCTGGCCGGCTGTTCGCTGGATCAGCCGGAGCACAAGGTCGCCTTCTTGGAAAGATCTTGGCTTGACCTTCCTGTTGTGGTGTCGGCGCAGGCTCTGCTGGTAGATGCTGGACCGGCTGAGTGCCAATAGCCGGCCCTCTTCCAGCAGATCGACGCCGTCTTGTCGTGCTTCTTCTGCTTCCTCCTCGGTGTACATGGTGACTCGTGGGGAGTCAAACTCTATGTCCGTTGGGATGACGGCTTCAGCACCATAGACGAGGAAGAAGGGAGTGAAGCCAGTTGACTTGTTTGGAGTCGTGCGCAGACTCCAGAGGACGGCTGGCAGCTCGACGAGCCAGCAGCCAGCCGAGCGCTCTAGAGGCTCGATCAACTGAGGCTTGATGCCAGACAGGATGAGGCCATTTGCCCGCTCCACTTGGCCATTTGACTGCGAATGGGCGACAGACGCTAGGTCCAGTCGGATGCCCTGTGTTGCGCAGAAACGGGCCAAGGCGCCTTTGGCAAAGTTTGTGCCATTGTCGGAGATGATGGTGTGTGGTATGCCGTACCGAATTGTGATATCGGTGATGAAGGTCACGGCAGTCGGACCGTTCAGTTTGTTAATTGGCTTCACTTCCACCCACTTGGTGAACTTGTCCACTTCGACAAGTAGGTGAGTTAAACCACCTTGTGCTGTCTTGAATGGTCCCACCATGTCTAGACCCCAAACTGCGAAGGGCCAGGCAATGGGGATGGTCTTGAGTGCAGAAGCTGGCTAGTTCGGCTTGGAGCTGAACTTCTGGCACCCTTTGCATTTTTGGACCAACTCCTTGGCCTCTTCCAAGGCAGTTTGCCAGAAGAAACCGTGCCGAAACCCAGCAAAGTGCACGCCATAGCACATTGTAACGCCCCGAGACCGATGTGCCAGGTGTCCTCCAGTTATTCGCTGTTGTTGCGTTGTCATTGCTTGCGTGTCATGCATTGCATATCATGTCGTCAGGTGCATTTCATTTGCATACATGTTCGTCTCATGCATCCGAGCATTTTCCCCGTTGTCCGTTTTGCATTCCGGTGTTCCGTTCTCCTCCGGTGGTCATTTCTACCTTTCTTTCGTGTGTAAGGGTTAAACATTTCCGGATTGGATCGAGACTTGCCAAGCAGCCTTGATTTACTACCGGTAGACCGCCTGTCAAGTTTCGTACTATTTGGACTTCGTTTGATGCTCCAACGGCTAACCGAGGGACTGAAAAGGCCTCATGTGTGTTGCAGCCCAACACCCTTCCAAAGTGGTCCAAAACCCACCTCAAACTCCTCCATCATCTCGGTCGTTCGATCACGATCGCGTGGCCGAAAACCGCACCTCATTTGGACTCTCCTAGCTCCCTCTACCTATAAATGTGTGATCCCCTCCGAAATATCCGCGGTACAAACCCTAACTTCCTCCTCCGCGCGCCGCCGGACATCTTTTCTCCGCGCTGGACAATGTCCACCGCCACCACCACCTCACTCCGACGAATCGGAGCTCGCCGCGTCACTCCCGCCGCCACCGCGAGCCAACCAGCTCGCGCCACCTCAGCGCGCCACCTCCTCTCTCTTCCCCCGCGCCGCCGAGGCCCTGCGGGCCCGAGGCCGGCCCGCCCGGCCCATCTCTGCGCCGCCGCCCACGCCCGGCTCTCCTCCCGCCCGAGCCGCGGCTCCTTCCACCGGCCGTCGGCGGAAGACGCGCGATGCCGCCGCCTTCCTTCGCGCTGAACGCCACCCGAGGCACCTCGCCGCCCCTCGCCCCTCGCCGCTGTGCTCGCCGCCGGCAACAGCGCCACCCGCGCCGGTCGCCGCACCCTCCGGTCTCGCCCGCCGCCTCCGGCGATCTCCACCGCACCGTCTTCCTCCCCAAACTCCGGCGCCCTGTTCCGGCGATTCTCCGGCGAGTGCCCGGCGCCACCTCGAGAAGCATGCAGATCTAGATCCGCCCCGGTGGATGAGATCCACCGGGAGATGAACCAAACGGCGCCATCCCGAACCGGATCCATCCCGTCCCAGATCTCCTCGTCCCGGGTTGGCTTTTCCCGCGGGGTAAAATTTCACAAAGTCCCCGAGATTTCCATGTTTCAGATGCCCAAATTGATCATGTCGTAACTCCGCATCCGTAACTCCGATATGAGCATATAGCATATCAAAATGTTCATCTCAGAGAGTACATCATTTCATCTCATTGCATCGTTTTCATTTGAGTTCATCTTGATGCCTAAAATGCTGTTAGAAGAGGGCTACTTGGGATAATTGTCAGATCTACTGCTCCATTTAGGCTTTTGTCATTTTTTGGCATGATTATTGTGTGCATGATATGCCCATGAGCTCTACATATGTTTTGTTAAGGGCTTTGTCATCTTTCCATAGGTGCAACCCATGTATTTTTGTGATGTGTGTGGAGACTAGCACAAGCTTGCAAAGTGAGGCACTTGGTAATTCCGTTTTCAGGGACTTAGCATTTCCACTAAGTCCTTGACCTGTTTAGCTCATGTTGCCATATGTTCATGTTGTTTCCTAGTGATCCGTACCTCTTTTGAGGATGATCAGTAAGGATGTTTTATTGATCTTGTAGTGCTCTATCCATCCATGTCTTTGTTTGAAATTATGGAGAACCCTAGGTTGAGTCAATCGAGCTCTACTTTTGCTACTTCGTGAATCTGGGCAGATTGTCTACTTGTGAGCAATTTTGCCGGGGATGTTGTAGTTGATCCGTGCATGCTATGTTATTGTTCTTGCCATGTCTAGCTTGAATTTTGTGTATTCTTGATGGGTGTATGCTTAGATTATCATGACATGCTCTGTAGTGAGTGCATCGAGCTCGTAAACATGCCTACTTGATATCTGTTTTCAGCATGCTCCAGTTTTCACTAAGTCTGTGATCTGATTATGTTTTTGCCATGTTCACATGCTTGCAAATGTATTTTCTGATCCCTTTGGGCTCAAGGTCACTAAGGGACTTTTGTTAATCTCTTTGAGTAGCTCCATGCCATGCTTTACTTGCCATGTATAGGTCCTGTAGCATGTAGTTTTGTTGCTCCAAAGAGTGCTATCTGATCTGAAATTCCAGACAAGTGTTAATTTCACTAAGTCTGAGATCTGTTTACCATATGCATTTTTGCCATGCTTGTTTGAACCTGTTAATGGATGAATTGGCCGTAGCTCACTGCTAGACTTTTGTTAAGCATCATGAATGAATCCCTGCCATGTATTTTGTTGTCAGGTTTGGGTGCTGTAGCATGTTCATCTTGTTGCATTTAGATGGCTACTTGCTGTAAATCGCAGATCGTGGTCATATTTGAATTGCTTGCCATTTCCTAACCGTAACTCTGATTCCGGTGTTCTTTATATCATTTTCAAGCAAATTCATCTCATCTTTCTAGTGGAACACTTGGATTTCCATGTTAAGGCCAGGTTCATGCATTCCTTGTCAATTCTTGCATATGTATCGCATCCCGCATCCCGCATATCATACCATGTTCATGTGTTGGTTGTTTACTATGTTGTGTGCTTCTTTCCGGTGTTTGCTTCTTTGGGTTGGTTCTGGTAACGTCGCGTTGTGAGGACCCGTTCGTCTATGTCCGTTTGTCTTCTTCATGAACTCGTTCTTCTTCCTTGCGGGATTTCAGGCAAGATGACCATACCCTCGAAATCACTTCTATCTTTGCTTGCTAGATGCTTGCTCTTTTGCTATGCCTATGCTGCGATACCTACCACTTGCTTATCATGCCACCCATATTGTTGAACCAAGCCTCTAACCCACCTTGTCCTAGCAAACTGTTGATTGGCTATGTTACCGCTTTGCTCAGCCCCTCTTATAGCGTTGTTAGTTGCAGGGGAAGATTGAAGTTTGTTCCTTGTTGGAACATGGAGATGTTGTTCCTTGTTTGGAACATGTTTACTTGTTGGGATATCACAATATATCTTATTTAATTAATGCATCTATATACTTGGTAAAGGGTGGAAGGCTCGGCCTTATGCCTGGTGTTTTGTTCCACTCTTGCCGCCCTAGTTTCCGTCATATCGGTGTTATGTTCCCGGAGTTTGCGTTCCTTACGCGGTTGGGTTATAATGGGAACCCCTTGACAGTTCACTTTGAATAAAACTCCTCCAGCACGGCCCAACCTTGGTTTTACCATTCGCCACCTAGCCTTTTTCCCTTGGGAGTCGCGCATCCCGAGGGTCATCTTATTTTAACCCCCCCGGGCCAGTGCTTATCTAAGTGTTGCTCCAAACTAGAGCCCCTTGCAGCGCCACCTCGGGGTAACTCGAGGGCTGGTCTTAGTTGTACGGATTGCTTATCCAGTGTTGCCCTGAGAACGAGATATGTGCAGCTCCCATCAGGATGTCGGTGCATCGGGGGGTCTTGCTGGACTTGTTTTACCATTGTCGAGGATGTCTTGAAGAACCGGGATACCGAGTCTGATCGGAATGTCTCGGGAGGAGGTCTATTCCTTCGTTGACCGTGAGAGCTCGTGATGGGCTAATGTCGGTGTAAAAACCGGCGGATCGCGGGTAGGGGGTCCCGAACTGTGCGTCTAAGGTGGATGGTAACAGGAGGCAGGGGACACGATGTTTTACCCAGGTTCGGGCCCTCTTAATGGAGGTAAAACCCTACATCCTGCTTGATTAATATTGATGATACGGGTAGTACAAGAGTAGATCTACCATGAGATCGGAGAGGCTAAAACCCTAGAAGATAGCCTATGGTATGATTGTATGTATATGATCTATCGACTAGCCTGGCCTCGGTTTATATAATGCACCAGAGGCCTAGGATAACAAGAGTCCTAGCCGAATACGCCGGTGGGGAGGAGTCCTTGTCTTGATCGCCAAGTCTTGTGGAATATTCCTTGTATGCGGCAGCTGTCCGAACTGGCCCATGAGTATACGACCATGGGGGTCCTCGGCCCAATCTAATAGATCGGGAGATGACGTGGTGAGTACCCCCTAGTCCAGGACACCGTAAGTAGCCCCTTGAACCGGTCTTCAAGTTAGGGATGCTCCTCGATTCTTCCGAACTGTTCTTCATCTTCGGTTGACGGTCTTGAAAACTGGTTCAACAAATCTTCTCATCTTCGATCTTGAGGATCGCCGAAATGCATTCGGCGAGTTTACACGTCGGGTATCCGAGGAGCCCCTTTAAGTTTCTGGCCTTTATCAATGCCTTGTTATTTTTATGCCACACCTCAGGTTTGAAATTGTTCCCGGGCGGCAGTGTCCTCTTGCGTCCAGCTCCAACGCTGGACTGCATTCGAGGTATCTTTTGCAGCCGAGCACCAACGCCGGACCGCTTCCCAGCTCTAGTGCCGGAATGTATCCGAGCTCCAACGCCGAACTATGTATCCGAGCTCCAACGCCGGACTATATCCGAGCTCCAATGCCGGGCAATGTCCCAGCTCCAACACCGGACTATATCCGAGATGTCATATCACCTTGGTTCAAAAAAGTTGAAGGATTTTAGCCGAGCTTAATGCCGGAAATGCCCTCTATGGAGCCAGCCACTAGCGCCCGAGCTTTATGCCGGACTGCTTCCGAGGTGGTGCACCACCCCGACTGTGGGCCGATTTTTTGTCAATATTGTTTATTATTGCAATTTATTCTCTGCCGAGATATATGGCCAGTAGCCCTCAAGGTGTGTATCGGTCTAAAACCCGAGATGCACTTGAAGGATGACGTAAGACCGCTGATCCCAGTAGCCGCTGAGACTCAGGCTGATTTGCAAAATCAGCCTGAGGATCAAGTCCTAGCTCGGCAGAATACTTCGGGACACAAAAAGTGGCGTGCTTAGTCCTCGAGACTCGGGTTGGGTGCGGCCGACCAACCTGAGGATCAAAATCTCCTCGGCAACTGTATTGCACTTAAAATTTTCTGCATTGAACAGGCAATGCAGTAGCCCCCGAGACATTGGTCGGGTGGCAACACCAGATCAGGGGATCGATGTGCCCCTTTAATATTTGTAAATAATAAGGCCGAAGCCAGTAGCCCCCGAGACTTAATGTGGGCACGGGTGGCCGAATTAAGGATTGATATCCATAGTAAAATCACAAATTATGTGTAATGACTCTATGTATCCAAGTACTTTACGTCATTAATGCTTGGATCCGCATTGTACAAAACTTTGTTGACCGACCATCGGCTTCCACCTCCTCGGCTAGTAGCCGAGGAGTGTTTGTCCTACTTTATAAAGCCTTTATGAGGGCAAAGATTTACGACAAACAAGGCAATCTGGCCATACGGTTTTATGAACAAAGGTACGCAGAGAGATATGTTATATTACTATTTAACATAAGAAAATATCTTCCAAAAAAATAGTCCCGCTATCGGTTCCTTTCTTTGGGTTGTCATGCTAAGCATGATCATGCAGCCTCATCTCTAATGTAAGAGCATAATATCGAGGATTTAGTTTGGGAGGCCAGTTAATAGCCCCCGGTAGTGTTCAGCGACAGTCGGGGTCAAGCCGTAAACACTTCGGCCAATGTTATGAACGGCCCATCATTTAACATAGTCATCGGATCGCTGACCAGTTTATGCTTATTTGTGAAAGTCAGTTTTCGGCTTTCTCCACTGAGGTGCTTAACCATGTGAGCTGGAAGCACAATCGCAGTGGTTCTCCCTTTGCACGCCTAGCCGAACAAAACGGAACGTAGGAAGCAAGTGCAGGAGCCGGGCAACCCAACTATTGACCGAAGACACAATTCGAAACCGATGCATATATAGCAATATCTGAGAATTTTTTTGCCGAATCCCTAAAGGTGTCCGGCGTTGCACTGCGAGACTAATGCTGGAAAATCACAAATAGTTTGAAAGTGCCAAAAAGCTTGGAAAACCAAGAAACGTCAGTAAAAACATGACGTCCGAACAATATCAAGTGTTCGATGCCAATCCGAAAGTTTGTCTTAGAAAAAAGAAGTGCTTCTGTCGTGCTTTAACATGATATATCCTATCTCAAGACTTCAAGCGGGTCAGCCTATGGCTTCAACCTCCTATCCTGAGGGCGGGGTACTTCTCATCAGGCCAGTTTAGCAAACTAAACTCTAGCGGCTTTGAGAGAGAAATTAGGCTCCCCGGCTAGTGACCGCACACTCGTGTCAAAAAAAGGAGTGATAAATAATAATAATAAAACTTTGCAACGACTAAGAAGAAGAACACTTATTATAAAGCGGCTCAAATAAACTTAAGAGCCCCCAAGTGACTTAGGTAGAAGAATGATTGCATGTACCGAAGTACTTATATCATATCTATGTTCAACTGAACTTTAAACGCATCTTAACCGACTGTCAGCTTCTCCCTCTTCGGTCAAGGACCAAAAAGTGTTATGTACTCCATCAGTCGAGAATATCGATGGTGTTTCCAATAACCAGGCAATCAGGCCATAAGGCTGTAACAGACAAAGCGCGCTCAGGGAACTTATGCTATATTACCGTGAAGTGTAAGAAGCATCTTCAAAGAAAATAGTACCCCCACCGATACCTTTCTTCTGTGCTCATTGTTATTATGAGACTTGTGCAATAGATTTTTTGTACTCATGAGTTCCGTTGTGTGCCGACCATCATTGAAAACTATAAGAGCGCTAGCTTTCGGCTTCACCCAGTCTGAGGTCCGGCTCGGGCGACCCGATCGTGACAATCGCAGAGGTGCTCCCTTTACTCCCTAACCGAACAATCGGGAACGTAGGGGGTAAACACAGGAGCGAGGCAACCCAGCTTGCAAATCGCTTAAGTCAATATGGTGCATATTGTGGCGTAATACACGAACAAGGAACGAAGCCGTACAAGTATAATCATATGCAAGTGGAAAAGCTTCATGAAGGAAGCCCCCAAATGAAGGTATTTGAATTTATGCGTCACAAACAAAGTTTGGACAAGGAAATTTTTTACAAGCAACTTTTTTCCAAAAAAGTATAATGCTTGGTCGAACCGAACGCAAGTTAGAAATTAAAGCTTTGAGCATGAAAGCAACTTAGCTGGTTAATGTGTTCGGTATTGATGACGCGGTCCGAGCTTGATGCGGGGCAAGGTTCCATCCCCCAAGCTGGTCCCGAGGTGGCGGAGCAGAGAGATCGACACGCCGAAGTGGTGACATAGCACGGTCAATGCAGACCGGCAGAGTGACGCCGAAGTCCCCGGATCATTTTCCTATGCACAAAAAATAGTGCAAACCGGAGATAATAGTAATATTGATAATTAAAATAAATGTTGCATAATAAATAATTTATGCAAAGTGAGGAATAGAAGAAATATGGCCTGGCGCCGAAGTCAATGTCGACGCAGGGCGTCGGCGTGATGTAGTAAAGGCGTGGCAAAGCCTGAATTCACAGGTCGGTCCGAGCTCCGGATGCGGCGTTCGCCAGACTATGTACGAAAACTGATCGAACCACCACGCGACCGTCGTTAATGCGGTCACCATTTGATAGACCTGTGTACATATCATGGACAAACTAGAGTAATAATTCCTTGGGAAAAATGAACCCGAACAAGCAAAAAATACAGAGATTAATAGCACCTGGTTTATTTGTTGTAGCAATCCGAAGGAAGGTGATTCCCAAAATTGGGACTCCCTCCGCACACCCATTGCCTGATGGGCGATAAAACGACGGCATGGCAATGCTGGTAAAGGTTGACTCACCGAGGCAAAGCCCTCGGCTCGGCTAACGTGACGGAGCTGGTCTGCTAGCGACGCTGAAGTGTCCGGAGTAGGTTGATGAAGAGATGGCGAAGCCCCCAGTCCAGCCGAGATGTCGAAGCCTCGACGTCAGCCGATGAGTCGAAGTAGGTCGGCATGATGGACACCAGCCTGAAGAAGCAATAGTGCGGCCCTGCCGATGCAGGTCGTGACGTGGTCGATGCCGGCTTGATGAAGCGACCGTGCGGCGATGCCGGTATGCCCGCTCCGTGTAATTCGTGGGGCAGCGATGTTGATGATGATTTATCCTTCACGATGCCGGACTCTTGTTCGGCTTGCCGAGATGATGATCCGAAGAAGTTGAGCTCGGCTAAAGTGACGACGTGTCTAGCGTAGGTCGGCAGCCGTTGAGTAATATTGCCGGACTGGTTTGACACCAGCATGATGTTGAAGATCATGTTCAAAAGATCTTAAAGTTAGTGGGATGTGTTCGGGAACAAAACACAATACCCCATACAAAACTTCCTTCAAAAGGGATGTCCGAAATCCCGTTCATAAAAAAGATGAACTCGGGTCGGATTCGTTTTCGCGCAGAAAACAGATCCGAAAAGTGATGCACTAATCGGAAGGTTCCCAAAGTTTGGACGGTCGGATCGAGCTGAAATTTTGAGAGGTGGTAGATATAGGAATTCCGCAGCCGATCAACGGTTGGATCTTCCAAAGGACGTCCGAGCTAGAAGCTGGACACCACGTCCTAAACTCATCCAAATTCCCATCCAAATTTGACAGGGCTCCGGTATATCGTGGATTGCCAGAGATTCCTCCATCGGAACTCGACGAAATTTTCCAGGATTGTTATAGACTCAATTCCGCACAATTTCACCAAAGTGATTGTCAAAGTGATACTCGAGGAGGTGGTGGCGACAGATACGAGTTCGCTGTCCAAAAAAAACCAGCACGGCCGCTTGAGGGCAATGTTGACGTTGAGCCCCCGAGCTCCATAGATGATTCCTCCATGATCTTGATAGAGATCGGAGTTCATGTTTGATGAAGGCCCTCGTCCGAACATGGTGATCCAAACACGGGGCGCAATTCTTGGTCGAACCAAGGTGACCAGTCGAACTGGTGACGGAGACGCTAAAGTCGCAGTTGATCTGCTGGCGAGTCATCAATCCTTTTGTCGATCACACAGGGGAACTCTCAATGAAAGCACCAATGTCGGTGTCAAAACCGGCGGATCTTGGGTAGGGGGTTGCCGGTATGTCCGCTCCGTGTAACCCATGGGGTGGCAATGTTGGTGATGATTTATCCTTCACGATGCCGGGCTCTTATTCGACCTGCCGAGATGATGATCCGAAGAAGTTGAGCTCGGCTAAAGTGACGACGTGTCTAGCGCATACAAAACTTCCTTCGGATTGCTACAACAAATAAACCAGGTGCTATTAATCCGAGTATTTTTTGCTTGTTTGGGTTCATTTTTCCCAAGGAATTATTACTCTGGTTTGTCCATGATATGTACACAGGTCTATCAAATGGTGACCGCATTAACGAGGTCGCATGGTGGTTCGATAAGTTTCCGTATGTAGTCCGGCGAACACCGCATCCGGAGCTCGGACTGACCTGTGAATTCAGGCTTTGCCACGCCTTTACCGCATCACGCCGACGCCCTGCATCGACATTGACTTTGGCGCCAGGACATATTTCTTTTATTACTCACTTTGCATAAATTATTTATTATGCAACGATTTTTTTAAGTTATCATTATTACTATTATCTCCGGTTTGCACTATTTTTTGTGCACAATGATCCAGGGACTTCGGCGTCACTCTGCCGCCCGGTCTGCATTGATCGTGCTATGTCACCACTTCGGCGTGTCAAGCTCTCCGCTCCGCCACCTCGGGACCGGCTTGAGGGATGGAACCTTGCCCAGCATCAAGCTCGGACCGCGTCATCAATACCGAACATATTAACCAGCTAAGTCGCTTTCATGCTCAAAGCTTTAATTTCTAAGTTGCGTTCGGTTCGACCAAGCATTATACTTTTTTGAAAAAAAGTTGCTTCTAAAAAATTTCCTTGTCCAAACTTTGTTTGTGACGCATAAATCCAAATACCCCGTTTACTTGGGGGCTTCCTTTATGAAGCTTTTCCTTTCGCATATGATTATACTTGTACGACTTTGTTCCTTAACCGAAGAGGGAGTAAAGGGAGCACCTCTGCGATTGTCACGATTGGGTCACCCGAGCCGGACCTCACTGGGTGAAGCCGAAAGCTAGCGCTCTTATAGTTATTCAATGATGGTCGGCACACAACGGAACTCGTGAGTACAAAAAATCTATTGCACAAGTCTCATAATAACAATGAGCACCGAAGAAAGGTATCGGTGGGGGTACTATTTTCTTCGAAGATGCTTCTTACTCTTCGCAGGAATATAGCATAAGTTCCCTGAGCGCGCTTTGTCTGTTACAGCCTGATGGCCTGATTGCCTGGTTATTGGAAACACCGTCGATATTCTCGACCGATGGAGTACATAACACTTTTCGGTCCTTAACCGAAGAGGGAGAAGCCGACGGTCGGTTAAGACGCGTTTAAAGTTCGGTTGAACATAGATATGATATAAGTACTTCGGTACATGCAATCATTCTTCTACCCAAGTCACTTGGGGGCTCTTAAGTTCATTTGAGCCGTTTTATAATAAGTGTTCTTCTTCTCAGTCGTTGCAAAGTTCTATTATTATTATTTATCACTCTTTTTTTCTACGCGAGTGTGCGGTCACTAGTCGGGGAGCCTAATTCTCTCTCAAAGCCGCTAGAGTCTAGTTTGCTAAACTGGCCTAATGAGAAGTACTCCGCCCTCGGGATAGGAGGTTGAAGCTGTAGGCCGACCCGCTCGAAGTCTTGAGATAGGATGTGTCATGTTAAAGGACGACAGAAGCACTTCTTTTTTCTAAGACAAATTTTCGGATTGGCACCGAACACTTGATCTTGTTCGGACGTCATGTTTTTACTGACGTTTCTTGGTTTTCCAAGCTTTTTGGCACTTTTAAACTATTTGTGCTTTTCCAGTATTAGTCTCGCAGTGCAACGCCGGACACCTTTAGGGATTCGGCAAAAACATTCTCAGATATTGCTATATATGCATCGGTTTTGAATTGTGTCTTCAGTCAATAGTTGGGTTGCCCAGCTCCTGCACTTGCTTCCTATGTTCCATTTTGTTCGGCTAGGCATGCAAAGGGAGAACCACTGCGATTGTGCTTCCAGCTCACATGGTTAAGCACCTTTGTGGAGAAAGCAGAAAACTGACTGTCACAATAAGCGTAAACTGGTCAGCAATCCAATGACTATGATGGGCCATTCATAACATTGGCCGAAGTGTTTACGGCTTGACCTCGACTATCGCCGAACACTACCGGGGGCTATTAACTGGCCTCCCAAACTAAATCCTCGATATTTTGCTCTTACATTTGAGCTGAGGTTTCATTATCATGCTTAGCATGACAACCCAAAGAAAGGAACCGATAGCGGGACTATTTTCTTTGGAATACATTTCTTCTGTTAAACAGTAATATAACATATCTCTCTGCGTACCTTTGTTTATAAAACCGTGTGGCCAGATTGCCTTGTTTTTCTTAAATCTTTACCCTCATAAAGGCTTTATAAAGTAGGACAAACACTCCTCGGCTACTGGCCAAGGAGGTGGAAGCCGATGGTCGGTCAACAAGGTTTTGTACAATGCGGATCCGAGCATTAATGACGTAAAGTACTTGGATACATAGAGTCATTACACATAATTTGTGATTTTACTATGGATATTGATCCTTAATTCGGCCACCCGTGCCCGCATTAAAGCTCGGGGGCTAGTGGCTTCGGACTTATTATTTACAAATATTAAAGGGGTACATCGATCCCCTGATCTGGTGTTGCCACCCGACCAGTGTCTCGGGGGCTACTGCATAGCTTGTCCAATGCAGATAATTTTATGTGCAATATAGTTTCCGAGGAGATTTTGATCCTCAGGTTGGTCGGCCGCACCCAACCTGAGTCTTGAGGACTGAGCACGCCGCTTTTGTCTCCCGTAGTATTCTGCTGAGCTAGGACTTGATCCTTAGGCCGATTTTGCAAATCAACCTGAGTCTCAGCGGCTACTGGGATCAGCGGTCTTATGTCATCCTTCATGTGCATCTCGGGTTTTAGACCGATACACACCTTGAGGGCTACTGGCTATATATCTCGGCAGAGAATA
Organism: Triticum aestivum; assembly: GCF_018294505.1. NCBI lineage: Eukaryota > Viridiplantae > Streptophyta > Magnoliopsida > Poales > Poaceae > Triticum > Triticum aestivum. Next base: position 44,306,309 of record NC_057794.1, on the reverse strand, counting down.
AATTGCACCAATAAAAAATATTGACAAAAAATCGGCCCATAGTCGGGGTGGTGCACCACCTCGGAAGCAGTCCGGCATAAAGCTCGGGCGCTAGTGGCTGGCTCCATAGAGGGCATTTCCGGCATAAAGCTCGGCTAAACTCCTTCAACTTTTTTGAACTAAGGTGATATGACACCTCGGATATAGTCAGGCATTGGAGCCTGGACACAGTCCGGCGTTGGAGCTCGGATATATTTCGGCGTTGGAGCTCGGATATACAGTCCGGCGTTGGAGCTCGGATACATAGTCCGGCGTTGGAGCCCGGATACATTCCGGCGCTAGAGCTGGGAAGCGGTCCGGCGTTTGTGCTCGGCTGCAAAAGATACCTCGAGTGCAGTCCGGCATTGGAGCTCAGACGCAAGAGGACCCTGCCTCTCGGGAAGAACTTCAAACCCGAGGTGTGGCATAAAAATAAACAAGGCATTGATAAAGGCTGGAAACTTAAAGGGGCTCCTCGGATACCCGACGTGTAAACTCGTCGAATGCATTTCGGCGATCCTCAAGATCGAAGATAAAGAAGATTTGTTGAACCAGTTTTCAAGACCGGCAACCGAAGATGAAGAATGATTCGGAAGAATCGAGGAGCGTCCCTAACTTGAAGACCGGTTTAGGGGGCTACTGACGGTGTCCTGGACTAGGGGGTACTCACCACATCATCTCCCGATCTATTAGATTGGGCTGAGGACCCCCGTGGCCGTATACTCATGGGCCAGTTCGGACGGCTGCCGCATACAAGGAAGATTCCACAACACTTGGCGATTAAGACAAGGACTTCTCCCCACCGGCATATTCGGCTAGGACTCTTGTTATCCTAGGCCCCCGGTGCATTATATAAACCGAGGCCAGGCTAGTTGATAGACAACTTCATCATACATACAATCATACCATAGGCTAGCTTCTAGGGTTTTAGCCTCTCCAATCTCGTGGTAGATCTACTCTTGTACTACCCATATCATCAATATTAATCAAGCAGGACGTAGGGTTTTACCTCCATTAAGAGGGCCCGAACCTGGGTAAAACATCGTGTCCCCTGCCTCCTGTTACCATCCACCTTAAACGCACAGTTCAGGACCCCCTACCCGAGATCCGCCGGTTTTGACACCGACACTTGGTTTTACCATTCGCCACCTAGCCTTTTTCCCTTGGGAGTCGCGCATCTCGAGGGTCATCTTATTTTAACCCCCCCAGGCCAGTGCTTGTCTAAGTGTTGGTCCAAACTAGAGCCCCTTGCAGCGCCACCTCGGGGTAATTCGAGGGCTGGTTTTAGTTGTACGGATTGCTTATCCGGTGTTGCCCTGAGAACGAGATATGTGCAGCTCCCATTAGGATGTCGGCGCATCAGGCGGTCTTGCTGGACTTGTTTTACCATTGTTGAGGATGTCTTGAAGAACCGGAATACCGAGTCTGATCAGAATCTCTTGGGAGGAGGTCTATTCCTTCGTTGACCGTGAGAGCTTGTGATGGGCTAAGTTGGGACACCCCTGCAGGGATTTGAACTTTCAAAAGTCGTGCCTGCGGTTATGGGCAGATGGGAATTTGTTAATGTCCGGTTGTAGAAAACTTTAACCTTAACTTAATTAAAATGAATCAACCGTGTGAGTTACCGTGATGGCCTCTTCTCGGTGGAGTCCGGGAAGTGGACACGGTGTTGGAGTAATGCTTGCGCAGTTTGTCCTTTAGTTTCTCGCTCGCGCTTTGCCTCCTCTTCTCGCTCTCTTTTGCGAACAGGATAGCCACCATATATGCTAGTCGCTTGCTGCAGCTCCACATATATTTTTACCTTGCCTTACCTATTAAGCTTAAATAGTCTTGATCGCGAGGGTGCGAGATTGCTGAGTCCCTGTGGCTCACAGATTACTATTACACCAGATGCAGGGCCTGATGATTCCGCTCCAGGTGACGCGCTCGAGCTCAAGTGGGAGTTCGACGAGGACTCTCAATGATACTATGTTTCCTTTCCTGATGACCAGTAGTGGTGCCCAGTTGGGGTGATTGGGACCGTGTCGCATGTTGGGTTATCTTTTATTTTGGCGCCGTAGTCGGGCCATGATTGTTTGGATGATGTAATGTTATTTATGTACCTTGATTGATGTGGCGAGTGTAAGCCAACTATGTTATGTCCCCTTTATTATTTATAATACATGGGATGTTGTGAAGATTGCCTTACTTGTGACACATGCCTTCAATGCGATTATGCCTCTAAGTCGTGCCTCGACACGTGAGAGATATAGTCGCATCGAGGGTGTTACACACATCTTCTAGTAGTGGGGGTAGTTCTGCTTGGAGGTCCATAGTACCTCGCTCAGGTAATATACTGATCTCTGGACAGGTATCGCCTTGCCTTCCTCCTTGCGCTCTACTACAATGACTGTGCTGATTACTCGGCTGGTGGCGGCTGTCGGTGTCAAAACTGGCGGATCTCGGGTAGGGGGTCCCGAACTGTGCGTCTAAGGTGGATGGTAACAGGAGGCAGGGGACACGATGTTTTACCCAGGTTCGGGCCATCTTAATGGAGGTAAAACCCTACGTCCTGCTTGATTAATATTGAAGATATGGGTAGTACAAGAGTAGATCTACAACGAGATCGGAGAGGCTAAAACCCTAGAAGCTAGCCTATGGTATGATTGTATGTATATGATCTATCGACTAGCCTGGCCTTGGTTTATATAATGCACCAGAGGCCTAGGATAACAAGAGTCCTAGCCGAATACACCGGTGGGGAGGAGTCCTTGTCTTGATCGCCAAGTCTTGTGGAATATTCCTTGTATGCGGCAGATGTCCGAACTGGCCCATGAGTATACGGCCATGGGGGTCCTCGGCCCAATCTAATAGATCGGGAGATGACGTGGTGAGTACCCCCTAGTCCATGACACCGTCAGTAGCCCCCTGAACCGGTCTTCAAGTTAGGGATGCTCCTTGATTCTTCTGAGCTGTTCTTCATCTTCGGTTGACGGTCTTGAAAACTGGTTCAACAAATCTTCTCATCTTCGATCTTGAGGATCGCCGAAATGCATTCGGCGAGTTTACACGTCGGGTATCCGAGGAGCCCCTTTAAGTTTCTGGCCTTTATCAATGCCTTGTTATTTTTATTCCACACCTCGGGTTTGAAATTGTTCCCGGGCGGCAGCGTCCTCTTGCGTCCGAGCTCCAATGCCGGACTGCATTCGAGGTAATTTTTGCAGCCGAGCACCAACGCAGGACCGCTTCCCAGCTCTAACGCCGGAATGTATCTAAGCTCCAACGCCGGACTGTGTATCCGAGCTCCAACGCCGGACTATATCCAAGCTCCAACGCCGGACAGTGTCCCAGCTCCAACGCCGGACTATATCCGAGATGTCATATCACCTTGGTTCAAAAAAGTTGAAGGAGTTTAGCCGAGCTTAATGCCGGAAATGCCCTCTATGGAGCCAGCCACTAGCGCCCGAGCTTTATGCCGGACTGCTTCCGAGGTGGTGCACCACCCCGACTGTGGGCTGATTTTTTGTCAATATTTTTTATTATTGCAATTTATTCTCTGCCGAGATATATGGCCAGTAGCCCTCAAGGTGTGTATCGGTCTAAAACCCGAGATGCACCTGAAGGATGACGTAAGACCGCTGATCCCAGTAGCCGCTGAGACTCAGGTTGATTTGCAAAATCGGCCTGAGGATCAAGTCCTAGCTCGGCAGAATACTTCGGGACACAAAAAGCGGCGTGCTTAGTCCTCGAGACTCAGGTTGGGTGCGGCCGACCAACCTGAGGATCAAAATCTCCTCGGCAACTGTATTGCACTTAAAATTTTCTGCATTGAACAGGCAATGCAGTAGCCCCCGAGACACTGGTCGGGTGGCAACACCAGATCAGGGGATCGATGTGCCCCTTTAATATTTGTAAATAATAAGGCCGAAGCCCAGTAGCCCCCGAGCCTTAATGCGGGCACGGGTGGCCGAATTAAGGATTGATATCCATAGTAAAATCACAAATTATGTGTAATGACTCTATGTATCCAAGTACTTTACGTCATTAATGCTTGGATCCGCATTGTACAAAACTTTGTTGACCGACCATCGGCTTCCACCTCCTCGGCTAGTAGCCGAGGAGTGTTTGTCCTACTTTATAAAGCCTTTATGAGGGCAAAGATTTACGACAAACAAGGCAATCTGGCCATACGGTTTTATGAACAAAGGTACGCAGAGAGATATGTTATATTACTGTTTAACATAAGAAAATGTCTTCCAAAGAAAATAGTCCCGCTATCGGTTCCTTTCTTTGGGTTGTCATGCTAAGCATGATCATGCAGCCTCAGCTCTAATGTAAGAGCATAATATCGAGGATTTAGTTTGGGAGGCCAGTTAATAGCCCCCGGTAGTGTTCGGCGACAGTCGGGGTCAAGCCGTAAACACTTCGGCCAATGTTATGAACGGCCCATCATTTAACATAGTCATCGGATCGCTGACCAGTTTACGCTTATTTGTGAAAGTCAGTTTTCGGCTTTCTCCACTGAGGTGCTTAACCATGTGAGCTGGAAGCACAATCGCAGTGGTTCTCCCTTTGCACGCCTAGCCGAACAAAACGGAACGTAGGAAGCAAGTGCAGGAGCCGGGCAACCCAACTATTGACCGAAGACACAATTCGAAACCGATGCATATATAGCAATATCTGAGAATGTTTTTGCCGAATCCCTAAAGGTGTCCGGCGTTGCACTGCGAGACTAATGCTGGAAAAGCACAAATAGTTTAAAAGTGCCAAAAAGCTTGGAAAACCAAGAAACGTCAGTAAAAACATGACGTCCGAACAATATCAAGTGTTCGGTGCCAATCCGAAAGTTGGTCTTAGAAAAAAGAAGTGCTTCTGTCGTGCTTTAACATGATATATCCTATCTCAAGACTTCGAGCGGGTCAGCCTACGGCTTCAACCTCCTATCCCGAGGGCGGAGTACTTCTCATCAGGCCAGTTTAGCAAACTAAACTCTAGCGGCTTTGAGAGAGAAATTAGGCTCCCCGGCTAGTGACCGCACACTCGTGTCAAAAAAAGGAGTGATAAATAATAATAATAAAACTTTGCAACGACTAAGAAGAAGAACACTTATTATAAAGCGGCTCAAATAAACTTAAGAGCCCCCAAGTGACTTGGGTAGAAGAATGATTGCATGTACCGAAGTACTTATATCATATCTATGTTCAACCGAACTTTAAACGCGTCTTAACCGACCGTCAGCTTCTCCCTCTTCGGTCAAGGACCAAAAAGTGTTATGTACTCCATCGGTCGAGAATATCGACGGTGTTTCCAATAACCAGGCAATCAGGCCATAAGGCTGTAACAGACAAAGCGCGCTCAGGGAACTTATGCTATATTACCGTGAAGTGTAAGAAGCATCTTCGAAGAAAATAGTACCCCCACCGATACCTTTCTTCGGTGCTCATTGTTATTATGAGACTTGTGCAATAGATTTTTTGTACTCATGAGTTCCGTTGTGTGCCGACCATCATTGAAAACTATAAGAGCGCTAGCTTTCGGCTTCACCCAGTCTGAGGTCCGGCTCGGGCGACCCGATCGTGACAATCGCAGAGGTGCTCCCTTTACTCCCTAGCCGAACAATCGGGAACGTAGGGGTAAACACAGGAGCGAGGCAACCCAGCTTGCAAATCGCTTAAGTCAATATGGTGCATATTGTGGCGTAATACACGAACAAGGAACGAAGCCGTACAAGTATAATCATATGCAAGTGGAAAAGCTTCATGAAGGAAGCCCCCAAATGAAGGTATTTGAATTTATGCGTCACAAACAAAGTTTGGACAAGGAAATTTTTTACAAGCAACTTTTTTCCAAAAAAGTATAATGCTTGGTCGAACCGAACGCAAGTTAGAAATTAAAGCTTTGAGCATGAAAGCGACTTAGCTGGTTAATGTGTTCGGTATTGATGACGCGGTCCGAGCTTGATGCGGGGCAAGGTTCCATCCCCCAAGCTGGTCCCGAGGTGGCGGAGCGGAGAGCTCGACACGCCGAAGTGGTGACATAGCACGGTCAATGCAGACCGGCAGAGTGACGCCGAAGTCCCCGGATCATTTTCCTGTGCACAAAAAATAGTGCAAACCGGAGATAATAGTAATAATGATAATTAAAAAAATGTTGCATAATAAATAATTTATGCAAAGTGAGGAATAGAAGAAATATGGCCTGGCGCCGAAGTCAATGTCGATGCAGGGCGTCGGCGTGATGTAGTAAAGGCGTGGCAAAGCCTGAATTCACAGGTCGGTCCGAGCTCCGGATGCGGCGTTCGCCGGACTATGTACGGAAACTGATCGAACCACCACGCGACCATCGTTAATGCGGTCACCATTTGATAGACCTGTGTACATATCATGGACAAACCAGAGTAATAATTCCTTGGGAAAAATGAACCCAAACAAGCAAAAAATACTGGGATTAATAGCACCTGGTTTATTTGTTGTAGCAATCTGAGGGAAGGTGATTCCCAAAATTGGGACTCCCTCCGCACACCCATTGCTTGATGGGCGATAAAACGACGACATGGCAATCCTGGTAAAGGTTGACTCGCCGAGGCAAAGCCCTCGGCCCGGCTAATGTGACGGAGTTGGTCGGCTAGTGACGTCGAAGTGTCCGGAGTAGGTTGATGAAGAGATGGCGAAGCCCCCGGTCCAGCCGAGATGTCGAAGCCTCGACGTCAGCCGATGAGTCGAAGTAGGTCGGCGTGATGGACATCAGCTTGAAGAAGCAATAGTGCGGCCCTGTCGATGCAGGTCGTGACGTGGTCGATGCCGGCTTGATGAAGCGACCGTGCGGCGATGCCGGTATGCCCGCTCCGTGTAATCCGTGGGGCGGCGATGTTGATGATGATTTATCCTTCGCGATGCCGGACTCTTGTTCGGCTTGCCGAGATGATGATCCGAAGAAGTTGAGCTCGGCTAAAGTGACGACGTGTCTAGCGCAGGTCGGCAGCCGTGGAGTAATATTGCCGGACTGGTTTGACACCAGCATGATGTTGAAGATCATGTTCAAAAGATCTTAAAGTTAGTGGGATGTGTTCGGGAACAAAACACAATACCCCATACAAAACTTCCTTCAAAAGGGATGTCCGAAATCCCGTTCATAAAAAAGATGAACTCGGGTCGGATTCGTTTTCGCGCAGAAAACAGATCCGAAAAGTGATGCACTAATCGGAAGGTTCCCGGAGTTTGGACGGTCGGATCGAGCTGAAATTTTGAGAGGTGGTAGATATAGGAATTCCGCAGCCGATCAACGGTTGGATCTTCCAAAGGACGTCCGAGCTAGAAGCTGGACACCACGCCCTAAACTCATCCAAATTCCCATCCAAATTTGACAGGGCTCCGGTATATCGTGGATTGCCAGAGATTCCTCCATCGGAACTCGACGAAATTTTCCAGGGTTGTTATAGACTCAATTCCGCACAATTCCACCAAAGCGATCGTCAAAGCGATACTCGAGGAGGTGGTGGCGGCAGATACGAGTTCGCTGTCCAAAAAAACAGCACGGTCGCTTGAGGGCAATGTTGACGTTGAGCCCCCGAGCTCCATAGATGATTCCTCCATGATCTTGATAGAGATCGGAGTTCATGTTTGATCAAGGCTCTCGTCTGAACATGGTGATCCGAACACGGGGCGCAATTCTTGGTCGAACCAAGGTGACCAGTCGAACTGGTGGCGGAGATGCCGAAGTCGCAGTTGATCTGCCGGCGAGCCATCAATCCTTTTGTCGATCACATAGGGGAACTCTCAATGAAAGCACCAATGTCGGTGTCAAAACCGGTGGATCTCGGGTAGGGGGTCCCGAACTGTGCGTCTAAGGTGAATGGTAATTGGAGGCAGGGGACATGATGTTTTACCCAGGTTCAGGCCCTCTTAATGGAGATAAAACCCTACGTCCTGCTTGATTAATATTGAAGATATGGGTAGTACAAGAGTAGATCTACCACGAGATCGGAGAGGCTAAAACCCTAGAAGCTATCCTATGGTATGATTGTATGTATATGATCTATCGACTAGCCTAGCCTCAGTTTATATAATGCACCAGAGGCCTAGGATAACAAGAGTCCTAGCCGAATACGCCGGTGGGGAGGAGTCCTTGTCTTGATCGCCAAGTCTTGTGGAATATTCCTTGTATGCGGCAGCTGTCCGAACTGGCCCATGGGTATACGGCCATGGGTGTCCTCGTCCCAATCTAATAGATCGGGAGATGACGTGGTGAGTACCCCCTAGTCCAGGACACCGTCAGCGGCGATGTACAGGAGCATAGGTTCCTTGGGAGTCGGAGCCGCTAGGACGGGTGGAGTAGTCAGCATATTCTTCAACTGGTGAAAAACTTCGTCCGCCTTATGGTTCCACTCGAAAAAAGTGGTCTTCTTCATGATTTGGTATAAGGGGAGAGCTTTCTTGCCCAGCCGACTGATGAATCGGCCGATGGACGCCAAGCAGCCGGTGAACTTCTGCACATCCAGTAGTCGGCTGGGTACCTCCATTCTCTCGATGGCCTTGATTTTTACTAGGTTGCATTCTATGCCGCGTTCAGAGACCAGGAAACCTAGCAGTTGGCCGGCTGGTACTCCGAAGACACACTTCTCGGGGTTGAGGTTGATCTGGAACCGATGCAGGTTCTCAAAGGTCTCCTTGAGGTCTTCCAACAGTGTTCCCCGCTTTTCTGTCTTCACCACCACGTCGTCCACGTAAATGTGGGTGTTACTGCCGAGCTGCTTGAGGAGGCACTTCTGCATGCAACGCTGAAAGGTGGCGCCAGCATTCCTTAAGCCGAACATCATGGTGAGGTAGTAGAATGCTCCAAACGGCGTGATGAAGGCGGTCTTCAATCTGTCAGCCGGATTCAACTTGATCTGGTGATATCCTGAGTATGCATCCAAGAAGCTCAACAACTTGCATCCGGCTATGGAGTCTATCACCTGGTCAATTCTTGGTAGAGCAAATGGGTCCTTGGGGCAGGCCTTGTTGAGGCTCGTGTAGTCAATACACATTCGCCACTGCATGTTCTTCTTTAGCACCAGGACCAGATTTGCCAGCCACTCCGGAAAGAAAACTTCTATAATGAAGCCGGCTGCTAGGAGTCGGGCTATCTCTTCTCCGACGACTCTTCTCTTCTGATAAGCGGCGCAGGGGCTGCCTGACCGGCTTTGCATCAGATCGGACGTGTAACTTGTGCTCGGCGAAATCCATCGGTACACCTGGCATGTCTTTGGGAGACCATGCGAAGATGTCCCGATTCTCACGGAGGAAATCGACGAGCTTGCCTTCCTATTTGCTGTCGAGGTTTGCACCTATGAAGGCGTACCTCTCTGGGTGCTCCAGATCCAAGGGTATCTTCTTTGTCTCTTTGGCCGTCTTGAACGAACCTTCGGCTTCCGAGTCCTTTGGGTCGGGCGATATCTCCAGCTGCTTGCCGGCCATTGCCACAACTCGCTCAAGGAGTCGCTTCTTGGCTGTGATCACCAGGGACTCGGCCAGCCGACTGCTCTTGGCCGCGCAAGTGGACGACTTTCGGTAGTCGCCGGCCATAGTCAGAATTCCCCTGAAACTGGGCATCTTCATCTTGAGGTAGGCATAGTGGGGGACCGCCATGAACTTGGCCAAGGCGGGTCGGCCAAGCAACGCATGGTATGGGCTCTCAAGGTCCACCACCTCAAACCAAACAGGCTCTCTTTGAAAGTGATCTTTGTCCCCAAACAGGATGTCAATCAGGATCTTGCCGACTGGTGAGCAGGAAAGCCCAGGAACAATGTCGTGGAACACAGTCCGGCTATTCTGAAGTTGTCTTTGCTTGATTCCTAACTTCTCCATGGTGTCCTTGTACAGGATATTGATGCTGCTACCCCCATCTATCAGAACTCACGAGAAACGCGCGACCCGTTTGTCCATGGCAAAGGTGGCGTCCAGGACCAAGGCATAGGATCTCGGACTCGGCATCACTTCTGGGTGGTGATCCCTGCTCCAACTGATGGGCCTCTCAGACTAGTGCATGAACTCTGGCATCTCTGAGGCTACTGCGTTCACCTCTTGCCGCTGTAGCCGCCTGCTGCGTCGATCATCAGCCACACTGGTGAACACCACATAGGCCCCATGCTCCTCAGGGTATTCGTCTTGTACTACGCCGACTGGCCTGACTGCCGGCTGCTGGGGCGGAGGCGGAGGCGGCTGCCCAGTAGGCAGGGGTGGCAGGAGGCCGTCTCCCTTGGCGATCCTGGTGAGCCCGTGGCACTTCCGGGTGGTGTGATTCGACGGCTTCGCACCGCTGTGGAATTTGCAAGGTCCATCCAAGGTCTGCTCATAGGAGAAGGCCGACAATCAATTTGGCTTGCCCCCTTTCTATTGCTTAGGTGGAGGCTGCTCTTCTGGCTATTGGGCTTCAACGGTCGCGACCTGCCGGCTGCTAGAAGCCGGCTGCGAGGCCTTGCGCTTGTTGTCACCCTGCTGTTGTCGCCGGCCGGCGTCCGCCGCCGGAGTTCTTGGAGCCTGAGGAGCTACTTTGCCAGTCGTGCTGATTTGAATTTCTGCCTTCATGGAGGAGTCGGCCGTAGCGTACTTGTCCGCTATGATCAGCAGCTCGTCGAGGGTTTCTGGCTCGTCGTAGAGGAGCTTTTGCTTGAGGAGGGTGCCTTCTCGGCACCCGGCTGTGAAGTACTCGATGGCCTGCACCTCGTGCACGCCCTCGCAGGAGTTCCGGAGCTCAGCCCAACGCGTGAGGTAGTCGCGAGTCGACTCGTCAGGACCTTGCACGCACAAGGAGAGATGACAAGGCTTGGGAGGACGCTTGTATGTGCTGGTGAAGTTACAGACAAATGCTTCAGTGAAGTCGACCCAGCTGTTGATGCTGCTTGCCTTAGGCTGTTCAGCCATGTCCGGGCTGTGCCCTGGAGCATGAGCGGAACGTACTTTATGGCGACACGCTTGTTGCCATTTGCTATGCTGACAGCCGTGGAGTAGTCGACTAGCCAGTCTTCCGGCTTCACGGAGCCGGTATACTTGGGCGTGTCTCTTGGGAGCGTGAACCCTCTGGGAAAGGGCTCATCCCAAATGCTGGGCCCGAAACAAGGCGGACCCAGCTCGTCTTCTTCTTCCAGCGCCAGGGACCGGTGAAGTTGTTCGATCCGGTGGCGGGCATCATTCTCTCCAACCCCCTCTCGGCGGCCGAGCCGGTCACCGAGAGTCGGATGGTCAACTGGCGGCGGGGAGACTCGCCTCTCCTTGCGGGGAGGGGGAGGCAGACAGTCGTCCCGTCGTTCCACTGCTCTCGGGCGGCCATCTCGGTCGCGCTCTATGGTAATGCGAGTCCGACTATGACTGACATCCGGCTCCTTGTCCTTTCTTCCTCGGGCGCCGCCAGTCGGCGTCCGAGACGTCGCGCCTTGATCTCGGTGCAGGTCGTCGTTTGGCCGCTGCGGCGCCTCCGTGCGGCAGCCGGCCTCGTTCTGCGTGGCGGTCGCGTCGAGGAGCCGCTGGACTCGCTCCATCATGAGGCGGCGTTCTTTGCCCTCGAAATTGTCCAGCTCATCTGCCGCTGCCTGGGCGGCTCGGATGTTCTCCGCCGGTGTAGCGTACACGGGGCGGCTAGCCCCAAACAGGCTGGCGATGGTTGTGCTGCGCTGCTAGACCGCGCCAAGGAGGCTGGGCCCTGCCGGGGCCGGTGAGCCGCCAATGGCGCGATCCATCTCCCGCTGGTAAGCTTCTGACAGGCGTCTCATGCTGGCCAGCTTCTTCGCGCCTTCGACGAGCTGAAGGCGGCGCGCTTCTAACGTCTCTACGTCAGCATCTTCCGGAATGGGCGTGGCTAGGTCCTGCAGCGCCGCGCCGAGTGAGTCGGGTGCCCCTCCGCCAGGGAACTCGTCATGACTGATGACTAGCACCGCGGTGATGGTGCTTCCGTTGCTCTCCGCGTGGGGGAGAGGTTCATCGTAGACCACCATGTTGGTGGGGAACGCGTCGATCGATGTGGTGTCGGAGTCGACCAGCATCAGGTTGGTGGAGCCTATGGACTCCAAGTCTATGGCAGGCTCGCCGGAAACATGGAGTTGATCGAGGAGGCCCACGAGGAGGTTCTCGGGGCCGCCCGCGCCTGCGTCGGACGCAGGTTCGTCGGAGAGGCGAAACTCGCCGACAAGTTCATCCAAGGGACTGGCTGTGCAGGCGATCTCAACGCCGCGCAGCGCGTCGATGCAAACTTCGCCTGGCGTGCCTGGCTGGCTGTGCTCGCCAGGGAGGAAAAGGGTGTTGGGTTTTGTAGTAATTTCAAAAATTTTCCTACGCATACGCAAGATCATGGTGATGCATAGCAACGAGAGGGGAGAGTGTTGTCTACGTACCCACGTAGACCAACTGCGGAAGCGTTGACACGACGTAGAGGAAGTAGTCGTACGTCTTCACGATCCAACCGATCAAGCACCGAAACTACGTCACCTCCGAGTTCGAGCACACGTTCAGCCCGATGACGATCCAACCGATCCAGCAAAGTGTCGGGGAAGAGTTCCGTCAGCACGACGGTGTGGTGACGATCTTGATGCACTACAGCAGCAGGGCTTCGCCTAAACTCCGGTACAGTATTATCGAGGATTATGGTGGCAGGGGGCACCGCACACGGCTAAGGAATAGATCACGTGGATCAACTTGTGTCTTCTAGGGTGCCTCTACCTCAGTATATAAAGGACCAAAGGGGGGGAGGCTGGCCGGCCACAAGGGGTGCGCCAGGAGAGTCCTACTCCCTCTGGGAGTAGGATCCCCCCCCCCCCAATCCTAGTTGGAATAGGATTCGCGGAGGGGGAAAAGAGAGAGAGGGGGCCGGCCACCTATCCTAGTCCTAATAGGACTAGGGGAAGGGGGAGGCGCACATCCCATGTAGGGCTGCCTCTTCTCTTTTCCACTAAGGCCCATCATGGCCCATTTAGCTCCCGGGGAGTTCCGGTAACCTTCCCGGTACTCCAGTAAAATCCAGATTTCACCCGGAACACTTCTGATATCCAAACATAGGCTTCCAATATATCAATCTTTACGTCTCGACCATTTCAAGACTCCTCGTCATGTCCGTGATCACATCCGGGACTCCGAACAACCTTCGGTACATCAAAATGCATAAACTCATAATATAACTGTCATCGTAACCTTAAGCGTGCGGACCCTACGGGTTCGAGAACAATGTAGACATGACCGAGACACGTCTCCGGTCAATAACCAATAGCGGAACCTGGATGCCCATATTGGCTCCTACATATTCTACGAAGATCTTTATCGGTCAGACCGCATAACAACATACGTTGTTCCCTTTGTCATCGGTATGTTACTTGCCCGAGATTCGATCGTCGGTATCCAATACCTAGTTCAATCTCGTTACCGGCAAGTCTCTTTACTCGTTCTGTAATACATCATCTCACAACTAACATATTAGTTGTCATGCTTGCAAGGCTTATGTGATGTGCATTACCGAGAGGGCCCAGAGATACCTCTCCGACAATCGGAGTAACAAATCTTAATCTCAAAATATGCCAACCCAACATGTACCTTTGGAGACACCTGTAGTACTCCTTTATAATCACCCAGTTACGTTGTGACCTTTGGTAGTACCCAAAGTGTTCCTCCGGTAAACGGGAGTTGCATAATCTCATAGTTATAGGAACATGTATAAGTCATGAAGAAAGCAATAGCAACATAATAACCGATCGGGTGCTAAGCTAATGGAATGGGTCATGTCAATCAGATCATTCAACTAATGATGTGACCTCGTTAATCAAATAACAACTCATTGTTCATGGTTAGGAAACATAACCATCTTTGATTAACGAGCTAGTCAAGTAGAGGCATACTAGTGACACTTTGTTTGTCTATGTATTCACACATGTATTATGTTTCCGGTTAATACAATTCTAGCATGAATAATAAACATTTATCATGATTATAAGGAAATAAATAATAACTTTATTATTCCCTCTAGGGCATATTTCCTTCAGTCTCCCACTTGCACTAGAGTCAATAATCTAGATTACACCGTAATGATTCTAACACCCATGGAGCCTTGGTGCTGATCATGTTTTTCTCGTGGAAGAGGCTTAGTCAACGGGTCTACAACATTCAGATCCGTATGTATCTTGCAAATCTCTATGTCTCCCACCTAGACTAGATCCCAGATGGAATTGAAGCGTCTCTTGATGTGCTTGGTTCTCTTGTGAAATCTGGATTCCTTTGCCAAGTCAATTGCACCAGTATTGTCACAAAAGATTTTCATTGGTCCCGATGCACTAGGTATGACACCTAGATCGGATATGAACTCCTTCATCCAGACTCCTTCGTTCGCTGCTTCCGAAGCAGCTATGTACTCCGCTTCACATGTAGATCCCGCTACGACGCTTTGTTTAGAACTGCACCAACTGACAGCTCCACCGTTTAATGTAAACACGTATCCGGTTTGCGATTTAGAATCGTCGGGATCAGTGTCAAAGCTTGCATCAAGGTAACATTTTACGACGAGCTCTTTGTCACCTCCATATACGAGAAACATATCCTTAGTCCTTTTCAGGTATTTCAGGATGTTCTTGACCGTTGTCCAGTGAGCCACTCATGGATTACTTTGGTACCTGCCTGCTAGACTTATAGCAAGGCACACATCGGGTCTGGTACACAACATTGCATACATGATAGATCCTATGGCTGATGCATAGGGAACATCTTTCATATTCTCTCTATCTTCTGCAGTGGTCGGGCATTGAGTCTTACTCAACTTCACACCTTGTAACACAAGCAAGAACCCTTTCTTTGCTTGATCCATTTTGAACTTCTTCAAAACTTTGTCAAGGTATGTGCTTTGTGAAAGTCCAATTAAGCGTCTTGATCTATCTCTATAGATCTTAATGCCTAATATGTAAGCAGCTTCACCGAGGTCTTTCATTGAAAAACTCTTATTCAAGTATCCCTTTATGTTATCCAGAAATTCTATATCATTTCCAATTAGTAATATGTCATCCACAAATAATATTAGAAATGCTACAGAGCTCCCACTCACTTTCTTGTAAATACAGGCTTCTCCGAGAGGCTTGCACTAGTCCATAAATGGATCGCTGGAGCTTGCACACTTTGTTAGCTCCCTTTGGATCGACAAAACCTTCTGGTTGCATCATATACAACTCTTCTTCCAGAAATCCATTCAGGAATGCAGTTTTGACATCCATTTGCCAAATTTCATAATCATAAAATGCGACAATTGCTAACATGATTCGGACGGACTTAAGCATCGCTACGGGTGAGAAGGTCTCATCGTAGTCAATCCCTTGAACTTGCCGAAAACCTTTCGCGAAAAGTCGAGCTTTGTAGACAGTAACATTACCATCAGCGTCAGTCTTTTTCTTGAAGATCCATTTATTCTCAATTGCTTGCCGATCATCGGGCAAGTCAACCAAAGTCCATACTTTGTTCTCATACATGGATCCCATCTCAGATTTCATGGCTTCAAGCCACTTTGCGGAATCTGGGCTCACCATTGCTTCTTCATAGTTCGTAGGTTCATCATGATCTAGTAGCATGACTTCCAGAACAGGATTACCGTACCACTCTGGCGCGGATCTTACTCTGGTTGATCTACGAGGTTCAGTAGTATCTTGATCTGAAGTTTCATGATCATTATCATTAGCTTCCTCACTAACTGGTGTAGGTGTCACTAAAACAGTTTTCTGTGATGTACTACTTTCCAGTAAGGGAGTAGGTACAGTTACCTCGTCAAGTTCTACTTTCCTCCCACTCACTTCTTTCGAGAGAAACTCCTTCTCTAGAAAGGATCCATTCTTAGCAACGAATGTCTTGCCTTCGGATCTGTGATAGAAGGTGTACCCAACAGTCTCCTTTGGGTATCCTATGAAGACACATTTCTCCGATTTGGGTTCGAGCTTATCAGGTTGAAGCTTTTTCACATAAGCATCGCAACCCCAAACTTTAAGAAATGACAACTTTGCTTTGTTGCCAAACCACAGTTCATAAGGCATCGTCTCAACGGATTTTGATGGTGCCCTATTTAACGTGAATGCGGCCGTCTCTAAAGCATAACCCCAAAACGATAGCGGTAAATCAGTAAGAGACATCATAGATTGCACCATATCTAGTAAAGTACGATTACGACGCTCGGACACACCATTACACTGTGGTGTTCCGGGTGGCGTGAGTTGCGAAACTATTCCACAAATATTCAAATGTACACCAAACTCGTAACTCAAATATTCTCCTCCACGATCAGATCGTAGAAACTTTATTTTCTTGTTACGATGATTTTCTACTTCACTCTGAAATTCTTTGAACTTTTCAAATGTTTCAGATTTATGTTTCATTAAGTAGATATACCCATATCTGCTTAAATCATCTGTGAAGGTGAGAAAATAACGATATCCGCCACGAGCCTCAATATTCATCGGACCACATACATCGGTATGTATGATTTCCAACAAATCTGTTGCTCTCTCCATAGTACCGGAGAACGGTGTTTTAGTCATCTTGCCCATGAGGCACGGTTCACAAGTACCAAGTGATACATAATCAAGTGGTTCCAAAAGTCCATCCGTATGGAGTTTCTTCATGCGCTTTACACCGATATGACCTAAACGACAGTGCCACAAATAAGTTGCACTTTCATTATCAACTCTGCATCTTTTGGCTTCAACATTATGAATATGTGTATTACTACTATCGAGATTCAATAGGAATAGACCACTCTTCAAGGGTGCGTGACCATAAAAGATATTACTCATATAAATAGAACAACCATTCTTCTCTGATTTAAATGAATAACCGTCTCGCATTAAACAAGATCCAGATATAATGTTCATGCTCAACGCTGGCACCAAATAACAATTATTTAGGTCTAATACTAATCCCGAAGGTAGATGTAGAGGTAGCGTGCCGAACGCGATCACATCGACTTTGGAACCGTTTCGCACGCGCATCGTCACCTCGTCCTTTGCCAGTGCCCGCTTATTCCGTAGTCCCTGTTTCGAGTTGCAAATATTAGCAACAGAACCAGTATCAAATACCCAGGTGCTACTGCGAGCTCTAGTAAGGTACACATCAATAACATGTATATCACATATACCTTTGTTCACCTTGCCATCCTTCTTATCCGCCAAATACTTGGGGCAGTTCCGCTTCCAGTGACCAGTCCGCTTGCAGTAGAAGCACTCAGTTTCAGGCTTAGGTCCAGACTTGGGTTTCTTCTCCTGAGCAGCAACTTGCTTGCTGTTCTTCTTGAAGTTCCCCTTCTTCTTCCCTTTTCCCTTTTTCTTGAAACTAGTGGTCTTGTTAACCATCAACACTTGATGCTCCTTCTTGATTTCTACCTCCGCAGCTTTCAGCATTGCGAAGAGCTCGGGAATAGTCTTGTTCATCCCTTGCGTATTATAGTTCATCACGAAGCTCTTGTAGCTTGGTGGCAGTGATTGGAGAATTCTGTCAATGACGCAATCATCCGGAAGATTAACTCCCAATTGAATCAAGTGATTATTATACCCAGACATTTTGAGTATATGCTCACTGACAGAACTGTTCTCCTCCATCTTGCAGCTATAGAACTTATTGGAGACTTCATATCTCTCAATCCGGGCATTTGCTTGAAATATTAACTTCAACTCCTGAAACATCTCATATGCTCCATGACGTTCAAAACGTCGTTGAAGTCCCGATTCTAAGCCGTAAAGCATGGCACACTGAACTATCGAGTAGTCATCAGCTTTGCTCTGCCAGACGTTCATAACATCTGGTGTTGCTCCAGCAGCAGGCCTGGCACCTAGCGGTGCTTACAGGACGTAATTCTTCTGTGCAGCAATGAGGATAATCCTCAAGTTACGGACCCAGTCCGTGTAATTGCTACCATCATCTTTCAACTTTGCTTTCTCAAGGAATGCATTAAAATTCAACGGAACAACAGCACGAGCCATCTATCTACAATCAACATAAACAAGCAAGATACTATCAGGTACTAAGTTCATGATAAATTTAAGTTCAATTAATCATATTACTTAATAACTCCCACTTAGATAGACATCCCTCTAATCTTCTAAGTGATTATGTGATCCAAATCAACTAAACCATAACCAATCATCACGTGAGATGGAGTAGTTTTCAATGGTGAACATCGTTATGTTGATCATATCTACTATATGATTCACGCTCGACCTTTCGGTCTCCGTGTTCCGAGGCCATATCTACATATGCTAGGCTCGTCAAGTTTAACCTGAGTATTCTGCGTGTGCAAAAACTGGCTTGCAACGACGAAGGAGAACTATAATACGATCATCACGTGTGCAAAAACTGGCTTGCAAAAACTGGCTTGTCAAGATGGACGTAGAGCTTATCACACCCGATCATCACGTGGTGTCTGGGCACGACGAACTTTGGCAACGGTGCATACTCAGGGAGAACACTTCTTGATAATTTAGTGAGAGATCATCTTATAATGCTACCGTCAATCAAAGCAAGATAAGATGCATAAAAGGATAAACATCACATGCAATCAATATGAGTGATATGATATGGCCATCATCATCTTGTGCTTGTGATCTCCATCTCCGAAGCACCGTCGTGATCACCATCGTCACCGGCGCGACACCTTGATCTCCATCGTAGCATCGTTGTCGTCTCGCCAATCTTATGCTTCCACGATTATCACTACCGCTTAGTAATAAAGTAAAGCATTACATCGCGATTGCATTGCATACAATAAAACGACAACCATAAGGCTCCTGCCAGTTGCCGATAACTCGGTTACAAAACATGATCATCTCATACAATAAAATTCAGCATCATGCCTTGACCATATCGCATCACAACATGCCCTACAAAAACAAGTTAGACGTCTTCTACTTTGTTGTTGCAATTTTTATGTGGCTGCTACGGGCTTAAGCAAGAACCAATCTCACCTACGCATCAAAACCACAACGATAGTTTGTCAAATAGACTCCGTTTTAACCTTCGCAAGGACCGGGCGTAGCCATACTTGGTTCAACTAAAGTTGGAGAGACAGTCGCCCGCAAGCCACCTGTGTGCGAAGCACATCGGGGGAACCGGTCTTGCGTAAGCGTACGCGTAATGTTGGTCCGGGTCGTCTCGTCCAACAATGCCGCCGAACCAAAGTATGACATGCTGGTAGGCAGTATGACTTATATCGCCCACAACTCACTTGTGTTCTACTCGTGCATATAACATCAACATAAATAACCTAGGCTCTGATACCACTGTTGGGTTTCGTAGTAATTTCAAAAAATTTCCTACGCATACGCAAGATCATGGTGATGCATAGCAACGAGAGGGGAGAGTGTTGTCTACGTACCCACACAGACCGACTGCGGAAGCGTTGACACGACATAGAGGAAGTAGTCGTACGTCTTCACGATCTAACCGATCAAGCACCGAAACTATGACACCTCCGAGTTCGAGCACACGTTCAGCCCGATGACGATCCCCGGACTCCGATCCAGCAAAGTGTCGGGGAAGATTTCCGTCAGCACGACGGCGTGGTGACGATCTTGATGCACTACAGCAGCAGGGCTTCGCCTAAACTCCGCTACAGTATTATCGAGGATTATGGTGGCAGGGGGCACCGCACACGGCTAAGTAATAGATCACGTGGATCAACTTGTGTCTTCTAGGGTGCCTCTACCTCAGTATATAAAGGACCAAAGGGGGGAGGCTGGCCGGCCACAAGGGGTGCGCCAGGAGAGTCCTACTCCCTCTGGGAGTAGGATTCCCCCCAATCCTAGTTTGAATAGCATTCGCGGAGGGGGAAAAGAGAGAGGGGGGGCCGACCACCTCTCCTAGTCCTAATAGGACTAGGGGAAGGGGGAGGCGCACAGCCCATGTAGGGCTGCCTCTTATCTTTTCCACTAAGGCCCATCATGGCCCATTTAGCTCCCGGGGGGTTCCGGTAACCTTCCCGGTACTCCGGTAAAATCCCGATTTCACCCGGAACACTTCCGATATCCAAACATAGGCTTCCAATATATCAATCTTTACGTCTCGACCATTTCGAGACTCCTCATCATGTCCGTGATCACATCCGGGACTCCGAACAACCTTCGGTACATCAAAATGCATAAACTCATAATATAGCTGTCATCGTAACCTTAAGCGTGCGGACCCTACGGGTTCGAGAACAATGTAGACATGACCGAGACACATCTCCGGTCAATAACCAATAGCGGGACCTGGATGCCCATATTGGCTCCTACATATTCTACGAAGATCTTTATCGGTCAGACCGCATAACAACATACGTTGTTCTCTTTGTCATTGGTATGTTTCTTGCCCGAGATTCGATCGTCGGTATCCAATACCTAGTTCAATCTCGTTACCGGCAAGTCTCTTTACTCGTTCTGTAATACATCATCTCACAACTAACATATTAGTTGTCATGCTTGCAAGGCTTATGTGATGTGCATTACCGAGAGGGCCCAGAGATACCTCTCCGACAATTGGAGTGACAAATCCTAATCTCGAAATACGCCAACCCAACATGTACCTTTGGAGACACCTGTAGTACTCCTTTATAATCACCCAGTTACGTTGTGACGTTTCGTAGTACCCAAAGTGTTCCTCCGGTAAACGGGAGTTGCATAATCTCATAGTTATAGGAACATGTATAAGTCATGAAGAAAGCAATAGAAACATACTAAATGATCGGGTGCTAAGCTAATGGAATGGGTCATGTCAATCAGATCATTCAACTAATGATGTGACCTCGTTAATCAAATAACAACTCATTGTTCATGGTTAGGAAACATAACCATCTTTGATTAACGAGCTAGTCAAGTAGAGGCATACTAGTGACACTTTGTTTGTCTATGTATTCACACATGTATTATGTTTCCGGTTAATACAATTCTAGCATGAATAATAAACATTTATCATGATTATAAGGAAATAAATAATAACTTTATTATTGCCTCTAGGGCATATTTCCTTCAAAGGGTTCCCATCCAGAACAGATCTCCGGACGGTGGTGCACCAGGCCCCATGGTGGGCGCCAAATGTCGGGGGTTTGGAGCGACATATGCCAATGGATGGCTTATCATGGTGGGGGCAAGTAGAACGTCGCCGGTGCCTGGAAACGGGATGAGGTGAAGACATGCACGCCGGCGAATCTTACCCAGCTTCGGGGCTCTCCGGGAAGATAATACCCCTACTGCTGCTCTGTGGGGTCTCCGCATGATCACTATGGTCAAGTGTTTACAGGGTTGCTCCTTGAGCTGTGTCTGGTGGTAGGAGAGGGCAAGGCTAGCTCTCTCCTTCTATCTGGTATGGTATCGAATTACTAGGATCCAACCCTTTGCATGGGTGCCCTGGGGGTTTATATAGGCCTACCCCCAGGGGTACAATGGTAATTTGCCTGGGCGCGGGCCCAGCCGTCAGTGCCTCTGACCTCCGACTTCTCCGCCGACTACTGGGGCCCGCCGACTGGTGAGCCCCGCTGACTGGTCTGGTACGGAGCCGACAGGCCGCGTCCGCCGTGGGCGGGTCTTGCCGACCGCTGATTACTATAGTCGTGCTTCTGATGACGCAGGCTTGGTCATGGGGTCGTGGCAACAGCCCCGCCGCCTGGCGGGCGATCACTGTGGCCACTCCCCATCTCATCTTGATTAATGGTGCGTGGGCCTCGGGGGAGGGCTCTGCCGACTCCCCCGGGCCGACTCCCGACGGGTCTGACTAGCGGTTCTCCCACTGTCTCCCGAGGTCTCGCTGACTGGTGGGCCCCGCTGCCTCCGGGCCGTACAAACAAGCCGTCGTGGGCGTAGGACTTGGTACTGTGGTGCTGATGTCAGGGCCGGCCGGGCAACAGTGCCATGCCGCACGGAGATCTTCCCGGGTATGGCGTGCTATGGCCATGCCCCTTGGTAAAGGGTGGAGCGGGCTTCACTGTAGCCACGCCTCTGCCCCGCCCCCCTCGATGAGGTCATGGTTCGTCGGAGTCGCCGGCCGACTCCCCAAAGCTGGCTTCTCTGGAAGTCATCCCTGGGACTCGGCCGTGAGCAGGCAGTCGGTCGCCCCGTCGTCGACTCCTCAGGAGAGGGCTCTTCGCGCTGGAGTCTTGAGGGGCGCAGCCTGCCCTGATGTCTTGAAAGGTTACGGGACTTGGGTTGGCCTACCCGTGGCCCATTACTCCGACAAATACAGAAAGTTGTAGCAGTGGAATTAGGTTTTTGGCTTTGTCCCTGATCATTTGGGGGTACGTGGATATATAGGAGGAAGATGTACGTCGGTGGAGCTTCGAGGGGCCCACGAGGCAGGGGGCGCGCCCTAGGGGGGGCGCCCTCCACCCTCATGACCGCCTCGTGGCTTTCTTGACGGAGGGTCCAAGTCTCCTGGATCTTATCTGATGAGAAAATCACGTTTCCGAAGGTTTCATTCCGTTTGGACTTCGTTTGATATTCCTTTTCTTCGAAACCCTAAAACAGGCAAAAAACAACAATTCTGTGCTGGGCCTCCCGTTAATAGGTTAGTCCCAAAAATAATATAAAAGTGGATAATAAAGCCCAATATAGTCCAAAACAGTAGATAATATAGCATGGAGCAATCAAAAATTATAGCTACGTTGGAGACGTATCAAGGATCATGCGGGTATCTTGGAATCGTTCCGATGGTTTTGTGACGAGGACATTGTTCTTGGTGCCTCCTGACATTAGGGGTTGTGGCAGTGTTCCGGGGAGTTAAGCTCTGAGGTGTTGTCGTCACAATTTTATCGTTGCAGTTCTAGAATACCTGAGTTTCGCCGACATCGAAAATCTCCCTTATGCAGTTGTTGGTGAGATAACCTCGACGCCACCCAGTACTGGGGTGGAGTTCGGGAGTATTGCCATAACTCGTATAACGGATGCTTTTCGAAGGTTATGGTAAACGATTTCCGAAGGTTTCTTGGTTATGTGTTGAAGGATGGATACAACTGGATGTAGGATTTGCTAGTTTTGGGTGAGATATTATGCTTCCCCTGTATCCCCAACACCTGATTGCATAACAAAAAAGTTTTGGGAGTTTATAAGTGGGAATTCAAGTAGCTCCTAGGATATGTTTCTAACAGATGTATAATATGAAATTGGGGTTCAACGTCTAGTGGTCCGCCTATCCATGGTTGGTTTTACAGTGGTCTCGTTGTATCTTAAAGAGTCCTTGGCTATGCTGACTCGGGGATGCTTCGTATGTCATGTGCACTGCCTTGTACATGATGGTGCTGCACGATCGAGCCCGTGTGGGCCCCAACATGAAAACTTCGGACGAAATCTCTATCATATGTTTGTTCCGACTTATTTTGCAAGCCAATCCTTTATTTTTTGTTTTGATTTGTGGTATTCGAGTTGCTTTGAAGTCAAGTGTTGATTCCATACATTTCCTAAGCGGTGTTCTCATATTTCTATGTGAATACTAATCCTTCCTAATAATCGAGTTTGTCATGTCAATCCTTTTCAACCGGTGTGCTTCTCTTCAAGTGGATCCGATCATTTCAACATCCACAAGATCAATTCTAAGTTTCTCAACAGTGTTTGTTTCATCCATCCGAAGTTGTCCTTGTTTTTCCCGCCCTCCCACCCTTTTTCTTCAAGGATTCAGATTTCTTAATCTTGTATCATTTTATTTGTGAGAAGTCTCTTTAGTCTTTTCTTTCAATGTGTTACCCGGTGTTTCTTATGAAGATGCTAAGGGAGCTTCAAGTTCATCATTCTTCGTTCTTTTTCTTCTCAGGTGGATTCTATTCAATCTTTTGGTGTTGATCATGTCCCTTTCCTCATTTCAAATGTTGTCTCATGCCGGTGCACCTCTTAATCATTCCCTGCTTGCTATTCAATTGTTCCGGAGTGCCGAAGATTCACGTTTCCATTCCCGATCCATTCAAGTTATTTTGAGGGTGTTATCTCATTCAAGCCATTTAATTCAACTGGCGCATTCTCTCTTTTAAATTGTTCAATGGTGTTTCTTTTGAGTGGGCCCTAACTCACATGTCTTTTTCCAGGATCTTACCTGACTCTTCTAATTTTCCCGGAGCTATCCTCAAATTTTCTCAAAGTTTGACATAAGAATGAATTATCATCAGTCATATGTATTTCTCCAAGATCTGTCAAATTCTTTTCATCGTTGGCTCAACCTTTCTATTCGTCATCCCGGAGTATCTCAACTATTCATGGTGGTGTTTCTCATCGTCATTCTCAGATTTTGAAGACCGAAGAAGAGTTTTCCTCCATATCTTGCTCCATTCTCTTCAAGATTCATGGCTCTAGCTTCGTGCTATCCTCTCATAATTGTTTTTGATTGTGAGACTTCTTTTCACCCATCTGGAGCAATTCAGGAGTCTTTTCAGTTTGATTCTCCGATGGCCATCATTTCAGAAGATTTATTCATTCTTAGCTTTCAACTCTCATACTCTAAATCTTACCGGTGCATCATTCAAGTATATTCTAATTAGTTCATGATCTCTTTGTTCTCTTGTACCAAATTCCCTCAAGTATCTTCATTCGTTCTCTCATTCTTACCAGTGATTTATCCCTTTACTTCGTTCATTTCCAATTCTTACGGTGGTTCGTTCAAGATCTCTCTTCCTTCGTTATCATATCAATTCATTCATTCTCCCCAATCCTACTGGTGGTTCATTGAAGACCTTCCCAAGTTGGCGCTATATCTCTCTTAATCCTTTCTACAAGAATAAGTAGTATGCAAAAATCCGTTGCTTGTCATCAATTTAAATTGGTGAGGGATAAGCATAATGTAATTCTTATTCTTGTTTCATCGAGTATATTCAACTCCTTATTCCGGAGGCTCATCAAATTCTCGGTTTCAATTGTTCATCTTTCTTTTCCCGAGTTCCAAGTTTTCTCGGTTAGATCATCGTGAAGCTCCATCTAATCATTGCAAGGCTGCACCTTGTGTTTTCAACTCCTCTTCCCTTTCATTTGATCATCCTTTTGTTACCGGAGTTCTTCATGGAAGTTCTACATGTTGGTTCACCAAGGATTTAATTCCTTCTCGTAGTTCTCATCAAGATTCATTTCAGAGGAGTTCAAACATTCTTCATCTTGCATTTCTAAGTGCAGTTCTTCCTATCTTATCTTTTGAGGTGGTGTTATGTCACTATTGACAATTTGAGTTTGTGTTTCATGATTCCCATGTTGTCAAGATTGAGATATTTTTAATCCACCAATCTCTTCGTTGGAGTTATCTTGTGTCATATTTCACCTAAAGTCTTCCCTAAGGAATGTTGCTATTGTGGTGCTTATCAATGATTCAAGTTATATCTCTATCATCTTGGTGGAAGAAGTTTTCATCTCTTCTTTGTTCCCCATCAATCATTACTTTCGGTGGCAGAATTTCACCTCAAGATTTCGAGATGTTTTCCATAAGCCCACAACAAGCTTACTCTTTTCGTTGTTGGTTTTCCAACAACTCTGTTCGACCCTTCTCCTAAAGATGCTTTTTCAAGCTCATTTGTGGCAGAAGTTGGCATTTTCTTCTCCATTCTTTTATTCCAATGATCTATCTTCTATTATTTCTTCCGGAGGCATTGTGATGTTGCTCTCTTCGACCCATCATCTTGTTTTGTCAAGATCATGTTCCTTTCCTTGCTTATCTGTTTAAACGGAGT
Organism: Triticum aestivum; assembly: GCF_018294505.1. NCBI lineage: Eukaryota > Viridiplantae > Streptophyta > Magnoliopsida > Poales > Poaceae > Triticum > Triticum aestivum. The sequence goes on along the minus strand of NC_057794.1, from coordinate 44,280,671 downwards.
GTGGTGTTCTCCTTTCAAGTTCTTTTCATCTTATCAAGTTTTGCCTCCCTTCTCAACCAGAGTGCTTGCTTGTACTTCTTGTACATTGCAACCCTTTTCTTTTGTCTTTCAACCTACAAGGTTCTCGCAAGGTTCCTTGTTCCTATTTTCTAACGGAGTTTTTCAACTTTGTTCATATTCATAGTATTCTTTCTTTAAATTTGTTCTACCTTGCAAGGTTCTTTGGTCTCACTCATTTGTCAAAGAAGCAACTTAGTTTTACCTCTTCATCTTCCGTTTCTCTCCGGTGCCATCCTAGATCTCGGGACGAGATCATCTCGTAGTGGTGGAGTGTTGTGACGCCCTGAGATTGATGTGCTAGGTGTCTTCCAGTTATTCGTTGTTGTTGCCTTGTCATTTGTTTGCATATTGCATCTTGCCATGTCATCATCCGCATTGCATCATCACGTTTTTAAAACTTGCATCTGTCTGGATCTCCCAGTTCTTTCCGTCGTCCGTTCTGAGCCCGTCCACACTTGCACGCGCCCGCGGCATGTCCGAAATAGTATTTTATAAGTGGACGGAAAATGTTCTCGGAATGGGTTGAAAGTTGGCGTGCGGTGTTGTTTTGTTGTCAGTAGACCGCCCGTCAAGTTTCCTCGCATTCGGAGTCCGTTTAACGCCCCAACGGTTAACTATAGCGGCATTATAGCCGGTCTAACGTCGGACGTTTTCAGTCTCCAAAAACTGTTACCGGCTTTTCCCTCTCTTTCCTCCCTAGTCCGCCTACACAGTCCACTACCAACCGCTAGGCCCAACCTAACCTCTCTCGTCAGCCCGCGGCCCTCCTCATGCGCGCATCTGAAAACTGTCCCGAACCCGACTCGGACTGTCTCTACCGTTGTGTCCGGATCATCCCCAAACATCTACAAAACATCTTCGTTTTGTTCATTGAAATCCCTAGCCCATTTTTCCCGTACGTACGATTACGATCGAAGGGACCATATACCCCTAACTCTAGCCACCTATTATATATAACAGTCCAAACCCTAGTCGCTAGTTTGTCCCATCGAGCCGCCGCCGGCCATTTCCCCTCAGGATCCATCCCCACCTACCAGCAGCCAAAACCCCCGATCCAACAAATCCTTCCCCTTGCTCTTTGTGCCCAACCAATCGCCGTTGTCACCAGCCACTGGACCAATCCCCTTGGCCTCCTCTCCTTCCTTGGCGCCTCCTCCTCCTTACCTTGCTCTTCCAGCAAGTCAGCGCCTCCTCCCGTCGCCGGTGACCGCTTCACCAGGACCCCCGCGCCTGCAGCCACGCGCACAAGTTCCTCTGCTTCCTCACGCGCCACGGCAAGAAGCAGCACCACTGGGGCCTTTGCGTCGTTGAGCACCACTAGGACCAGCCCCGGTGCCACTCCGGTCGCCCGAGCACCTCCTCCTCCTTCCGTCGCCTCGCCGCTCCCACAACCAGGTCACGCTGTCGCTCCCCATGTCTTCTATCTTTCCCCCGCTGCTCCTCTTGAATCTTTCCCGCCGTGGCCGCCTGTCTGTAGGTCGCTGACGCACCCGACGGGATCAAGCCCCTGGAGCTCCTGCACCAGCCCTACGTACCCTTCCCCCGCGTCGTTCCCGGACGGCCACCTCGCCAGCATCCCATGGCCCGAGCTCCACAGCGCCATGGCCTTCCTGACATCGCCCATTGCCTGTAGCTGCCAGATCAGATCTGTCCCCGAGGGATCCACCACGGCCCGCCGTTCCCTCTGCTGCTCCCTTGCTTCGCGCCGCTGTAAGTCCCATGTCGCCGCCTGCTGCCTCCTTCAGCGCGCCGCCACGAGCCACCTCTTCTGTGAGGATGGCACCAACGCCAAGTCTCTGCTCGCGCCTCCTACCTGCGTTGACCCGCTCCTGTTTCTGCCTCGGTTCGTCTGGAACGCCAACACGAGGCCCCCCGCGCCAGATCCACCAGCGCAAGCCGGCCCACTGCACTGACTGGGCCGTAGCCCATGGTGAGGCCGCCCCCCGTGCGCCATCCTTTTTTTCTTTGTTTGGGCCAACTAGTTTCGGCCCAACAGCTATTTTTTTAGCGGACGAATTTCTCTATTTTGTAGAAAATTGCATTTTTACAGATTAGGCCCTTAACTTCATGCGTATTATAACTCCTCAACCGTGCATCGGATTAAAATAAGTTATATATGTAAAATGTCTAGAATTTTTCTAGTTTAATAATATCCAACTTTCATCTATGTTTAAAATGTTGTTTGTGTAATTTTGTCCTTATAGCATGCTAAATTGATTTAATTCATAACTAAGTAACCGTAGCTCCAAACCTAACAAACTTTATATGTAAATGCGGTAGAAAAATGCCTAGTTTAACATGGTGGCTTTACTTTGCATGTTTAACAACCCTAAAATTGTGTTTAGGGAAGATCAGTACCAAATCTAATAAATGCTCATGAGGATTTCTCCGGACTTGTTGCTTGTTGTTCCGGCCTCATTTAAACTTGTCTAGATAGGTAGTTTATTTATGCTTCATCTCTTGCCATGTTAATCAACATTTAATATTGTTGGGTACATAAACGAGATCAAACTAAATAAGTCACGTGGTGTTTCGTCAATATGCAACTCACTGCATATTGAGCTCCACTTAATTTGTAGTGTTGTTTGTGCACTTTGCCATGCCATGCATATTTAAACCGTACATGCATCATACTTGGTTGTGCATCATGCCATGTTTATGTGATGGTTGTTTACCATGTTGTTTGCTTCTTTCCGGTATTGCTTCTTCGGGTTAGTTTCGATAACGTCGCGTTTGTGAGGATTTGTTCGACATCGTCCGTTTGTCTTCTTCATGGACTCGTTCTTCTTCCTTGCAGGATCTCAGGCAAGATGACCATACCCTCGAAATCACTTCAATCTTGCTTGCTAGTTGCTTGTTCTATTGCTATGCCGCGATACCTACCACTAGCTATATCATGCCTCCCATTTGCCATGTCAGCCTCTAACCCACCTCTCCTAGCAAACCGTTGTTTGGCTATGTTACCGCTTTGCTCAGCCCCTCTTATAGCGTTGGTAGTTGTAGGTGAAGATGGAGTTTGTTCCTTGTTGGAACATGGATATTGTTGGGATATCATTATTATATCTTGTTTACTTTAATGCACCTATATACTTGGTAAAGGGTGGAAGGCTCGGCCTTATGCCTGGTGTTTTGTTCCAATCTTGCCGCCCTAGTTTCCATCATACCGGTGTTATGTTCCTTGATTTTTGCGTTCCTTACGCGGTTGGGTTATAATGGGAACCCCTTGACAGTTCGCTTTGAATAAAACTCCTCCAACAAGGCCCGACCTTGGTTTTACCATTTGCCACCTAAGCCTTTTTCCCTTGGGTTCTGCAGACTCAAGGGTCATCTTTATTTTAACCCCTCGGGCCAGTGCTCCTCTGAGTGTTGGTCCAAAACAGAGCCACTTGCAGTGCCACCTCAGGGAAACTTGAGGGTTGGTTTTAGTTGTACGTAGTGTTCATCTGGTGTGCCCTGAGAACGAGATATGTGCAGCTCCTATCGGGATTTGTCGGCACATCGGGCGGTCTTGCTGGTCTTGTTTTACCATTGTCGAAATGTCTTGTAACCAGGATTCCGAGTCTGATCGGGTCTTCCTGGGAGAAGGAATATCCTTCGTTGACCCTGAGAGCTTGTGATGGGCTAAGTTGGGACACCCCTGCAGGGTTTTGAGCTTTCGAAAGCCGTGCCCGCGGTTATGGGCAGATGGGAATTTGTTAATATCCGGTTGTAGAGAACTTGACACTTAACTTAATTAAAATGAATCAATCGCATGTGTAGCCGTGATGGTCTCTTGTCAGCGGAGTCCGGGAAGTGAACACGATTCTTGTGTTATGTTTGAACGTAAGTAGTTTCAGGATCACTTCTTGATCACTTCTAGTTCACGACCGTGCTTTGCTTCTCTTCTCGCTCTCATTTGAGTAAGTTAGCCACCATATATGCTTAGTGCTTGCTGCCGCTCCACCTCACTACCTTTTTCCCTACCCATAAGCTTAAATAGTCTTGATCGCGAGGGTGTGAGATTGCTGAGTCCCCGTGACTCATAGATTACTTCAAACAGTTGCAGATGCCGATGATAACCGTGCAGGTGACGCAACCAAGCTCAAGGAGGAGCTCGATGAAGATCGTGTTTGTCGTGTTGTTTCATTTCTAGTTGATCAGTAGTGGAGCCCAGTCAGGGCGATCGAGGATCTAGCAGAGGGGTGGTCTTCTTTTATTTTGGTTCCGTAGTCAGACCTTGTTTGTATTATGGATGATGTAATGCTATATTCATGTATTGAGTGAAGTGGCGATTGTAAGCCAACTCTTTATCCCTTTCATATTCAGTACATGGGATGTGTAAAGATTACCCCTCTTGTGACATGCCTACAATGCGGTTATGCCTCTAAGCCGTGCTCCGACACGTGGGAGATATAGCCGCATCGTGGGTGTTACAATAGCACTTTCCATATAAAACTGGAATTAGTTCTTGTGAGTGCTAAAGTTTCTGTTTTTCACAGCAAGATTAACAAGACTTCCCCCAAGTCTTCCCAATGGTTCTACTTGGCACAAACACTAATTAAACACAACAAACACAACCAAAACAGAGGCTAGATAAATTATTTATTACTAAACAGGAGCAAAAAGAAAGGAATAAAAATAAAATTGGGTTGCCTCCCAACAAGCGCTATCGTTTAACGCCCCTAGCTAGGCATAAAAAGCAAGGATAGATCTAGGTATTGCTGTCTTTGGTAGGTAATTCTTCAATGAGGCATCTACCACCCTTAGGAATTTATTTCTTTTTATTGATTATCAAACTTTTAGGCACAAGATCAAAAAATTCATTTGTAACAAATGGTTCCTTAATGATAGAAAAAAGATTGGGATGAATACTTATAGATTTGAGATCCACAGTTTCCTTACTAGAGGATTCACCCTTATTTTTAGGAACATACATAAGCTTGGCAATTTTAGTAGGAGGACTTGGAGTATTCTTTATGAAAGAAAAAGCAGTTCCCAAGTTGGTAATAATACCCTCAAGTTTATCAATTCTAGTGGAATCCTGATTTATTTTCTCATTAACTATAGGTTCATTTTCTTTAATATTTATCAAAGTGACTCCTACTTTAGATCCATATTGAGTGATTCGGTTGTGGATCTTTTTATCCAAATTTTCAATTAACTCTACAGTAGCAACCTTATTTTCAATAATTTCCAGTCTTTGCATTACATGCTCCAAAGTTAACATAGTTCCATTAACCAAAAGAGGTGGTGGGCCAAACAAATCTAACATAGCATTATAAGAATCAAAAGTATGGCTACCCAAGAAGTTCCCTCCGGTAATGGTATCAAGGATATATCTGTACCAAGGAGTGGTGCCTACATAAAAATTGCGAAGAAGAATGGAAGTAGATTGCTTCCTAGTAGATCTATTTTGAGCATTGCAAATTCTATACCAAGCATCTTTTAAATTTTCTCCCTCCCTTTGCTTAAAATTAAGAACTTCATTCTCGGGATACAACGGAGAAGATAAGGGACTAGCCATAATGACAAGCAAACGGAAAAGAGGTCAACGGAAAAAGAGAGGGAGGAAGGAGAGAGAGAGAGAGGGCGAATAAAACAGCAATGTGAAGTGGGGGAGAGGAAAACGAGAGGCAAATGGCAAATAATGTAATGCGGGAGATAAGGGTTTGTGATGGGTACTTGGTATGTTGACTTTTGTGTAGACCTCCCCGGCAACGGCGCCAGAAATCCTTCTTGCTACCTCTTGAGCACTGCATTGGTTTTCCCTTGAAGAGGAAAGGGTGATGCAGCAAAGTAGCGTAAGTATTTCCCTCAGTTTTTGAGAACTAAGGTATCAATCCAGTAGGAGGCTACGCGCGAGTCCCTCGCACCTACACAAAACAAATAAATCCACGCAACCAACGCGATAAGGGGTTGTCAATCCCTACACGGTCACTTACGAGAGTGAGATCTGATAGATATGATAAGATAATATGTTTGGTATCTTTATGATAAAGATGCAAAGTAAAATAAAAGGCAATGAAAATAACTAAGTATTGGAAGATTAATATGATGAAGATAGACCCGGGGGCCATAGGTTTCACTAGTGGCTTCTCTCAAGAGCATAAGTATTTTACGGTGGGTGAACAAATTACTATTGAGCAATTGACAGAATTGAGCATAGTTATGAGAATATCTAGGTATGATCATGTATATAGGCATCACGTCCGAGACAAGTAGACCGACTCCTGCCTGCATCTACTACTATTACTACACACATCGACCGCTATCCAGCATGCATCTAGAGTATTAAGTTCAAGAGAATAGAGTAACGCTTTAAGCAAGATGACATGATGTAGAGGGATAAATTCATGCAATATGATAAAAAACCATCTTGTTATCCTCGACAGCAACAATACAATACGTGCCTTGCTGCCCCTACTGTCACTTGGAGAGGACACCGCAAGATTGAACCCAAAGCTAAGCACTTCTCCCATTGCAAGAAAGATCAATCTAGTAGGCCAAACCAAACTGATAATTCAAAGAGACTTGCAAAGATAACCAATCATACATAAAATAATTCAGAGAAGATTCAAATATTGTTCATAGATAAACTTGATCATAAACCCAAAATTCATCGGTCTCAACAAACACACCGCAAAAGAAGATTACATCCAATAGATCTCCACAAGAGAGGGGGAGAACTTTGTATTGAGATCCAAAAACAGAGAAGAAGCCATCTAGCTAATAACTATGGACCCGAAGGTCTGAGGTAAACTACTGACACTTCATCGGAGAGGCTATGGTGTTGATGTAGAAGCCCTCCGTGATCGATGCCCCCTCCGGCGGAGCTCCGGGACAGGCCCCAAGATGGTATCTCATGGATACAGAAAGTTACGGCGGTGGAATTAGGGTTTTGGCTCCATATCTGGTAGATTAGGGTACGTAGGTATATATAGGAGGAAGAAGTACGTCGGTGGAGCAACAGGGGGCCCACGAGGGTGGAGGGCGCGCCTGGGGGGGGGGGGGGCAGGCGCGCCCCCCTACCTCATGGCCTCCCTGTTGGTTGCTTGACGTAGGGTCCAAGTCTCCTAGATCATGTTCAGTGAGAAAATCATGTTCCTGAAGGTTTCATTCTGTTTGGACTCTGTTTGATATTCCTTTTCTTCGAAACCCTAAAATATGCAAAAAAAAACAGCCATTCTGGGCCGGGCCTCCGGTTAATAGGTTAGTCCCAAAAATAATATAAAAGTGGATAATAAAGCCCAATAATGTCCAAAACAGAAGATAATATAGCATGGAGCAATCAAAAATTATAGATACGTTGGAGACGTATCAATCACCATCGTCACCGGCGCGACACCTTGATCTCCATCATAGCATCGTTGTCGTCTCACCAACTATTGCTTCTACGACTATCACTACCGCTTAGTGATAAAGTAAAGCAATTACAGGGCAATTGCATTGCATACAATAAAGCGACAACCATATGGCTCCTTCCAGTTGCCGATAACTCCATTACAAAACATGATCATCTCATACAATAAAGTATAGCATCATGCCTTGACCATATCACATCACAACATGCCCTGCAAAAACAAGTTAGACGTCCTATACTTTGTTGTTGCAAGTTTTACGTGGCTGCTATGGGCTGAGTAAGAACCGTTCTTACCTACGCATCAAAACTACAACGATAGTTTGTCAAGTTAGTGCTATTTAAACCTTCTCAAGGACCGGGCGTAGCCTTACTCGGTTCAACTAAAGTTGGAGAAACTGACACCCGCCAGTCACCTGTATGCAAAGCACATCGGTAGAACCAGTCTCACGTAAGTGTACACGTAATGATGGTCCGGGCCGCTTCATCCAACAATACCGTCAAACCAAAGTATGACATGCTGGTAAGCAGTATGACCTGTATCGCCCACAACTCACTTGTGTTCTACTCGTGCATATAACATCTACGCATAAACCTGGCTCGGATGCCACTGTTGGGGAACGTAGTAATTTCAAAAAAAATTCTATGCACATGCAAGATCATGGTGATGCATAGCAACGAGAGGGGAGAGTGTCGTCCATGTATCCTCGTAGACCATTAAGAGGAAGCGTTATAACACGCGGTTGATGTAGTCGTACGTCTTCACGATCGACCGATCCTCAGCACCGAACGTACGGCACCTCCGCGTTCAGCACACGTTCAGCTCGGTGACGTCCTGCGAACTCATGATCCAGTAGAGCTTGGGGAAGAGTTTCGTCAGCATGACGGCGTGGTGACGATGTTGATGAAGCTACCGATGCAGGGCTTAGCCTAAACAACGCTATGATATAACCGATGTGGATTGTTGTGAAGGGGGGCACCGCACACGGCTAAGAGATCAACATATCAATTGTTGTGTCTATGGGGTGCCCCCTACCCCCGTATATAAAGGAGCTAGGGGGAGGCAGCCGACCAAGGAGGAGGGCATGCCAAGGGGGGAGTCCTACTCCCACAGCGAGTAGGACACTAGTAGAAAAAGGGTCAAATGTCCGATACATTAGTCCCGGTTTGTAACAGAACTGGCACTAATGTGTTCATTAGTGCCGGTTCCAACGGCTAGGCGGGAGGAGCTCTTTAGTACCGGTTCGTGGCACGAACCGGTACTAAAGGTCGTCCTATATAAACCCTTCGTCCACCAGCACTCTGTTCTTCCCCCTTTCCCCTCTCCCTTTCCTCTGTTCTTCCCTTCTTCCTCTCGAGTTCATCACAAAATTTGCCCCAAATTTGTCAAGATTTGCAGGCCCCCATCCATTCAAATGATCACAAAGGTTAGCAACTTTGTCCTTTCATCTCTCATTGCTAGATTAGCTCTTGCATTGGTTTATATAGTGATTAATTGTGGGTTTTAGTAATTTGGGAGGAATTATATGTGGTAGTATTTGATTTATATGCATATTGAGGTCAAAATAACACTTAGTTTGCATATGTAGGTGTGGTTTACTTAGTGCCTTCTAAATCTCCGTCGTAACCACCGTCGATCGCTCGCACCGTCCCATCGCCGGCACCACCTTGTGGTGAGCCTCTTGTTCATGAAATTTTATATAAAAAATTGATGTTTGTGTGATTTGGATATATAGTTAGTCGTATAATTATCTTACCCGTACGTTGTTTGTTATACATAGTGCCATGGTTTTGATATCCGTCCCCATCGGCCCTTGCCCTTGTTATGATTCGGATGTGGTATATTCTCTTTTAAAACTATTTGTTGCATTTCGTGTTTATGACAAATTATGCCCATCAAGCTGACATAGATATTTGTATGTAGGAGGTAGTTGAACCGAAAATTCCAACTGACCCTATTGTTGAGAGGTTAAATTTAGTTGAAAGAGAAAACGAGGATTTGAAAAACAAAATTGAAAATAATTGAGGGGGAGAAGATGGAATTGGAGTTGCATGTTGCCGATGTCGTCGATGATCACAAGATTAAGATGGAGAAAATGCGCTTGAATACTAGAAAGATTAGAAAATATGCCATTCATAGTGAGGCTTGGTATCATTATGTTGTCGGATCAATTGTTACCTTAGTTGCGATCTTGATCGCATTTGTTGTTGCATTTAAATTCTTTAGCTAGCGAGTTATTTGTTTGTTGCATTTAAGTGCTGTATGAACTTTATGTATTGTATTAATTTGGTGTTTTCGGTGTTGTGTATTGAAGATGAGCCGGCAATGGATGTACGATGACCGATGCTCTCTCGGGTTCATTAATGGCGTGCATACTTTTCTGCTTGCGGCTGAGGAAAACAAGCGGGCAGATGGTTTTATGCCTTGTCCATGTGCTGGCTGTAAGAATGGTCACAATTACTCTACGTCAAGAACCATTCACGTCCACCTGTTTGAGTCCGGTTTCATGCCCCACTATAATGTTTGGACCAATCATGGAGAAATAGGGGTTATGATGGAAGACAATGAAGAAGAAGAGGACGACGACAGCTATCCTGGCCATGGGTTCCCTGAATACGATGATACAACAATGAGGGAAGAAGCTGAGCTGGTAATGCGGGAAGAAGCTGAGCCGGCAATGCGGGAAGAAGCTGAAGAAGAGGCATCGGATGAGCCCATTGATGATCTAGGTCAGGCCATTGCCGATGCAAAGAGAAACTGCGCAAGTGATTTGGAGAAGAAGAAGTTGCAGCGCATGTTAGAGGATCACAAAAAATTGTTGTACCCGAATTGCGTAGGTGACAAGAAAAAGCTGGGCACCACACTGGAATTGCTACAATGGAAGGCAGAGAAAGGTGTATCCGACAAGGGATTTGGAAAGTTGCTGGTAATGATAAAGAATATGCTTCCAAAGGACAACGAATTGCCCGAGACTACGTACTAAGGAAAGAAGGTTGTCTGCCCTCTACGGTTAGAGGTACAGAAGATACATGCATGCCCTAATGATTGCATCCTCTACCGCGGTGAGTACGAGGATTTGAACGCTTGCTCGGTATGCAGTGCATTGCGCTATAAGATCAGCCGCGATGACCCTGGTGATGTCGAGGGCGAGCGCCTCAGGAAGAAGATTCCTGCCAAGGTGATGTTGTATGCTCCTATAATACCACAGTTGAAATGTTTGTTCCGAAAAAAAGAGCATGCCAAGGCGATGCAATGGCACAGAGAAGACCGTAAGAAAGACGGAAAGTTGAGAGTACCCGCTGACGGGTCGCAGTGGAGAAAAATCGAAAGAAAGTACGGGAAGGAGTTTGCAGATGACGCAATGAACGTATGGTTTGGTCTAAGCGCAGATGGAATCAATCCTTTTGGGGAGCAGAGCAGCAACCATAGCACCTGGCCTGTGACTCTATGTTTGTATAACCTTCCTCGTTGGTTGTGCATGAAGCGGAAGTTCATTATGATGCCAGTGCTCATCCAAGGCCCTAAGCAACCCGGCAATGACATTGATGTGTACCTAAGGCCATTAGTTGAAGAACTCTTACAACTGTGGAATGGAACAGGTGTACGTGCGTGGGATGAGCACATGGGGGAAGAATTTGACCTAAAGGCATTGCTGTTCGTGACCATCAATGATTGGCCTGCTCTCAGTAACCTTTCAGGACAGACAAACAAGGGATACCGCGCATGCACGCACTGTTTGGATGATACCGACAATATATATTTGGCTAATTGTAAGAAGAATGTGTACCTGGGACATCGTCAATTTCTTCCGAGCAGGCTGTTGGGTTTTGTAGTAATTTCAAAAAAAATCCTACGCACATGCAAGATCATGTGATGCATAGCAACGAGAGGGGAGAGTGTTGTCTACGTACCCACGCAGACCGACTGCGGAAGCGTTGACACAACGTAGAGGAAGTAGTCGTACGTCTTCACGATCCAACCGATCAAGCACCAAAATTACGGCACCTCCGAGTTCGAGCACACGTTCAGCTCGATGAAGATCCCCGGACTCTGATCCAGCAAAGTGTCGGGGATATCCTATGAAGACACATTCTCCGATTTGGGTTCGAGCTTATCAGATTGAAGCTTTTTCACATAAGCATCGCAGCCCCAAACTTTTAGAAACGACAACTTTGGTTTCTTGCCAAACCACAGTTCATAAGGCGTCGTCTCAACGGATTTTGATGGTGCCCTATTTAACGTGAATGCGGCCGTCTCTAGAGCGTATCCCCAAAACGATAGCGGTAAATCAGTAAGAGACATCATAGATCGCACCATATCTAGTAAAGTATGATTACGACGTTCAGACACACCATTACGCTGTGGTGTTCCGGGTGGCGTGAGTTGCGAAGCTATTCCACAATTTTTCAAATGTACACAAAACTCGTAACTCAAATACTCTCCTCCACGATCAGATCGTAGAAACTTTATTTTCTTCTTACGATGATTTTCAACTTCAGTCTGAAATTCCTTGAACTTTTCAAATGTTTCAGACTTGTGTTAAATTAAGTAGATATATCCATATCTGCTTAAGTCATCTGTGAAGGTGAGAAAATAACGATATCCGCCACGAGCCTCAATATTCATCGGACCACATACATCTGTATGTATGATTTCCAACAAATCTGTTGCTCTCCATAGTACCGGAGAACGGTGTTTTGGTCATCTTGCCCATGAGGCACGGTTCGCAAGTACCAAGTGATTCATAATCAAGTGGTTCCAAAAGTCCATCAGAACGGAGTTTCTTCATGCGCTTTACACCGATATGACCTAAACGGCAGTGCCACAAATAAGTTGCACTCTCATTATCAACTCTGCATCTTTTGGCTTCAACATTATGAATATGTGTGTTACTACTATCGAGATTCAACAAGAATAGACCACTCTTCAAGGGTGCATGACCATAAAAGATATTACTCATATAAATGGAACAACCATTATTCTCTGATTTAAATGAATAACCGTCTCGCATCAAACAAGATCCAGATATAATGTTCATGCTTAACGCTGGCACCAAATAACAATTATTTAGGTCTAATACTAATCCCGAAGGTAGATGTAGAGGTAGCGTGCCGACTGCGATCACATCGACTTTGGAACCGTTTCCCACGCGCATCGTCACCTCGTCCTTAACCAATTTTCGCTTGATCCGTAGTCCTTGTTTCGAGTTGCAAATATTAGCAACAGAACCAGTATCAAATACCCAGGTGCTACTGCGAGCATTAGTAAGGTACACATCAATAACATGTATATCACATATACCTTTGTTCACCTTGCCATCCTTCTTATCCGCCAAATACTTGGGGCAGTTCCGCTTCCAGTGATCAGTCTGCTTGCAATAGAAGCACTCAGTTTCAGGCTTAGGTCCAGGTTTGGATTTCTTCTCTTGAGTAGCAACTTGCTTGCCGTTCTTTTTGAAGTTCCCCTTCTTCTTCCCTTTGCCCTTTTTCTTTAAACTAGTGGTCTTGTTGACCATCAACACTTGATGCTCCTTCTTGATTTCTACCTCTGCAGCTTTCAGCATCGCGAAGAGCTCGGGAATAGTCTTGTTCATCCCTTGCATATTATAGTTCATCACGAAGCTCTTGTAGCTTGGTGGCAGTGATTGAAGAATTCTATCAATGATGCAATCATTTGGAAGATTAACTCCCAATTGAATCAAGTGATTATTATACCCAGACATTTTGAGTATATGCTCACTGACAGAACTGTTCTCCTCCATCTTGCAGCTATAGAACTTATTGGAGACTTCATATCTCTCAATCTGGGCATTTGCTTGAAATACTAACTTCAACTCCTGGAACATCTCATATGCTCCATGACGTTCACAACGTTGTTGAAGTCCCGATTCTAAGCCGTAAAGCATGGCACACTGAACTATCGAGTAGTCATCAGCTTTGCTCTGCCAGACATTCATAACATCCGGCGTTGCTCCTGCAGCAGGCCTGGCACCCAGCAGTGCTTCCAGGACGTAATTCTTCTGTGCAGCAATGAAGATAATCCTCAAGTTACGGACCCAGTCCGTGTAATTGCTACCATCATCTTTCAACTTTGCTTTCTCAAGGAACGCATTAAAATTCAACGGAACAATAGCATGAGCCATCTATCTACAATCAAACATAAACAAGCAAGATACTAATCAGGTACTAAGTTTCATGATAAATTTAAGTTCAGTTAATTAAATTAATTAAAGAACTCCCACTTAGATAGACATCCCTCTAATCCTCTAAGTGATTACGTGATCCAAATCAACTAAACCATAACCGATCATCACGTGAGATGGAGTAGTTTTCAATGGTGAACATCGTTATGTTGATCATATCTACTATATGATTCACGCTCGACCTTTCGGTCTCCGTGTTCCGAGGCCATATCTGTATATGCTTGGCTCGTCAAGAATAACCTGAGTATTCCGCGTGTGCAACTGTTTTGCACCCGTTGTATTTGAATGTAGAACCTATCACACCCGATCATCACGTGGTGTCTCAGCACGAAGAACTTTCGCAACTGTGCATACTCTGGGAGAACACTTCTTGATAATTTAGTGAGAGATCATCTTATAATGCTACCGTCAATCAAAGCAAGATAAGATGCATAAAAGGATAAACATCACATGCAATCAATATAAGTGATATGATATGGCCATCATCATCTTGTGCTTGTGATCTCCATCTCTGAAGCACCGTCATGATCACCATCGTCACCGGCGTGACACCTTGATCTCCATCGTAGCATCGTTGTCGTCTCGCCAAGCTTGTGCTTCTACGACTATCGCTACCGCTTAGTGATAAAAGTAAAGCATTACATCGCGATTGCATTGCATACAATAAAACGACAACCATAAGGCTCCTGCCAGTTGCCGATAACTCGGTTAGAAAACATGATCATCTCATACAATAAAATTCAGCATCATGTCTTGACCATATCACATCACAACATGCCCTGCGAAAACAAGTTAGACGTCCTCTACTTTGTTGTTGCAAGTTTTACATGGCTGCTACGGGCTTAAGCAAGAACCAATCTCACCTACGCATCAAAACCACAACGATAGTTTGTCAAATAGACTCCGTTTTAACCTTCGCAAGGACCGGGCGTAGCCATACTTGGTTCAACTAAAGTTGGAGAGACAGTCGCCCGCAAGCCACCTATGTGCAAAGCACGTCGGGGGAACCGGTCTCGCGTAAGCGTACGCGTAATGTTGGTTCGGGTCGTCTCGTCCAACAATGCCGCCGAACCAAAGTATGACATGCTGGTAGGCAGTATGACTTATATCGCCCACAACTCACTTGTGTTCTACTCGTGCATATAACATCAACATAAATAACCTAGTCTCGAATGCCACTGTTGGGTTTCGTAATAATTTCAAAAAAATTCCTACGCACACGCAAGATCATGTGATGCATAGCAACGAGAGGGGAGAGTGTTGTCTACATACCCACGCAGACCGACTGCGGAAGCGTTGACACAACATAGAGGAAGTAGTCGTACGTCTTCACGATCCAACCGGTCAAGCACCAAAATTACGGCACCTCCGAGTTCGAGCACACGTTCAGCTCGATGATGATCCCCGGACTCCGATCCAGCAAAGTGTCGGGGAAGAGTTCCGTCAGCACGACGGCGTGGTGACGATCTTGATGTACTACAGAAGCAGGGCTTCGCCTAGACTCCGCTATAGTATTATTGAGGACTATGGTGGCTGGGGGCACCGCACACGGCTAAGGAATAGATCACGTGGATCAACTTGTGTGTTTCTGGGGTGCCTCTGCCTCAGTATATAAAGGAGTAGAGGGGGGGAGTCTGGCCGGCCAAGGGTGGCGCGCCAGGAGAGTCCTACTCCCTCTGGGAGTAGGATTCCCCCCCCCCCAATCCTAGTTGGAATAGGATTCGCGGAGGGGGAAAAGAGAGAGGGGGGGCCGGCCACCTCTCCTTCTCCTAATAGGACTAGGGGAGGGAGGGAGGCGGGCAGCCCATCTTGGGCAGCCCCTTCTCTTTTCCACCAAGGCCCATATAGCTCCCGGGGGGTTCCGGTAACCTCCCGGTACTCCGGTAAAATCCCGATTTCATCTGGAACACTTCCGATGTCCAAATATAGGCTTCCAATATATCAATCTTTATGTCTCGACCATTTCGAGACTCCTCGTCATGTCCGTGATCACATCCGGGACTCCGAACAACCTTTGGTACATCAAAATGCATAAACTCATAATATAACTGTCATCGTAACCTTAAGCGTGCGGACCCTACGGGTTCGAGAACAATGTAGACATGACCGAGACATGTCTCCGGTCAATAACCAATAGCGGGACCTGGATGCCCATATTGGCTCCTACATATTCTACGAAGATCTTTATCGGTCAGACCACATAACAACATACGTTCCCTTTGTCATCGGTATGTTACTTGCCCGAGATTCGATCATCGGTATTCCAATACCTAGTTCAATCTCGTTACCGGCAAGTCTCTTTACTCGTTCTGTAATACATCATCCCGCAACTAACTCATTTAGTTGCAATGCTTGCAAGGCTTAAGTGATGTGCATTACCGAGAGGGCCCAGAGATACCTCTCCGACAATCGGAGTGACAAAACCTAATCTCGAAATACGCCAACCCAACATGTACCTTTGGAGACACCTGTAGTACTCCTTTATAATCACCCAGTTACGTTGTGACGTTTGGTAGTACCCAAAGTGTTCCTCTGGTAAACGGGAGTTGCATAATCTTATAGTTATAGGAACATGTATAAGTCATGAAGAAAGCAATAGCAACATACTAAACGATCGGTGCTAAGCTAATGGAATGGGTCATGTCAATCAGATCATTCTCTTAATGATGTGATCCCGTTAATCAAATAACAACTCATTGTTTATGGTTAGGAAACATAACCATCTTTGATTAACGAGCTAGTCAAGTAGAGGCATACTAGTGACACTTTGTTTGTCTATGTATTCACACATGTATTATGTTTCCGGTTAATACAATTCTAGCATGAATAATAAACCTTTATCATGATTATAAGGAAATAAATAATAACTTTATTGTTGCCTCTAGGGCATATTTCCTTCAGTCTCCCACTTGCACTAGAGTCAATAATCTAGATTACACCGTAATGATTCTAACACCCATGGAGCCTTGGTGCTGATCATGTTTTGCTCGTCGAAGAGGCTTAGTCAACGGGTCTGCAACATTCAGATCCGTATGTATCTTGCAAATCTCTATGTCTCCCACCTAGACTAGATCCCGAATGGAATTGAAGCGTCTCTTGATGTGCTTGGTTATCTTGTGAAATCTGGATTCCTTTGCCAAGGCAATTGCAGCAGTATTTTCACAAAAGATTTTCATTGGACCCGATGCACTAGGTATGACACCTAGATCGGATATGAACTCCTTCATCCAGACTCCTTCGTTCGCTGCTTCCGAAGCAGCTATGTACTCTGCTTCACATGTAGATCCTGCTACGACGCTTTGTTTAGAACTGCACCAACTGACAGCTCCACCGTTTAATGTAAACACGTATCCGGTTTGCGATTTAGAATCGTCCCGATCAGTGTCAAAGCTTGCATCAACGTAACCTTTTACGATGAGCTCTTTGTCACCTCCATATACGAGAAACATATCCTTAGTCCTTTTCAGGTATTTCAGGATGTTTTTGACCGTTGTCCAGTGATCCACTCCTGGATTACTTTGGTACCTCCCTGCTAGACTTATAGCAAGGCACACATCGGGTCTGGTACACAGCATTGCATACATGATAGATCCTATGGTTGATGCATAGGGAACATCTTTCATATTCTCTCTATCTTCTGCAGTGGTCGGGCATTGAGTCTTACTCAACTTCACACCTTGTAACACAGGCAAGACTCCTTTCTTTGCTTTATCCATTTTGAACTTCTTCAAAATCTTGTCAAGGTATGTGCTTTGTGAAAGTCCAATTAAGCGTCTTAATCTATCTCTATAGATCTTTATGCCTAATATGTAAGCAGCTTCACCGAGGTCTTTCATTGAAAAACTCTTATTCAAGTATCCCTTTATGCTATCCAGAAATTCTATATCATTTCCAATTAGTAATATGTCATCCACATATAATATCAGAAATGCTACAGAGCTCCCACTCACTTTCTTGTAAATACAGGCTTCTCCGAAAGTCTGTATAAAACCAAATGCTTTGATCACACTATCAAAGCGTTTATTCCAACTCCGAGAGGCTTGCACCAGTCCATAAATGGATCGCTGGAGCTTGCACACTTTGTTAGCTCCCTTTGGATCGACAAAACCTTCTGGTTGCATCATATACAACTCTTCTTCCAGAAATCCATTCAGGAATGCAATTTTGACATCCATTTGCCAAATTTCATAATCATAAAATGCGGCAATTGCTAACATGATCTGGACAGACTTAAGCATCGCTACGGGTGAGAAGGTCTCATCGTAGTCAACCCCTTGAACTTGTCGAAAACCTTTTGCGACAAGTCGAGCTTTGTAGACAGTAACATTACCGTCAGCGTCAGCCTTCTTCTTGAAGATCCATTTATTCTCAATTGCTTGCCGATCATCGGGCAAGTCAACCAAAGTCCATACTTTGTTCTCATACATGGATCCCATCTCAGATTTCATGGCTTCAAGCCACTTTGCGGAATCTGGGCTCACCATCGCTTCTTCATAGTTCGTAGGTTCATCATGATCTAGTAGCATGACTTCCAGAATGGGATTACCGTACCACTCTGGTGCGGATCTTACTCTGGTTGATCTACGAGGTTCAATAGTATCTTGTTCTGAAGTTTCATGATCATCATCATTAGCTTCCTCACTAACTGGTGTAGGTGTCACTGGAACAGTTTTCTGTGATGTACTACTTTCCAGTAAGGGAGCAGGTACAGTTACCTCGTCAAGTTCTACTTTCCTCCCACTCACTTCTTTCGAGAGAAACTCCTTCTGTAGAAAGTTTCCGAATTTAGCAACAAAAGTCTTGCCTTCGGATCTGTGATAGAAGGTGTATCCAATAGTTTGCTTTGGATATCCTATGAAGACACATTTCTCCGATTTGGGTTCGAGCTTATCAGGTTGAAGCTTTTTCACATAACCATCGCAGCCCCAAACTTTTAGAAACGACAACTTTGGTTTCTTGCCAAACCACAGTTCATAAGGCGTCATCTCAACGGATTTTGATGGTTCCCTATTTAACATGAATGCGGCCGTCTCTAGAGCGTATCCCCAAAACGATAGCGGTAAATAAGTAAGAGACATCATAGATCGCACCATGTCTAGTAAAGTACGATTACGACGTTCGGACACACCATTACGCTGTGGTGTTCCGGGTGGCGTGAGTTGCGAAGCTATTCCACAATTTTTCAAATGTACACCAAACTCGTAACTCAAATACTCACCTCCACGATCAGATCGTAGAAACTTTATTTTCTTGTTACGATGATTTTCAACTTCACTCTGAAATTCCTTGAACTTTTCAAATGTTTCAGACTTGTGTTTCATTAAGTAGATATATCCATATCTGCTTAAGTCATCTGTGAAGGTGAGAAAATAACGATATCCGCCACGAGCCTCAATATTCATCGGACCACATACATCTGTATGTATGATTTACAACAAATCTGTTGCTCTCTCCATAGTACCGGAGAACGGTGTTTTGGTCATCTTGCCCATGAGGCACGGTTCGCAAGTACCAAGTGATTCATAATCAAGTGGTTCCAAAAGTCCATCAAAATGGAGTTTCTTCATGCGCTTTACACCAATATGACCTAAACGGTAGTGCCACAAATAAGTTGCACTCACATTATCAACTCTGCATCTTTTGGCTTCAACATTATGAATATGTGTGTTACTACTATCGAGATTCAACAAGAATAGACCACTCTTCAAGGGTGCATGACCATAAAAGATATTACTCATATAAATGGAACAACCACTATTCTCTGATTTAAATGAATAACCGTCTCGCATCAAACAAGATCCAGATATAATGTTCATGCTTAACGCTGGCACCAAATAACAATTATTTAGGTCTAATACTAATCCCGAAGGTAGATGTAGAGGTAGCGTGCCGGCTGCGATCACATCGACTTTGGAACCGTTTCCCACGGGCATCGTCACCTCGTCCTTAACCAATTTTCGCTTGATCTGTAGTCCCTATTTCGAGTTGCAAATATTAGCAACAGAACCAGTATCAAATACCCAGGTGCTACTGCGAGCATTAGTAAGGTACACATCAATAAATTGTATATCACATATACCTTTGTTCACCTTGCCATCCTTCTTATCCGCCAAATACTTGGGGTAGTTCCGCTTCCAGTGACTAGTCTGCTTGCAATAGAAGCACTCAGTTTCAGGCTTAGGTCCAGGTTTGGATTTCTTCTCTTGAGTAGCAACTTGCTTGCCGTTCTTTTTGAAGTTCCCCTTCTTCTTCCCTTTGCCCTTTTTCTTGAAACTAGTGGTCTTGTTGACCATCAACACTTGATGCTCCTTCTTGATTTCTACCTCCGCAGCTTTCAGCATCGCGAAGAGCTCGGGAATAGTCTTGTTCATCCCTTGCATATTATAGTTCATCACGAAGCTCTTGTAGCTTGGTGGCAGTGATTGAAGAATTCTGTCAATGACGCAATCATCTGGAAGATTAACTCCCAATTGAATCAAGTGATTATTATACCCAGACATTTTGAGTATATGCTCACTGACAGAACTGTTCTCCTCCATCTTGTAGCTATAGAACTTATTGGAGACTTCATATCTCTCAATCCGGGCATTTGCTTGAAATATTAACTTCAACTCCTGGAACATCTCATATGCTCCATGATGTTCAAAACATCGTTGAAGTCCCGATTCTAAGCCGTAAAGCATGGCACACTGAACTATCGAGTAGTCATCAGCTTTGCTCTGCCAAACGTTCATAACATCCGGCGTTGCTCCTGCAGCAGGCCTGGCACCCAGCGGTGCTTCCAGGACGTAATTCTTCTGTGCAGCAATGAGGATAATCCTCAAGTTACGGACCCAGTCCGTGTAATTGCTACCATCATCTTTCAACTTTGCTTTCTCAAGGAACGCATTAAAATTCAACGGAACAACAGCACGAGCCATCTATCTACAATCAAACATAAACAAGCAAGATACTAATCAGGTACTAAGTTTCATGATAAATTTAAGTTCAGTTAATTAAATTAATTAAAGAACTCCCACTTAGATAGACATCCCTCTAATCCTCTAAGTGATTACGTGATCCAAATCAACTAAACCATAACCGATCATCACGTGAGATGGAGTAGTTTTCAATGGTGAACATCGTTATGTTGATCATATCTACTATATGATTCACGCTCGACCTTTCGGTCTCCGTGTTCCGAGGCCATATCTATATATGCTTGGCTCGTCAAGTATAACCTGTGTATCCCGCGTGTGCAACTGTTTTGCACCCGTTGTATTTGAACGTAGAACCTATCACACCTGATCATCACGTGGTGTCTCAGCACGAAGAACTTTCGCAATGGTGCATACTCAGGGAGAACACTTCTTGATAATTTAGTGAGAGATCATCTTATAATGCTATCGTCAATCAAAGCAAGATAAGATGCATAAAAGGATAAACATCACATGCAATCAATATAAGTGATATGATATGGCCATCATCATCTTGTGCTTGTGATCTCCATGTCCGAAGCACCGTCGTGATTACCATCGTCACCGTCTGGCTTCTCGTCGAATATAAGTGATATGATACGCTCTTACCAAAGAAGAGAAGGAAATCTTCTTTGAATGCCTGCTCAGTATTAAGGTACCGTCTGGCTTCTCGTCGAATATAAAGGGAGTAATAAACATGGCAGAGAAAAAGTTCCAGAACCTAAAGTCTCATGTCTGCCACGTGATTATGACACAACTGGTTCCTATTGCATTGAGGGGGCTTCTACCGGAAAATGTTCGGTCAGCCATTGTGAAGCTATGTGCATTCCTCAATGCAATCTCTTAGAAGGTAATCGATCCAGAAATCATACCAAGGTTAGAGAATGATTTGGTGCAATGTCTTGTCAGTTTCGAGTAGGTGTTCCCACCATCCTTCTTCAACATCATGACGCACGTCCTAGTTCACCTATGCGAAGAGATTAGCGTTTTGGGTCCTGTATTTCTACACAATATGTTCCCCTTTGAGAGGTTCATGGGAGTCTTAAAGAAATATGTTCATAACCGTGCTAGGCCAGAAGGAAGCATCTCCAAGGGCCATGAAAATGAGGAGGTCATTGAGTTTTTTATTGACTTTATTTCTGACCTTAAGCCGATTGGTGTTCCTGAATCGCGGCATAAGGGCAGACTGGATGGAAAAGGCACGCTAGGAGGGGAACAAATAATATGTATGGACGGACATTCTCTCATTGAAGCACACTACACAGTTCTACAGAATTCCGCCTTGGTGGCTCCGTATATGGATGAACACAAGAATTTGCTACGCTCCAAACACCTGGAGCGGTCTAATGACTGGATTACACGTGAACAAACCAGCAGTTTCGCCAGCTGGTTGCAGACACGTACCATGCATGACGCCTCTATTGAAGATAACATGTACTTGTTGTCCCAGTACCATCTTCGAATATAATGACTTTCAAAGGGTACGAGATAAATGGTAATTGTCACACCCTAGCTAGTCATGCATTAGAGTGTTGCATCATGTTTACTCTTTCATCAGAAACTTGAAATGGGGATCTGTGAAACCCTCAGAATCATTTTTGAAAATGATCCAAATAAAAATTTCTCCAAAAGGGTCCAAGAAAATGCTCATGTTGCTCCCCGAAAATATTGGACAGAGATAAAAATCAAACCAATATTTTTAAGAGCTCATAGGTATTTATTTTGGGCATTTGGAATTAATGCATAAATATTTGCATTGGAAATATATTAATTATATATATTAATATATGTCCAAATATTATGCCAATTATAAAGCAGCTCTGGAATAATATATCTAGCTCCTGCAAAAATTGGCATAAGGTAAATAAATGATTTAATATATTATTTAAATCAAAACAAATGCCAGAAATTAGAAAACAGAAAATTAAATAACAGGAGGGGCTTACCTGGGCTCCTCCACTGTGCGGCCCAGCCAGCTGGCTGGCCCAGCCAGCAGGCGGCCCAGCCCGCCTCCCTCCTCTGTCGTCTTCGTCCTCGACAGAGGGAGGGGAGTGTGGCCGGCACGCGCGCGCGCCACCGCGCCACGCCACCTGCTCGGCTGCCTGCCTGCCCTCCCCTCCTCGCTCGATGCCCCGGACGACGCCACGCCTCCCCCCTGCTCTCTCTCACTCTCCCTCAGTTCCTCCCTCCTCTCCCTCGCTCTCTCTCTCACACGGCCGAACACCACCCTCGCCGCCGTTCGCCACAGCAGCCGTCTCCGGCCACCCCTCGCTCCCCCGACTAGCTCAGGAGCTCCGCCTCGACCCCCTCTTCCTCCCCACCGCTCCACGGGTCTCCGGAAGACCTGCACCGCCGCCTACGTCGCCGTTCCCCTCCTCGGCCACCGGAGGTCATCACCGTCGATTTGCTGCACTCCGGCCGTCCCCGAGCCCGCTAACCATCCCTGCAGCTCCGCGGTGAGCCATCGATTCGATTCCCCCTTGCCCCGTCGTCCCTAGCCTTCTGTAGCTGCCGCCCCCTTGAGCTCCGAAGCTCGACACCGCCGGCGATGTCGCCGTCGTGGCCACGGTCACCGTAGCGCCCAACCGAGCACACTATCGTGCTCCACACCTCACTAGGAGCACGCAGCACGCACCAACGCCTCCCCAAACACCCTGCAACGCCGATTCCGACCGCACCCGAACTCCGGCCGCCGCTCACGAGCTCGCCGTCGACGGTACAGACCACCCCAGGCACGGCCACCACCACCGTTCGACGCGCGGGAGCAAGGGCTCTCCAACGAGCCCAAGCACGGCCTCGCCCGTGCCCTGTAGCGCGATCCCGCATCGCGCCGCCGTCTCGGGCCTCGCCGGCGTCATGTCGCCGGTGGGTTTGACCCATTTTGACCACGGCAGGACCCCCCCTGAGTCCCTGACAGGTGGGCCCAGCCCTGTAGCTAATTAGGATTAGCGCTAACCACTGTTAGTTAACCCCCTGACACTGACCAGTGGGCCCCAGCGCCACTAATTAGTAATTAGGATTAATTTAACCCTGTTTAACCCCCCTGTCACTGACGTGTGGGCCCCACACGTCAGGTTTGACCTCAGCCAGCCGCAGTTGACCACTGACGTCATGCTGACATCATGCTGGCGCAATAATTATATTTCTGGATTTAAATTAAATCAGGAAATTCCAGAATATTATTTAAACTTCAAAAATTCATAACTTTTATTCTGTAACTCCAAATTGGACAAATTATATATGAAAAATGATCAGAAAAATCCAATCTATCCATCTGTACTATTTTCATGCATGATCAAACAAGTTAAATTGATGTTTTAAGCAGAACAAGGAAAAGCACTTTAAAAGGCCATGTTTGAGTTTGAAATTTGAATCTTTGATTCAAATTTGTTCAAACCCTTCTGGTTTTAGTTGCATTAGCGAAACACACTCATATTGCCATGTTTCATGCATGCATCATTTTGTTGCACATTGTTTGGTGATGGTTGTGTATCGGTGTCCTTTGCGACAGGTTCTGCCTCCGAGGAGTACCGTGATTACCCTAACGAAGAACCGTATCAGTGCATCGAACCATCAGGCAAGCAACCAACCATTTGATCATATTGATACAATCCCATGTTCTCGCTCCTGCTCTCTTTTACTGCATTAAGACAACACGTTTCAAACTGCTGTGTGCTACGGTAGTTGAACCCATTTCCTCTGCATGACCTGTCATTGCCACAGTAACTAGATGAAACCCACTAGCATGTGTAGGAGTTGATTGAGCCATATGTATGTGTTGTTCCTACCTTGCTATGCCTGCTATGCTTAGAGTTGTGTCAGGTCTGGTTCATCTGGGTGATGGGCTAGAGTGAAATGATTATGTCGGTAATGAGAGTGGTGTGGTGAACACGATTTGGTAAAGGTATCGATGAGAGGCCATGTAGGAGTACATGGTGGGTTGTTTCATTGAAGCCGACCTTAAGCACTGAGATCTGTATGTGTGATTTAAGATACAGCTACTACCATGCATTGGGCCCTGAAATATGACCCCGCTCGACTTCTTATTCACCCTAGCTCTCTGTCCAGGAGTTGCAAGTAGTTTCTGGTGTTTGTAGCCTACTGGAGGCCGTGGACAGCGCTGACCGTAGGGGTGGGCTGTGATGCGGTAGGTACGTGGCACGGTGTACCGAATACCCGTTAGGTATCTCGGGAACCCTGTTCACATCGTTCGGGGCCGTATGGGAAACCTCGGCCGGACTCCCTGCGGATGGAACCTGAATAGGCGATAAACCTGGACTAGAGGCTTAAGTGTTTAGGTAGGTCGTGGTCTACACCCACGTCGGCTTTCGCTTGAAGTCTGCCGAGCACATATCGTGTGCAGACGCTAAGTGGTGGAAACATGTATGAAGAAGTACACCCCTGCAGGGTTATCATGATCTATTCGAATAGCCGCGTCCGCGGTAAAGGACTACTTGGTTGCCTATACAGTTCATAGACAAGTAAATGGAAACTGCTAAAAGCCTCAAGATAAGTGTGAGTGCCGAGGATGGCTCTTCCGTAGGAAGACGGAGGCGGATCCTCGGTAGTGTATTGAAGTGGTGAGTAGTGGACTCGTGTGCGCAAAACCATTTCAAGTTGGAGTATCGTAGGATAGTCTAGCCAAGAGTCAAAGCTGGCTTGCTGCAATAACTCCACCAACCCTTCTTGATAATATGCATATATGTAGGATCTGATGTAAGTCTTGCTGAGTACCTTTGTACTCATGTTGCTATAATCTACATTTTACAGAAGACGCTGCAACCCCTTCTGATGGGTTCTATGTAGACGTTGACATCAACGAGTAGGCTAAAGACCCAGGTGGTGACCCTGAGCTTGTGAAGGACCACGTAGTATAGCTAGGCTTTCCAAGCCTCTTTTATTTTACTAGTTGTCTGTACTCAGACAAGTTACTTCCGCTGCTGGTTTGTATGACTGTATGACTTGTATGTTGGGTCGTGAGACCCGTACCTTTGTGTATGTTATGTATGGCTCCCTGAGCCTTAAATAAAGTACTTGTGTCGTAGAGTCATGTTGTGATGCTTCGTTGTATTTGCACATATCGAGCATATTGTGTGTATGATTGAAATGCTTGGTATGTGTGGGATCTGACTATCTAGTTGTTTATCTTTAGTAGCCTCTCTTACCGGGAAATGTCTCCTAGTGTTACCGCTGAGCCATGGTAGCTTGCTACTGCTCTGGAACACTTAGGCTGGCCGGCATGTGTCCTTCTTCGTTCCGGTGTCTGTCCCTTCGGGGAAATGTCACGCTTTGAGTACCGGAGTCCTGTTAGCCCGCTACAGCCCGGTTTACCGGAGTCCTGCTAGCCCAGTGCTACAGCCCGGACCCACTTGCTGATGACCGACACGTTCGAAGCTGGGTCATGGATGCCTGTCCCTGTAAGTCTGTGCCACTTTGGGTTTACGACTAGTCATGTCAGCCCGGGCTCCTTATCATATGGATGCTAGCGACACTATCATATACGTGAGCCAAAAGGCGCAAACGGTCCCGGGCAAAGGTAAGGCGACACCCGTGGGGATACCGTGCGTGAGGCCGCAAAGTGATATGAGGTGTTACCGGCTAGATCGATGTGACATCGAGTTGGGGTCCTGACAGCGTTGGCATCAGAGCCGGACTGCCTGTAGGTTCTTCAAGCCAAACTGGTCGATGTTGAGTCTAGAAATTCTTTAGTTATATGTAGGGGAATTGTTTGTGGGTTGGAACGTAAGGCTCTTTTTACTCCTCTATCTTATGACATTCTGATCTGAGTCAGTCCATTCTTCCACCGGGGGTTAAGGAATTAGGATCTATTCTCTCTATCAGGATCACGTGTTACCAATCAGTAGTACCTTATAAGTTTGATGGATACAAGCCTAGTTCAGTTCTACTACCACATTATGTTGTTAGAATGGATTCAGAACTTTGATATGATGATGTTGAGTGTGTATGTAATCCTTTGTCAAATGTCTCAAAATCCTTCTTGAGCATTTACAGCTGTTATGCTGCCGAAATTTTGCTAGAAATTCTAATGCCCTTGCATTATGATTGTGCTTTCAGATGGCCACTCGCGACCTCAATCAAGTGGTTCGCCTGACTCGATGCCTAGATGTACCCGGCCATACTGCCAAGTTGGTCAGGGTAATGACTGAGGCTGGATACCGCTGGTATCCTGAGTACACGGTCGAAGAGCAATTCCGAGACTTTAATCAAAGCCAGTATCTCTGCACTGTCAGGATATTTCCATCTTATCCTGGATCCACCGAGCCTCTTCACTGCTCCTATGGACTCGGGGTTACTATTGAGATGGCTGTGCAGGACGCCGCCTACTCTATGATGACCATTATGCGAGTCAGATCTGGTCTATTTCGGGACTCTGATTTCCGGTACATGCCAGGATCACTTCCGGGAGCACAAGGGTATCTCCAGGCTATCTATGCTGACCCCACTCAGGAGGATTCACGGACTCGCACCACTGCTGAGATGCTCGAGGATAAGGACCGTGAAAATCGGGCCTTGAGGTTAGAGCTCTTCAATACCCGTGCTGACCACTGGGCCACTTTGACTCGGTTTGCACCGGCGGTGCAAGCTGGATATTCGGATATGCGCGATCTCTATCCTGTGAGATCTGCTCTGCCGGACGTGATGGTTTGGCGTGATGTAGGAGGCATCACCCCACCTCGCGGTCCCCGCAGGCCACCGTCTGTTGGTCCAAGACCTCATCCTAGCCCCTATGGTCCACAAGCTCCGCGAGACCGTCTGTTTCCGGATGATCATGTTGAGCTTCCAGGCTATGGAGGTGACTTCTACGAGGACTACTACGGATCGGTCTGAGTTAGTGGTAGTATCACTAGTTCGCACTAGCTGTGTCGTCTATCGTCCCGCGTGACTCGTGGGATATGACCTAGTTTGTACTCTTTCCGGAGGTGTAGAAAAATAATGTATAGGAGCTTGGGATGCCTCCGATGAGATGTAATCCTTTTCTCACCGTAATAGTACTTTGTTTGGTCTTGTACTAAACCCTGTATGGTGTGTATGACGATGGAATAAAGGAAGCAGTTTCTGTATCTACCATGTCATACGGATGATCATCTTGCATTTCGAGTTATTCCTTACATTCTGTATCCTATGTCGGAATTTTATCATTCTGACTAAATCATTGTCTTGTTTACCTAGGATGGTCAACACGCGCGCTAACCCTGCTTCTCAAGAGCAGGCCGAAGGCAGTGAAGGCAGGAATGAAAATCTGCCTCATCCTCCTTCCCTAGCCGAGGTTATGATGGAAGCTGAGAGAAACAAGCGGGAGACCAACCGTTTGTTGGAGCGTATTGAACAGAACACAGCACACCATCAGAGGACTAACGTGGTGTCACTCAGTGATTTTATCAAATTACATCCACCCACGTTCCACCACTCCGTCGAGCCTCTCGACGCTGATGACTGGCTTCGCAGTATCTCTCACAAACTGCGTTCCGCGCTGGTAGCGGAGGCTGACAAGGTCACCTTTGCTGCATATCATCTTGAAGGCCCCGCCAGTCTATGGTGGGAAAATTATGGAGCTATGCGCCCAGCGGGCCATGTCACTACTTGGGCTGAATTCAGCGAGGCTTTCCGTGAACATCACATTCCGGAGGGTCTCATGGACCGTAAACGTGAAGAATTTTGCAGTTTCACCCAAGGCCGACTTTCTGTGGATGTTTACAGCAGGGAGTTTGGTAATCTCGCACGATATGCAACCGAGGAAGTTTCTACCGACGCCAAGAAGCAAGCAAGGTTCCGTAAGGGCCTTAGTCCTGAGCTTCGCCGCGACCTCCGTCTGCATGAGTGCACATCTTTTCAGAAACTTGTCAACAAAGCCATCAGTGCTGAAACTGGTCAGACTGACTATGACGCAACACGCAAGCATGGCCGTGACATGGGTTCCTCATCCGGTGCTGGTCCTCAGAAGCGCCGCGTGTGGGTACCCAACACCGCCCTGCCACCCAGGTTCACACCGAGGCCATCTTTCCAGGCGCCTCGCCCTGTTCAACAGTCTGCACCGGCCAAGCCCTATGGGGGTCCAACTAACAATGCTCCTCCACGTACCAGTTCCGTGACCTGTTTCAAGTGTGGGGAATCTGGTCACTATATGCGTGAGTGTCCCCAGACCAACCCCAACCAGTCTGCTAAAGCTGTTGGCCGTGGCAAGCCGACAGGAAAAATATTCCACGCCAAGCCGGTCACCGCTTCACGTGGCCATGTCAACTGTATCTCTGCCGAAGAAGCTCAAGAGGATCCCAACGTCGTTCTCGGTACGCTTCTTGTTAATTGCCACCCGGCATCTGTTCTTTTCGATACAGGAGCCTCTCATTCTTTTATATCTGAAAACTATGCTCGCTTGCATAACGTCGCATTCGGTGATATGCCAACCTCTATGGTAATTCAAACTCCGGGATCCAAGTGGCAAACTTCTAGAGTAAGCCATGGAAATGAAATCCAAGTCGACAGACTTGTTTTCCTCGCGTCTTTGATAGCCCTTAAATCTTCAGATATTAATATCATTCTGGGTATGGACTGGATGTCAGCTCATCAAGCCAAAATTGATTGCTTCTCTAGGACTGTTCAACTCACCCATCCTTCGGGGAAGATAGTCAATGTCTTGACCCGAATAGCCAAGCGACAATTATATTCTCTTAACGCCAGCCCTTTGCCAGACCTTGAGGACGTGCCGGTAGTCCGTGACTTCCCGGATGTCTTTCCAGAGGAATTGCCAGGTGTTCCACCTGACAGGGATGTTGAGTTCGTAATAGACCTCGTTCCAGGAACCGTTCCGATTGCTAGAAGACCTTATAAGATGGCACCCCTAGAACTAGCCGAGCTTAAGAAACAACTCGATGAGTCCTTGAAAAAGGGTTTCATCCGACCTAGTTCATCTCCGTGGGCTTGCCCCGTTCTCTTCGTCAAGAAGAAGGATGGTACGGACCGGATGGTTGTAGATTACCGACCTGTCAATTTGGTCACAATCAAGAACAAATATCCGCTTCCCAGGATCAACGACCTGTATGATCAGCTCGCTGGATCCTCAGTCTTCTCCAAGATGGATTTGAGGTTGGGCTACCATCAAATCAAGATCAGAAACGGGGACATTCCTAAAACGGCCTTTGTTACTCGTTATGGCCAATACGAGTACACCGTCATGTCCTTCGGTTTAACCAACGCTCCAGCCACCTTCTCTCGGTTAATGAACTCAATCTTCATGGAGTATTTGGATAAATTCGTCGTGGTTTACCTCGATGATATACTCATCTACTCCAAGAACGAGGAAGAACATGCCGAACATCTAAGGCTAGTGTTGAAGAAACTTCGAGAGCATCGCCTTTATGCCAAATTTTCTAAATGTGAATTCTGGTTGTCAGAAGTGACCTATCTGGGTCATGTAATATCTGGTAAAGGTATTGCTGTTAACCCTGAGCGAGTTCAAGCCGTCCTTAATTGGACTCCACCTGAATCGGTCAAGCAAGTTCGGAGTTTTCTAGGCTTAGCGAGCTATTGTCGTCGCTTTGTCGAGAACTTCTCCAAGGTTGCTAAACCTCTAACCGAACTCCTCAAGAAAGATAAGAAGTTCGAGTGGACTCCACAATGTGAGCACAGCTTTCAGGAACTGAAAAGACGCCTGACCTCTGCTCCCGTACTGGTACCGCCAGACTTCTCCAAGGACTTTGTTATCTACTGCGACGCCTCGCGACAAGGACTAGGTTGCATTCTCATGCAAGATCGACACGTAATTGCCTACGCTTCACGGCAATTGCACCCACATGAGGAGAATTATCCTACTCATGATCTAGAGCTTGCAGCTGTAGTCTATGCACTTAAAACCTGGCGACATTACCTCCTCGGTAATCGTTGCGAAATATTCACTGATCACCAAAGTTTGAAGTACATCTTCACCCAACCGGATTTGAATCTCAGGCAAAGACGTTGGGTCGAGTTGATCACAGATTTCGACTTAGGAATAACTTACACCCCAGGAAAAGCCAACGTCATGGCTGATGCGCTAAGTCGTAAATCTTATTGTAACAACCTGATGTTACAACAAAGTCAACCGCTTCTCCATGAGGAATTTCGGAAGCTTAACCTTCACATTGTTCCTCAAGGTTTTCTTTCCACCTTGGTAGCAAAACCTACTCTTACGGATCAAATCATTGCTGCCCAAAAGCGAGATAAGGGAATATCTAAAATCAAAGAGAACATTGCTAGCGGAGGTGCTAGTTGTTTCTCCACAAATGATCATGGTGTTGTGTACTTTGAGAACCGTCTAGTGGTTCCCAAGAACCAGCATCTACGGCAGTTGATCCTTAAGGAGGCTCATGAATCTCCTCTCACCATTCATCCCGGTAGTACTAAGATGTATCAGGACCTACGCCAGAGGTTCTGGTGGACTAGGATGAAGAGAGAGATTGCTCAGTATATTGCAAATTGCGACGTCTGTCGTCGTGTAAAAGCAGAGCATCAACGGCCTGCTGGCACCCTTCAACCCTTAGCTATTCCTGAATGGAAATGGGATAAAATTGGTATGGATTTCATTACCGGTTTTCCCAGGACCAAGAGAGGGAATAATGCTATTTTCGTCGTGGTCGATCGTCTTTCCAAAGTAGCCCATTTCTTACCTGTTCGTGAGAGTATAACCGCTAGTCAGCTGGCAGACTTATACATCTCCCGAATAGTGTCTCTCCATGGTGTTCCTTTGGAAATTAACTCGGATCGAGGAAGTCTTTTCACCTCTCGATTTTGGGAAAGTTTCCAGAATGCTATGGGAACCCGTCTCTCCTTTAGCACCGCTTTCCACCCTCAGTCAAGTGGTCAAGTGGAACGCGTCAACCAAATTCTAGAAGACATGCTTCGAGCCTCTGTTATCTCATTCGGAATGGACTGGGAGAAGTGCCTTCCATTTGCCGAATTCGCTTACAACAACAGCTATCAATCTAGCTTGGGTAAATCCCCTTTTGAAGTTCTCTATGGACGACGGTGTCGAACACCCCTTAACTGGTCAGAGACCGGGGAAAGACAATTCTTTGGCCCGGATATGATTCAGGAAGCAGAAGAACAAGTTCGCATCGTTCGTGAAAAGTTGAAAACAGCCCAATCTCGTCAAAAGAGTCAATATGACCGAAAACATAAGGCTATGACTTTCGAGATTGACGAGAAGGCTTATCTTCGGGTCACCCCTCTGAAGGGAACCCATCGTTTCGGTATCAAAGGCAAATTGGCTCCTCGTTACATTGGACCTTTTCGCATTCTCGCCAAACGAGGAGAAGTTGCCTACCAGTTGGAACTACCTCCGCACCTCTCCAGAGTCCACGATGTCTTCCACGTTTCTCAACTCAGGCGTTGCTTCTCGGATCCTATCCGTGAAGTGGACCACGAAACGCTTGATCTCCAAGATAATCTTACATATCGAGAGTACCCCATTCGTATCCTCGATCAGGCCGAACGTACCACCCGACGTCATAATATCAAGTTTCTCAAAGTTCAATGGTCGCACCATTCTGAGGATGAAGCAACTTGGGAAAGGGAGGATCATCTTCGACTTGAGTATCCCGCCTTCTTCCCGGAGAAACCCAACTCTCGGGACGAGATTCTTTTGAGTGGGGGTGAGTTGTCACACCCTAGCTAGTCATGCATTAGAGTGTTGCATCATGTTTACTCTTTCATCAGAAACTTGAAATGGGGATCTGTGAAACCCTCAGAATCATTTTTGAAAATGATCCAAATAAAAATTTCTCCAAAAGGGTCCAAGAAAATGCTCATGTTGCTCCCTGAAAATATTGGACAGAGATAAAAATCAAACCAATATTTTTAAGAGCTCATAGGTATTTATTTTGGGCATTTGGAATTAATGCATAAATATTTGCATTGGAAATATATTAATTATATATATTAATATATGTCCAAATATTATGCCAATTATAAAGCAGCTCTGGAATAATATATCTAGCTCCTGCAAAAATTGGCATAAGGTAAATAAATGATTTAATATATTATTTAAATCAAAACAAATGTCAGAAATTAGAAAACAGAAAATTAAATAACAGGAGGGGCTTACCTGGGCTCCTCCACTGTGCGGCCCAGCCAGCTGGCTGGCCCAGCCAGCAGGCGGCCCAGCCCGCCTCCCTCCTCTGTCGTCTTCGTCCTCGACAGAGGGAGGGGAGTGTGGCCGGCGCGCGCGCGCGCCACCGCGCCACGCCACCTGCTCGGCTGCCTGCCTGCCCTCCCCTCCTCGCTCGATGCCCCGGACGACGCCACGCCTCCCCCCTGCTCTCTCTCACTCTCCCTCAGTTCCTCCCTCCTCTCCCTCGCTCTCTCTCTCACACGGCCGAACACCACCCTCGCCGCCGTTCGCCACAGCAGCCGTCTCCGGCCACCCCTCGCTCCCCCGACTAGCTCAGGAGCTCCGCCTCGACCCCCTCTTCCTCCCCACCGCTCCACGGGTCTCCGGAAGCCCTGCACCGCCGCCTACGTCGCCGTTCCCCTCCTCGGCCACCGGAGGTCATCGCCGTCGATTCGCTGCACTCCGGCCGTCCCCGAGCCCGCTAACCATCCCTGCAGCTCCGCGGTGAGCCACCGATTCGATTCCCCCTTGCCCTGTCGTCCCTAGCCTTCTGTAGCTGCCGCCCCCTTGAGCTCCGAAGCTCGACGCCGCCGGCGATGTCGCCGTCGTGGCCACGGTCACCGTAGCACCCAACCGAGCACACTATCGTGCTCCACACCTCACTAGGAGCACGCAGCACGCACCAACGCCTCCCCAAACACCCTGCAACGCCGATTCCGACCGCACCCGAACTCCGGCCGCCGCTCACGAGCTCGCCGTCGACGGTACAGACCACCCCAGGCACGGCCACCACCACCGTTCGACGCGCGGGAGCAAGGGCTCTCCAACGAGCCCAAGCACGGCCTCGCCCGTGCCCTGTAGCGCGATCCCGCATCGCGCCGCCGTCTCGGGCCTCGCCGGCGTCATGTCGCCGGTGGGTTTGACCCACTTTGACCACGGCAGGACCCCCCTGAGTCCCTGACAGGTGGGCCCAGCCCTGTAGCTAATTAGGATTAGCGCTAACCACTGTTAGTTAACCCCCTGACACTGACCAGTGGGCCCCAGCGCCACTAATCCCTAATTAGGATTAATTTAACCCTGTTAAACCCCCCTGTCACTGACGTGTGGCCCCCACACGTCAGGTTTGACCTCAGCCAGCCGCAGTTGACCACTGACGTCATGCTGACGTCATGCTGGCGCAATAATTATATTTCTGGATTTAAATTAAATCAGGAAATTCCAGAATATTATTTAAACTTCAAAAATTCATAACTTTTATTCTGTAACTCCAAATTGGACAAATTATATATGAAAAATGATCAGAAAAATCCAATCTATCCATCTGTACTATTTTCATGCATGATCAAACAAGTTAAATTGATGTTTTAAGCAGAACAAGGAAAAGCACTTTAAAAGGCCATGTTTGAGTTTGAAATTTGAATCTTTGATTCAAATTTGTTCAAACCCTTCTGGTTTTAGTTGCATTAGCCCAACACACTCATATTGCCATGTTTCATGCATGCATCATATTGTTGCACATTGTTTGGTGATGGTTGTGTATCGATGTCCTTTGCGACAGGTTCTGCCTCCGAGGAGTACCGTGATTACCCTAACGAAGAACCGTATCAGTGCATCGAACCATCAGGCAAGCAACCAACCATTTGATCATATCGATACAATCCCATGTTCTCGCTCCTGCTCTCTTTTACTGCATTAAGACAACGCGTTTCAAACTGCTGTGTGCTACGGTAGTTGAACCCATTTCCTCTGCATGACCTGTCATTGCCACAGTAACTAGATGAAACCCACTAGCATGTGTAGGAGTTGATTGAGCCATATGTATGTGTTGTTCCTACCTTGCTATGCCTGCTATGCTTAGAGTCGTGTCAGGTCTGGTTCATCTGGGTGATGGCTAGAGTGAAATGATTATGTCGGTAATGAGAGTGGTGTGGTGAACACGATTTGGTAAAGGTATCGATGAGAGGCCATGTAGGAGTACATGGTGGGTTGTTTCATTGAAGCCGACCTTAAGCACTGAGATCTGTATGTGTGATTTAAGATACAGCTACTACCATGCATTGGGCCCTGAAATATGACCCCGCTCGACTTCTTATTCACCCTAGCTCTCTGTCCAGGAGTTGCAAGTAGTTTCTGGTGTTTGTAGCCTACTGGAGGCCGTGGACAGCGCTGACCGTAGGGGTGGGCTGTGATGCGGTAGGTACGTGGCACGGTGTACCGAATACCCGTTAGGTATCTCGGGAACCCTGTTCACATCGTTCGGGGCCGTATGGGAAACCTCGGCCGGACTCCCTGCGGATGGAACCTGAATAGGCGATAAACCTGGACTAGAGGCTTAAGTGTTTAGGTAGGTCGTGGTCTACACCCACGTCGGCTTTCGCTTGAAGTCTGCCGAGCACATATCGTGTGCAGACGCTAAGTGGTGGAAACATGTATGAAGAAGTACACCCCTGCAGGGTTATCATGATCTATTCGAATAGCCGCGTCCGCGGTAAAGGACTACTTGGTTGCCTATACAGTTCATAGACAAGTAAATGGAAACTGCTAAAAGCCTCAAGATAAGTGTGAGTGCCGAGGATGGCTCTTCCGTAGGAAGACGGAGGCGGATCCTCGGTAGTGTATTGAAGTGGTGAGTAGTGGACTCGTGTGCGCAAAACCATTTCAAGTTGGAGTATCGTAGGATAGTCTAGCCAAGAGTCAAAGCTGGCTTGCTGCAATAACTCCACCAACCCTTCTTGATAATATGCATGTATGTAGGATCTGATGTAAGTCTTGCTGAGTACCTTTGTACTCATGTTGCTATAATCTACATTTTACAGAAGACGCTGCAACCCCTTCTGATGGGTTCTATGTAGACGTTGACATCAACGAGTAGGCTAAAGACCCAGGTGGTGACCCTGAGCTTGTGAAGGACCACGTAGTATAGCTAGGCTTTCCAAGCCTCTTTTATTTTACTAGTTGTCTGTACTCAGACAAGTTACTTCCGCTGCTGGTTTGTATGACTGTATGACTTGTATGTTGGGTCGTGAGACCCGTACCTTTGTGTATGTTATGTATGGCTCCCTGAGCCTTAAATAAAGTACTTGTGTCGTAGAGTCATGTTGTGATGCTTCGTTGTATTTGCACATATCGAGCATATTGTGTGTATGATTGAAATGCTTGGTATGTGTGGGATCTGACTATCTAGTTGTTTATCTTTAGTAGCCTCTCTTACCGGGAAATGTCTCCTAGTGTTACCGCTGAGCCATGGTAGCTTGCTACTGCTCTGGAACACTTAGGCTGGCCGGCATGTGTCCTTCTTCGTTCCTGTGTCTGTCCCTTCGGGGAAATGTCACGCTTTGAGTACCGGAGTCCTGTTAGCCCGCTACAGCCCGGTTTACCGGAGTCCTGCTAGCCCAGTGCTACAGCCCGGACCCACTTGCTGATGACCGACACGTTCGAAGCTGGGTCATGGATGCCTGTCCCTGTAAGTCTGTGCCACTTTGGGTTTATGACTAGTCATGTCAGCCCGGGCTCCTTATCATATGGATGCTAGCGACACTATCATATACGTGAGCCAAAAGGCGCAAACGGTCCCGGACAAAGGTAAGGCGACACCCGTGGGGATACCGTGCGTGAGGCCGCAAAGTGATATGAGGTGTTACCGGCTAGATCGATGTGACATCGAGTTGGGGTCCTGACAGTAATACATTTTACACGATCGCCCAAGATAAGAAGAACACCAACCAAAACAGTGGTGTCCGCTTTGATGCAGAAACCAAGACGGGAAAGGAAACATATTATGTTTATATACAGGACATATGGGAACTTGACTATCAACGTGGTTTGAAGGTCCCTTTGTTTCGGTGCAAATGGGTCAATATGACACGAGGCAGGGTAACGGAAGACCCGCAGTACGGAATGACAACAGTGGATCTCAACAATCTTGCATATGTAGATGAACCATTCGTCCTAGCCAATGATGTGGCACAGGTTTTCTATGTGAAGGACATGTCTACCAAGCCGAGAAAAAGAAAAGATAAGGAAGCGAGTGCATCGTACGATGAGCCAAAGCGGCACATAGTTCTTTCTGCGAAGAGAAACATCGTGGGAGTGGATGACAAGACAGACATGTCAGGAGATTATGAAAAGTTTGATGAAATTGCTCCATTCACAGTGAATATTGACCCGAGCATCCCGTTAAATGATGAAGGTTTTCCATGGTTACGGCACAAAGGGACACACACGAAGAAAAAGTTTCACACCCAAAGATTTGGGATGTGATCGGCTTCACTATAATCACTTTCTTCTGTGTTTCACACCTAGGAGGGAATCTCTATAATAGTTAGGGTAGTTATGTGTTTTGGCATTTGAAACGCGAAGAAATTTTATGTGCAAACAAATTCTTTCATGCCTTTACTGATTTTTTCAGCTAAAAAGGCATTTCATTTTTTAAATAACCTAAGCATTACCAAATTGAATATAATGATAAAACACACTAATATTAAACATAATAAAAAAGAATCAACGAAAAATGTATTTTTGAAGTTAAGTTATTCACAAACTAGTGATTCACACAAATTTCAAATAATTCAAAATTTAAACTATTCAAATTTAAAAACTACCGGCACTAACTGAAAGTTTCTAAAAACTATCAAAAATATTCACAAAGAAACTCTAAATATAGAAAAAAACAACTAAAAATAAATAAAACAAAATAAATAAAGCAGAAAAGAAAAAACTAAATGAAAAAAAGGTCACCTACCGGGCCAAAGCGGCCTGCATACGACTAGAAACCCAACCTGTTGTTGGGCCAGGATGCAGGCCCGCAAGCCCAATAGGCCCATAGGGCAGAGTAGCAGAGATATGCCCAGAAGGCCTGCTTTAGAGAGGAGCTCGAGACAGCAGCGGCGGCGGGGCTTATAAGCAGGTGCGAGTGCCCTTCGGCTAGCGAGGTGGGACTAAACT
Organism: Triticum aestivum; assembly: GCF_018294505.1. NCBI lineage: Eukaryota > Viridiplantae > Streptophyta > Magnoliopsida > Poales > Poaceae > Triticum > Triticum aestivum. The sequence continues at coordinate 44,243,069 of NC_057794.1, read as the reverse complement.
TCTGCGCCCCTCGCCTGGCAGCGCACCCCCTTTAGTACCGGGTTGTGGCATCAATCGGTACTAAAGGGTGTTGGAAATATGCCCTAGAGGCAATAATAAAAGAATTATTATTATATTTCCTTGTTCATGATAATTGTCTTTATTCATGCTATAATTGTATTATCCAGAAATCGTAATACATGTGTGAATAATAGACACCAACATGTCCCTAGTAAGCCTCTAGTTGACTAGCTCGTTGATCAACAGATAGTCATGGTTTCCTGACTATGGACATTGGATGTCATTGATAACGAGATCACATCATTAGGAGAATGATGTGATGGACAAGACCCAATCCTAAACATAGCACAAGATCGTATAGTTCGTTTGCTAGAGTTTTCCAATGTCAAGTATCCTTTCCTTAGACCATGAGATCGTGTAACTCCCGGATACCGTAGGAGTGCTTTGGGTATACCAAACGTCACAACGTAACTGGTGACTATAAAGGTATACTATGGGTATCTCCGAAAGTGTCTGTTGGGTTGACACGGATCAAGACTGGGATTTGTCACTCCGTATGACGGAGAGGTATCACTGGGTCCACTCGGTAATGCATCATCATAATGAGCTCAAATTGACCAAGTGTCTGGTCACGGGATCATGCATTACAGTACAAGTAAAGTGACTTGCCGGTAACGAGATTGAACGAGGTATTGGGATACCAACGATCGAATCTCGGGCAAGTAACATACCGATTGACAAAGGGAATTGTATACGGGGTTGCTTGAATCCTCGACATCATGGTTCATCCGATGAGATCATCGAGGAGCATGTGGGAGCCAACATGGGTATCCAGATCCCGCTGTTGGTTATTGATCGGAGAGCGATCTCGGTCATGTCTACATGTCTCCCGAACCCGCAGGGTCTACACACTTAAGTTTCGGTGACGCTAGGGTTGTAGGGATATGTATATGCAGTAACCTGAATGTTGTTCGGAGTCCCGGATGAGATCCCGGACATCACGAGGAGTTCCGGAATGGTCCGGAGGTAAAGATTTATATATGGGAAGTCCTGTTTCGGCCATCGGGACAAGTTTCGGGGTCATCGGTATTGTACCGGGACCACCGGAAGGGTCCCGGGGGTCCACCGGGTGGGGCCACCTGTCCCGGGGGGGCACATGGGCTGTAGGGGATGTGCCTTGGCCTACATGGGCCAAGGGCACCAGCCCCAAGAGGCCCATGCGCCTAGGGTTTCAAGGAGGAAGAGTCCTAGGAGGGGAAGGCACCTCCTAGGTGCCTTGGGGATGAGGGATTCCTCCCCTTGGCCGCACCACCCTAGGAGATTAGATCTCCTAGGGCCGGCGCCCCCCCTTGGCCCTCCTATATATAGTGGGGAGATGGAGGACTTCTTACCTTGATCTTTGGTGCCTCCCTCTCCCTCTCCAACACCTCCTCCCCCTCCATAGTGCTTGGCGAAGCCCTGCCGGAGTACTACAGCTCCATCGCCACCACGCCGTCGTGCTGCTGCTGGAGCCATCTTCCTCAACCTCTCCTTCCTCCTTGCTGGATCAAGAAGAAGGAGACGTCACGCTGACCGTACGTGTGTTGAACGCGGAGGTGCCGTCCGTTCGGCGCTAGGATCTCCGGTGATTTGGATCACGTCGAGTACGCCTTCCTCATCCCCGTTCTTTGAACGCTTCCGCGCGTGATCTACAAAGGTATGTAGATGCAATCCGATCACTCGTTTCTAGATGGATCTTGGGGAAACCGTAGGAAATTTTTTGTTTTCTGCAACGTTCCCCAACAGTGGTATCAGAGCTAGGTCTATGCGTAGTTCTCTTGCACGTGTAGAACACAATTTGTTGTGGGCGTTGATGTTGTCAACTTTCTTGCCGCTACTAGTCTTATCTTGCTTCAACGGTATTGTGGGATGAAGCGGCCCGGACCAACCTTACACGTACGCTTATGTGAGACCAGTTCCACCGACTAACATGCACTAGTTGCATATGGTGGCTGGCGGGTGTCTGTCTCTCCCACTTTAGTTGGAGTGGATTCAATGAAAAGGGTCCTTATGAAGGGTAAATAGAAGTTGACAAATCACGTTGTGGCTTTCACGTAGGTAAGAAAACGTTCTTGCTAGAACCCTACTTCAGCCACGTAAAAACTTGCAACAACAATTAGAGGACGTCTAACTTGTTTTTGCAGCAAGTGCTTTATGATATGATATGGCCAAAGTTGTGATGAATGATGAATGATATATATGTGATGTATGAGATGTTCATGCTATTGTAATAGGAATCATGACTTGCATGTCGATGAGTATGACAACCGGCAGGAGCCATAGGAGTTGTCTTTATTTTTTGTATGACCTGCGTGTCATTGAGAAACGCCATGTAAATTACTTTACTTTATTGCTAAACGCGTTAGCCATAGTAGTAGAAGTAATAGTTGGCGAGCAACTTCATGGAGACACGATGATGGAGATCATGGTGTCATGCCGGTGACAAGATGATCATGGAGCTCCAAGATGGAGATCAAAGGAGCTATGTGATATTGGCCATATCATGTCACTATTATTATTTGATTGCATGTGATGTTTATCATGTTTTTGCATCTTGTTTGCTTAGAACGACGGTAGTAAATAAGATGATCCCTCATAATAATTTCAAGAAAGTGTTCCCCCTAACTGTGCACCGTTGCGACAGTTCGTTGTTTCGAAGCACCATGTGATGATCGGGTGTGATAGATTCTAACGTTCACATACAACGGGTGTAAGACATATTTACACATGCAAACACTTAGGTTGACTTGACGAGCCTAGCATGTACAGACATGGCCTCGGAACACAGAAGACCGAAAGGTCGAGCATGAGTCGTGTAGAAGATACGATCAACATAAAGATGTTCACCGACGTTGGCTAGTCCGTCTCACGTGATGATCGAACACGACCTAGTTAACTCAGATCATGTTATACTTAGATTACAGGAGGGATGTTTATCCCAGTGGGAGTTCATTAAATAATTTGATTAGATGAACTTAATTATCATGAACTTAGTCTAAAATTTTACAATATGTCTTGTAGATCAAGTGGCCAACGTAGTCCTCAACTTCAACGCATTCCTAGAGAAAACCAAGCTGAAAGACGATGGCAGCAACTACATGGACTGGGTCCGGAACCTGCAGAACAAGACGTTATGAACGCTTGGCAGGCACGTACCGATGACTACTCCCTCGTTCAGTGCGGCAAGCTTTACAGCTTAGAGCCGGGGCTCCAAAAATGTTTTGAGAGACACGGAGCATATGAGATGTTCGAAGAGCTGAAAATGGTTTTCCAAGCTCATGCCATGGTCGAGAGATATCAAGTCTCCGACAAGTTCTTCAGCTGTAAGATGGAGGAAAACAGTTCTGTCAGTGAGCACATACTCACTATGTCTGGGTTGCATAACCTCTTGACTCAGCTGGGAGTTAATCTCCCAGATGATGCGGTCATTGACAGAATCCTTCAGTCGCTTCCACCGAGCTACAAGAGCTTTGTGATGAACTTCAATATGCAGGGGATGGAAAAGACCATTCCTGAAGTATTTGCAATGCTGAAATCAGCAGAGGTAGAAGTCAAAAAGGAACATCAAGTGTTGATGGTGAATAAAACCACTAAGTTCAAGAAGGGCAAGGGTAAGAAAGCCTTTAAGAAGGACGGCAAGGGAGTTGCCGCGCCCGGCAAGCAAGCTGCCGGGAAGAAGCCAAAGAATGGACCCAAGCCCGAGACTGAGTGCTTTTATTGCAAGGAAAGTGGTCACTGGAAGCGGAACTGCCCCAAATACTTAGCGGACAAGAAGGCCGACAAAACGAAAGGTATATGTGATATACATGTAATTGATGTGTACCTTACCAGTACTCGTAGTAGCTCCTGGGTATTTGATACCGGTGCAGTTGCTCACATTTGTAACTCAAAGCAGGAGCTGCGGAATAAGCGGAGACTGGCGAAGGACGAGGTGACGATGCGCGTCGGGAATGGTTCCAAGGTCGATGTGATCGCCGTCGGCACGCTACCTCTACATTTACCTACGGGATTAGTTTTGAACCTCAATAATTGTTATTTAGTGCCAAGTTTGAGCATGAACATTGTATCAGGATCTCGTTTAATTCGAGATGGCTACTCATTTAAATCCGAGAATAATGGTTGTTCTATTTATATGAGAGATATGTTTTATGGTCATGCTCCGATGGTGAATGGTTTATTATTAATGAATCTCGAGCATAATGCTACACATATTCATAGTGTGAATACCAAAAGATGTAAGATTGATAATGATAGTCCCACATACTTGTGGCACTGCCGCCTTGGTCACATAGGTGTCAAACGCATGAAGAAGCTCCATGCTGATGGACTTTTAGAGTCTCTCGATTACGAATCATTTGACACGTGCGAACCATGCCTCATGGGTAAAATGACCATGACTCCATTCTTAGGAACAATGGAGCGATCAACCAACTTATTGGAAATCATACATACTGATGTGTGCGGTCCAATGAGTGTTGAGGCTCGCGGTGGCTATCGTTATGTTCTCACCCTCACTGATGACTTGAGTAGATATGGGTATGTCTACTTAATGAAACACAAGTCTGAGACCTTTGAAAAGTTCAAAGAATTTCAGAGTGAGGTTGAGAATCAACGTGACAGGAAAATCAAGTTCCTGCGATCAGATCGTGGAGGAGAATACTTGAGTCGTGAGTTTGGAACACACTTAAGAAAATGTGGTATAGTTTCACAGCTCACGCTGCCTGGAACACCTCAGCGTAATGGTGTGTCCGAACGTCGTAATCGCACTCTATTAGATATGGTGCGATCTATGATGTCTCTTGCCGATTTACCACTATCTTTTTGGGGCGATGCTTTAGAGACTGCCGCATTCACTTTAAATAGGGCTCCGTCGAAATCCGTTGAGATGACACCGTTTGAATTATGGTTTGGGAAGAAACCTAAGCTGTCATTTCTAAAAGTTTGGGGATGCGATGCTTATGTCAAGAAACTTCAACCTGAAAAGCTCGAACCCAAGTCAGAAAAATGCGTCTTCATAGGATACCCTAAAGAAACTATTGGGTATACCTTCTACCTCAGATCCGAAGGCAAGATCTTTGTTGCCAAGAATGGATCTGTCACATCCTAGTTAGCCATGCATTAGAGTGTTGCATCATGTTTACTTTTTCATCAGAAACCTGAAATGGGGATGACAGAACCCCCAGCCCCCTCTGAAACCAACTAGGGTTACTAAAAATAATTTTCAATGAACCTGAAATGCCCTTCTAAAATGCCCATCATTTTTGTCTTGGTTCAGAACCTCTGCCAAAAGTGGTGCACATTTTTCTAGGCCAGCTTAGGGTTTTTGAATTAAATCATAAATATTTGAATTTGGGCATTTAAAATTATATAAAATATTTAAATGCTCAAATATCTCCAAACTAAAATGTTTCATGTTGGAAATAATCCAACTATGGACCAGGAGTAGTTTGGTGATTTTTGGAGTTGCCTAAGTATTTTATTTAATTCAACAAAGTTGCAGAAGAATTAAAAAACAGAAAACAGAGGAAAATAGAAAAGGCTTACCTGGCGCCCGGCACCCGGCCCACCTGCCGGCCCAGCCCAGCACCGCGCCAGCGAGCTGCTTGCCGGCCAGGCAGGCAGGCAGGTGCTCGACGGCGAGCACCGCATGGGTGCCACGCACCTGCTCGCCGCCTCGCCGCCTCCCTCGCCCGGCTAACGCCGTGAACCGGCCTCCCTCTCTCCCCCGAACCCCCCAGACACCCCCTCTCCTCTCCAGCTCCCCCCCCCCTCGCACGCCCCAGCCATGGCCGACGCCATCGCCGCCACCCCCTCGCCGTAGCCACGCCCTCCGTCCACCCCACGCCGTGCCACCGTGTCCAGGAGCTTCGCCGCCGTCCACTTCATCGAGCTAGCCGAGCCCCGTGTGCTCGAGCGGCCCGAGACCACCGCACCGACCTCGCCCGAGCTCGCCGTCGCCGGAGATCCCCTTCAACGCCGTCGCCGCCTCAGCTCGTCCCCGACCCCGCCGGTGGCCTCTACGGGAGCGCTGTGAGCCTAGCTACTCCTCCGACCCTCCCTCTCTCATTCCCGAGCCGTGTAGCCACCGCACGAGGATCACACGCCCGCACCGCCGCGGATCTCGTCGCCGACGTGCTTCCGGCCACCCTCCGGCCACAAGCTGGTGTCCATCTTACTCACCGAGTCCCGCAGCACCTAGCTAGCCACTCCCCGAGCCTCACCGACCCCTCTAGCGCCAAGTTCATCTTCGGCCGAACCCCGGTGGCCGCCAAGGTCGTCGCCGGCGCCAACTCCGGCCACCCCGACCCCAACGGACTCCACCAAGAGCTGCGGCTTGTCCTCAGCTCCACTCCGGTGGTCTCCGCGACCCATTTGGTGGCCGAAACGGCCAAAACCACTCCCGCCGCCGCGTCGGGCTCGCCGGCGGCTAAACGCCGGCGCCGCTGGCATTGACTTTGACCACGGGTGGGCCCTGGTTGACTCCCCTGAGTCAATGACAGGTGGGGCCCAGCCCTGTTAATTAAACAGGTTTAGTTTTAATTAAACTTTAATTAAAATAATCACCCTGACATGCGGGACCCACTGTCAGGTTTGACCCTGACGTGTTCCGTTGACCTGCTGACGTCACACTGACGTCAGGCTGACGCAATAATGATTTTCTGGAATTATTCTAATATAGGAAATTCCAGAATATAATTTAAACTTCAAAAATTCATAACTTTTATTCTGTAACTCCAAATCAGACAAATTATATATGAAAAATGATCAGAAAAATCCAATCTATTCATCTGTACTATTTTCATGCATGATTAAACAAGTTAACCTGATGTTTAATGCAGAACAAGGAAAAGCACTTTAAAAGGCCATGTTTGAGTTTGAAATTTGAATCTTTGATTCAAATTGGTTCAAACCCTTCTGGTTTTAGTTGCATTAGCCCAACACACTCATATTGCCATGTTTCATGCATGCATCATATTGTTGCACATTGTTTGGTGATGGTTGTGTATCGGTGTCCCTTGCGACAGGTTCTGTCCCCGAGGAGTACCGTGATTACCCTAACGAAGAACCGTATCAGTGCATCGAACCATCAGGCAAGCAACCAACCATTTGATCATATCGATACAATCCCATGTTCTCGCTCCTGCTCTCTTTTACTGCATTAAGACAACGCGTTTCAAACTGCTGTGTGCTACGGTAGTTGAACCCATTTCCTCTGCATGACCTGTCATTGCCACAGTAACTAGATGAAACCCACTAGCATGTGTAGGAGTTGATTGAGCCATATGTATGTGTTGTTCCTACCTTGCTATGCCTGCTATGCTTAGAGTCGTGTCAGGTCTGGTTCATCTGGGTGATGGGCTAGAGTGAAATGATTATGTCGGTAATGAGAGTGGTGTGGTGAACACGATTTGGTAAAGGTATCGATGAGAGGCCATGTAGGAGTACATGGTGGGTTGTTTCATTGAAGCCGACCTTAAGCACTGAGATCTGTATGTGTGATTTAAGATACAGCTACTACCATGCATTGGGCCCTGAAATATGACCCCGCTCGACTTCTTATTCACCCTAGCTCTCTGTCCAGGAGTTGCAAGTAGTTTCTGGTGTTTGTAGCCTACTGGAGGCCGTGGACAGCGCTGACCGTAGGGGTGGGCTGTGATGCGGTAGGTACGTGGCCGGGTGTACCGAATACCCGTTAGGTATCTCGGGAACCCTGTTCACATCGTTCGGGGCCGTATGGGAAACCTCGGCCGGACTCCCTGCGGATGGAACCTGGATAGGCGATAAACCTGGACTAGAGGCTTAAGTGTTTAGGTAGGTCGTGGTCTACACCCACGTCGGCTTTCGCTTGAAGTCTGCCGAGCACATGTCGTGTGCAGACGCTAAGTGGTGGAAACATGTATGAAGAAGTACACCCCTGCAGGGTTATCATGATCTATTCGAATAGCCGCGTCCGCGGTAAAGGACTACTTGGTTGCCTATACAGTTCATAGACAAGTAAATGGAAACTGCTAAAAGCCTCAAGATAAGCGTGAGTGCCGAGGATGGGTCTTCCGTAGGAAGACGGAGGTGGATCCTCGGTAGTGTATTGAATTGGTGAGTAGTGGACTCGTGTGCGCAAAACCATTTCAAGTTGGAGTCTCGTAGGTTAGCCTAGCCAAGAGTCAAAGCTGGCTTGCTGCAACAACTCCACCAACCCTTCTTGATGATATGCATGTATGTAGGATCTGATGTAAGTCTTGCTGAGTACCTTTGTACTCATGTTGCTATAATTTACATTTTTACAGAAGACGCTGCAACCCCTTCTGATGGGTTCTACGTAGACGTTGACATCAACGAGTAGGCTAAAGGCCCAGGTGGTGATCCTGAGCTTGTGAAGGACCACGTAGTATAGCTAGGCTTTCCAAGCCTCTTTTACTTTACTAGTTGTCTGTACTCAGACAAGTTACTTCCGCTGCTGGTTTGTATGACTGTATGACTTGAATGCTGGGTCGTGAGACCCGTACCTTTGTGTATGTTATGTATGGCCCTCTGAGCCTTAAATAAAGTACTTGTGTCATAGAGTCATGTTGTGATGCCTTGTTGTATTTGCACATATCGAGCATATTGTGTGTATGATTGAAATGCTTGGTATGTGTGGGATCTGACTATCTAGTTGTTTATCTTTAGTAGCCTCTCTTACCGGGAAATGTCTCCTAGTGTTACCGCTGAGCCATGGTAGCTTGCTACTGCTCTGGAACACTTAGGCTGGCCGGCATGTGTCCTTCTTCGTTCCGGTGTCTGTCCCTTCGGGGAAATGTGACGCATTGAGTACCGGAGTCCTGTTAGCCCGCTACAGCCCGGTTTACCGGAGTCCTGCTAGCCCAGTGCTACAGCCCGGACCCACTTGCTGATGACCGACACGTTCGAAGCTGGGTCATGGATGCCTGTCCCTGTAAGTCTGTGCCACTTTGGGTTTACGACTAGTCATGTCAGCCCGGGCTCCTTATCATATGGATGCTAGCGACACTATCATATACGTGAGCCAAAAGGCGCAAACGGTCCCGGGCAAAGTAAGGCGACACCCGTGGGGATACCGTGCGTGAGGCCGCAAAGTGATATGAGGTGTTACCAGCTAGATCGATGTGACATCGAGTCGGGGTCCTGACAGCGTTGGCATCAGAGCCGGACTGCCTGTAGGTTCTCCAAGCCAAACCGGTCGATGTTGAGTCTGGAAATTCTTTAGTTATATGTAGGGGAATTGTTTGTGGGTTGGAACGTAAGGCTCTTTTTACTCCTTTATCTTATGACATTCTGATCTGAGTCAGTTTATTCTTCCACCGGGGGTTAAGGAATTAGGATCTTTTCTCTCTATCAGGATCACGTGTTACTAACCAGTAGTACCTTATAGGTTTGATGGTTACAAGCCTAGTTCAGTTCTTCTGCCACGTTATGTTGTTAGGATGGTTTCAGAACTTTGATATGATGATGTTGAGTGTGTATGAAATCCTTTGTCAAATGTCTCAAAATCCTTCTTGAGCATTTACAGCTGTTATGCTGCCGAAATTTTGCTAAGAAATTCTAATGCCTTTGCATTATGATTGTGCTTTCAGATGGCCACTCGCGACCTCAATCAAGTGGTTCGCCTGACCCGATGCCTAGATGTACCCGGCCATACTGCCATGTTGGTCAGGGTAATGACTGAGGCTGGATACCGTTGGTATCCTGAATACACGGTCAAAGAGCAATTCCGAGACTTTAATCAAAGCCAGTATCTCTGCACTGTCAGGATATTTCCATCTTATCCTGGGTCCACTGAGCCCCTTCACTGCTCCTATGGACTCGGGGTTACTATTGAGATGGCTGTGCAGGACGCCGCCTACTCTATGATGACCATCATGCGAGTCAGATCTGGCCTATTTCGGGACTCTGATTTCCGGTATATGCCAGGATCACTTCCGGGAGCACAAGGGTATCTCCAGGCTATCTATGCTGACCCCACTCAGGAGGATTCACGGACTCGCACCACTGCTGAGATGCTCGAGGATAAGGACCGTGAAAATCGGGCCTTGAGGTTAGAGCTCTTCAATACCCGTGCTGACCATTGGGCCACATTGACTCGGTTTGCACCGGCGGTGCAAGCTGGATATTCGGATATGCGCGATCTCTATCCTGTGCGATCTGCTTTGCCAGACATGATGGGTTGGCGTGATGTAGGAGGCATCACCCCACCTCGCGGTCCCCGCAGGCCACCATCTGTTGGTCCAAGACCTCATCCTAGTCCCTATGGTCCACAAGCTCCGCGAGATCGTCTGTTTCCGGATGATCATGTTGAGCTTCCAGGCTATGGAGGTGACTTCTACGAGGACTACTACGGATCGGTCTGAGTTAGTGGTAGTATCACTAGTTCGCACTATCTGTGTCGACTATCGTCCCGCGTGACTCGTGGGATATGACCTAGTTTGTACTCTTTCCAGAGGTGTAGAAAAATAATGTATAGGAGCTTGGGATGCCTCCGATGAGATGTAATCCTCTTTTCACCGTAATAGTACTTTGTTTGGTCTTGTACTAAACCTTGTATGGTGTGTATGACGATGGAATAAAGAAGCAGTTTCTGTATCTACCATGTCATACGGATGATCATCTTGCATTTCGAGTTATTCCTTACATTTTGTATCCTATGTCGGAATTTTATCATCCTGACTAAATCATTGTCTTGTTTACCTAGGATGGTCAACACGCGCACTAACCCTGCTCCTCAAGAGCAGGCCGAAGGCAGTGAAGTCAGGGATGCAAATCTGCCTCATCCTCCTTCCCTAGCCGAGGTTATGATGGAAGCTGAGAGAAACAAGCGGGAGACCAACCGTTTGTTGGAGCGTATTGAACAGAACACAGCACACCATCAGAGGACTAACGTGGTGTCACTCAGTGATTTTATCAAATTACATCCACCCACGTTCCACCACTCCGTCGAGCCTCTCGACGCTGATGACTGGCTTCGCAGTATCTCTCACAAGCTGCGTTCCGCGCTAGTAGCTGAGGCTGACAAGGTCACCTTTGCTGCATATCATCTTGAAGGACCCGCCAGTCTATGGTGGGAGAATTATGGAGCTATGCGTCCAGCGGGCCATGTCACTACTTGGGCTGAATTCAGCGAGGCTTTCCGTGAACATCACATTCCGGAGGGTCTCATGGACCGTAAACGTGAGGAATTTTGCAATTTCACCCAAGGCCGACTCTCTGTGGATGCTTACAGCAGGGAGTTTGGTAACCTCGCACGATATGCAACTGAGGAAGTTTCTACTGATGCCAAGAAGCAAGCAAGGTTCCGTAAGGGACTTAGTCCTGAGCTTCGCCGCGACCTCCGTCTGCATGAGTGCACATCCTTTCAGAAACTTGTTAACAAGGCCATCAGTGCTGAAACTGGTCAGACTGATTATGACGCAACACACAAGCATGGCCGTGGCATGGGTTCCTCATCCGGTGCTGGTCCTCAGAAGCGCCGCGTGTGGGTGCCCAACACCGCCCTGCCACCCAGGTTCACACCGAGGCCATCTTTTCAGGCGCCTCGCCCTGTTCAACAGTCTGCTCCAGCCAAGCCCTATGGGGGTCCAACCAACAATGCTCCTCCACGTACCAGTTCCGTGACTTGTTTCAAGTGTGGGGAATCTGGCCACTATATGCGTGAGTGTCCCCAGACCAACCCCAACCAATCTGCTAAAGCTGTTGGCCGTGGCAAGCCGACAGGGAAAGTGTTCCACGCCAAGCCGGCCACCGCTACACGTGGCCACGTCAACTGTATCTCTGCCGAAGAAGCTCAAGAGGATCCCAACGTCGTTCTCGGTACGCTCCTTGTTAATTGCCACCCGACATCTGTTCTTTTCGATACAGGAGCCTCTCATTCATTTATATCCAAGAACTATGCTCGTTTGCATAACACCGCATTCTGTGACATGCCATCCACTATGGAAATTTCTACTCCCGGTTCTAGATGGCAGACCTCCAGGGTAAGTTATGGAAATGAAATCCAAGTCGACAGACTTGTTTTCCTTGCATCTTTGATAGCTCTCAAATTTTCAGATATTAATATCATTTTGGGTATGGACTGGATGTCAGCTCATCATGCCAAAATTGATTGCTTCTCTAGGACTGTCCAACTCACTCATCCTTCGGGCAAGATAGTCAATGTCTTGACCCGGTTAGCCGAGCGACAATTATATTCTCTTAACGCCAGCCCTTTGCCAGACCTTGAGGACGTTCCGATAGTCCGTGACTTCCCGGATGTCTTCCCAGAGGAATTGCCAGGTGTTCCACCTGACAGGGATGTTGAGTTCGTAATAGACCTCATTCCAGGAACCGTTCCGATTGCTAGAAGACCCTATAAGATGGCACCACTAGAACTAGCCGAGCTTAAGAAACAACTCGATGAGTCCTTGAAAATGGGTTTCATCCGACCTAGTTCATCTCCGTGGGCTTGCCCCGTCCTCTTCGTCAAGAAGAAGGATGGTACGGACCGGATGGTTGTAGATTATCGACCTGTCAATTTGGTCACAATCAAGAACAAATATCCGCTCCCCAGGATCAACGACCTGTATGATCAGCTCGTTGGATCCTCAGTCTTCTCCAAGATGGATTTGAGGTTGGGCTACCATCAAATCAAAATCAGAAACGGGGACATTCCTAAAACGGCCTTTGTTACTCGTTATGGCCAATACGAGTACACCGTCATGTCCTTCGGTTTAACCAACGCTCCAGCCACCTTTTCTCGGTTAATGAACTCAATCTTCATGGAGTATTTGGATAAATTCGTCGTAGTTTATCTTGATGATATACTCATCTACTCCAAGAACGAGGAGGAACATGCCGAACATCTAAGGCTAGTGTTGAAGAAACTTCGAGAGCATCGCCTTTATGCCAAATTTTCTAAATGTGAATTTTGGTTGTCAGAAGTGACCTATCTGGGTCATGTAATATCTGGTAAAGGTATTGCTGTTAACCCTGAGCGAGTTCAAGCCGTCCTTAATTGGACTCCACCTGAATCGGTCAAGCAAGTTCGGAGTTTTCTAGGCTTAGCGAGTTATTGCCGTCGCTTTGTCGAAAACTTCTCCAAAGTTGCTAAACCTCTAACCGAACTCCTCAAGAAAGATAAAAAGTTCGAATGGACTCCACAATGTGAGCACGGCTTTCAGGAACTGAAAAGACGCCTGACTTCTGCTCCCGTACTGGTACCGCCAGACTTCTCCAAGGACTTTGTTATCTACTGCGACGCCTCGCGACAAGGACTAGCTTGCATTCTCATGCAAGATCGACACGTAATTGCTTACGCTTCACGGCAATTGCACCCACATGAGGAGAATTATCCTACTCATGATCTAGAGCTTGCAGCCGTAGTCTATGCACTTAAGACCTGGCGACATTACCTCCTCGGTAACCGTTGCGAAATATTCACCGATCACCAAAGTCTGAAGTACATTTTCACCCAACCGGATTTGAATCTCAGGCAAAGACGTTGGGTTGAGTTGATCACAAATTTCGACTTAGGAATAACTTACACCCCAGGACAAGCCAACGTCATGGCTGATGCACTAAGTCGTAAATCTTATTGTAACAACCTGATGTTACAACAAAGTCAACCGCTTCTCCATGAGGAATTTCGGAAGCTTAACCTTCACATTGTTCCTCAAGGATTTCTTTCCACCTTGGTAGCGAAACCTACTCTTACGGATCAAATCATCGCTGCCCAAAAGCGAGATAAGGGAATATCTAAAATCAAGGAGAACATTGCTAGCGGAGGTGCTAGTTGTTTCTCCACAAATGATCAGGGTGTTGTGTACTTTGGGAACCGTTTAGTGGTTCCCAAGAACCAGCATCTACGACAGTTGATCCTTAAGGAGGCTCATGAATCTCCTCTCACCATTCATCCGGGTAGTACTAAGATGTATCAGGACCTACGCCAGAGGTTCTGGTGGACCAGAATGAAGAGAGAAATTGCTCAGTATATTGCTAATTGTGACGTCTGTCGTCGTGTAAAAGGAGAGCATCAACGGCCTGCTGGCACCCTTCAACCCCTAGCTATTCCTGAATGGAAATGGGATAAAATTGGCATGGATTTCATTACCGGTTTTCCCAGGACCAAGAGAGGGAATAATGCTATTTTCGTCGTTGTCGATCGTCTTTCCAAAGTAGCCCATTTCCTACCTGTTCGTGAGAGTATAACCGCTAGTCAATTGGCAGACTTATACATCTCCCGGATAGTGTCTCTCCATGGTGTTCCTCTGGAAATTAACTCGGATCGAGGAAGTCTTTTCACCTCTCGATTTTGGGAAAGTTTCCAAAATGCTATGGGAACCCGTCTCTCCTTTAGCACCACTTTCCACCCTCAGTCGAGTGGTCAAGTGGAACGCGTCAACCAGATTCTAGAGGACATGCTTCGAGCCTCTGTTATCTCATTCGGAATGGATTGGGAGAAGTGCCTTCCATTTGCCGAATTCGCTTACAACAACAGCTATCAGTCTAGCCTGGGTAAAGCCCCTTTTGAAGTTCTCTATGGACGGCAATGTCGAACACCCCTTAACTGGTCAGAAACCGGGGAAAGACAATTCTTTGGCCCGGATATGATTCAGGAAGCAGAAGAACAAGTTTGCATCGTTCATGAAAAGTTGAAAACAGCCCAATCCCGTCAAAAGAGTCAATATGACCGAAAACATAAGGCTATGACTTTCGAGGTTGACGAGAAGGCTTACCTTCGGGTTACCCCTCTGAAGGGAACCCATCATTTCGGTATCAAAGGCAAATTGGCTCCTCGTTAATTGGACCTTTTCGCATTCTCGCCAAACGAGGAGAAGTTGCCTACCAGTTGGAACTACCTCCGCACCTCTCCAGAGTCCACGATGTCTTCCACGTTTCTCAACTCAGGCGTTGCTTCTCGGATCCTATCCGTGGGGTGGACCACGAAACGCTTGATCTCCAAGATAATCTTACATATCGAGAGTACCCCATTCGTATCCTCGATCAGGCCGAGCGTACCACTCGACGTCATAATATCAAGTTTCTCAGAGTACAATGGTCGCACCATTCTGAGGATGAAACAACTTGGGAAAGGGAGGATCGTCTTCGACTCGAGTATCCCGCCTTCTTCCCGGAGGAACCCAAATCTCGGGACGAGATTCTTTTGAGTGGGGGTGAGTTGTCACATCCTAGTTAGCCATGCATTAGAGTGTTGCATCATGTTTACTTTTTCATCAGAAACCTGAAATGGGGATGACAGAACCCCCAGCCCCCTCTGAAACCAACTAGGGTTACTAAAAATAATTTTCAATGAACCTGAAATGCCCTTCTAAAATGCCCATCATTTTTGTCTTGGTTCAGAACCTCTGCCAAAAGTGGTGCACATTTTTCTAGGCCAGCTTAGGGTTTTTGAATTAAATCATAAATATTTGAATTTGGGCATTTAAAATTATATAAAATATTTAAATGCTCAAATATCTCCAAACTAAAATGTTTCATGTTGGAAATAATCCAACTATGGACCGGGAGTAGTTTGGTGATTTTTGGAGTTGCCTAAGTATTTTATTTCATTCAACAAAGTTGCAGAAGAATTAAAAAACAGAAAACAGAGGAAAATAGAAAAGGCTTACCTGGCGCCTGGCACCCGGCCCACCTGCCGGCCCAGCCCAGCACCGCGCCAGCGAGCTGCTTGCCGGCCAGGCAGGCAGGCAGGTGCTCGACGGCGAGCACCGCATGGGTGCCACGCACCTGCTCGCCGCCTCGCCGCCTCCCTCGCCCGGCTAACGTCGTGAACCGGCCTCCCTCTCTCC